>NC_080788.1:135430425-135752092 GCF_028018385.1 Neofelis nebulosa
CTAAATTCAGGATAGCGGTTACTTCTGGAAAGGAAGACAAGGAGGAGAATGGGATCAAGGAGGGGCACAAAGGCTTCAACTGAATTAGCAATGCTTTGTTTCTTGAAAAACAGACACGAGCTCCACATCACAAAACGTTAAAATTGGGGTTTTTTTAACGTTTATTTATTTTTGAGAGAGAGATACAATGTGAACGGGGGAAGGGGCACAGAGAGAGGGAGACACAGAATCCGAGGCAGGCTCCAGGTTCTGAGCCATCAGCACAGAGCCCGACGCAGGGCCCGAACCCATGAACTGTGAGATCATGACCTGAGCTGAAGTCAGACGCTTAACTGACTGAGCCACCCAGACACCCCAAATATCACAAAATTTTAAGATTACATAATGCTAGTTGGTAGGTTTATGGGTGTTCACTCTTTACAGCTATCAGAAAAGATCCATGCTTTTAAAAGTGACCTCTTAAAACAATAAATAAAACTAAAGTAATGAGAATTGACCAGTTTCTAAAGATACAAAAACAGCTTGCCCTTCCTGGCTCGCTCACCACCCCTAAGCTTGCACCACCCCGAATTTGAAAATAAATAAATGAATACACAAAGGTATGTTCTTCTCAGGCAGGGTGAAAAATCAGTTGTGGAAAAAGCATTAGGTAGAGCAGTTTCTGGAGTCCAAATATCTGTCCAAATATTCATACACAGTTTTGCCACTTGCAGTAGGTGTAAACTTGAGCAGAGCCCTTAACCTTAGTCTCATCTTCTGTACCACAGAGAGAGTAACAGCATTTACTATACAGGGCACTTAATGACTTAATGAGAATGCATAGATAGAGTACCTACCTGAATTATACTACTAATAATAGCAATCAAAACTGATTAATGGTATAGTAAATTTCATGCACTACCTCAAAAGAAAAGAGAGGTTTGTTCCAATTTTTTGAATGGCTCGTAAGTGACGCTGACAAAAATAGGGTCAAATGTCTTCCTGTAATGTCCACCTGAAATTAAAGTGTTTCCAAAGAAATTACTCCGCAAATCTAGCTTCATGTGGCTTACTTTGTATTTCTTTTGAATAGAGTAAAGACAGTCAAAATACAGAATGGTACAATTCAAAAATTATCTTACAAATAGTAAAACTAAAGAAAATGATCTTTTAACAAAAAAATATTGGAACGAATGCCTATAATTATGGCACACAAATTTCAGATGACTATCCATTCTGTTCCTTTCACTCTTTTTCCTTATTAATTTCAGAATATGGAAAACTAACAAATGTATTTTCTGAACAAATTCATTTACAGAAATAAATTTCCCTTCTGACCTGTACATTAGTAAATCAATGCACTACAATGTTGACTAACACCGCTATTTATAACAATATCTTTCTACAGGGAATTCTGGATGAAGTCAGGTTTTTTTTAATCCCATGAACTGCAATAAAGTTTTATATATCTCTTATTTAATCTTCCAAAATTTTGTCTAATTTTTGTGTATAATAATCATGGCCCACAATACCAAATGAAATACTGTAGGTAACAAATGGATTAAATGGATCCCTTAGTTTGAGAAGAAATTGCTCCCTTTAAAAAAAAGTTTATGTTATGAAAAGTTAGGTCAAAAAAACCAATTTCTATCAATAGAATATTTAATAATTTTTATGTAAAGGGCCTGAATTGTCAAGAGTTTCCTTAAAGATATACATTCATATTGTCAAATTCTTTATTTCAAAACCAGTTATAGAAAAAGCACAAGTCAGATATCAGCAAAGTGGTAGAAAGTAGCAATAACTGACCACGTGATGAGATTCTGGGACACCTACACCCGAAATTAATCAGGCAAATGGAGCCTTGGACATTTAAGAACCCAAGTTTGTCTTTTCCATAAGTGTGGAACTTTAGCCATGTAACACATAAAATATTTCCTGTATACCAAAATGGTAAAAGGACACTGATACATTAAAATGATCCTTTAAAAGCATTAATTTTGCCAAACCTTTTCATAGATAGTCTTTTTAAAAAAAGAACAAACCATGAATAATTTCATATTCTAGAGTTTTAACTAGTCAGCAATATTAAAGGCAAGGAAAGGTATATATGAAAGTCATTGCAACTTTATCAAATTTGACAATTAACATTATAAGCTCAATGGGAGAGTGTTATTTTTACTATCTTAAATTTTAGTAGTATTATAATATAAACCTGATCATTATTCAAATTTTCTACTTATTTATCTTCTTTTAAAACTGAAAATCAGGAGCACCTGGGTGGCTCAGTTGATTGGTCATGCAACTCTTGATTTCTGCTCAGGGCATGATCCCAGGGTGGGGGGATCGAGCCCCATGTCAGGCTCTGCACTGAGCGTGGAGGCTGCTTAATAAAATTCTCTCTCTCTCTCCCCTGTGTCCTCTCTCCCCCACTCGCACTCTCTTTAAAATAAAAAAAAATTTCGGGGCGCCTGGGTGGCGCAGTCGGTTAAGCGTCCGACTTCAGCCAGGTCACGATCTCGCGGTCCGTGAGTTCGAGCCCCGCGTCAGGCTCTGGGCTGATGGCTCGGAGCCTGGAGCCTGTTTCCGATTCTGTGTCTCCCTCTCTCTCAGACCCTCCCCCGTTCATGCTCTGTCTCTCTCTGTCTCAAAAATAAATAAACGTTAAAAAAAAAAAAAAAAAAAAAAAAAAAAATTAAAAAAAAATTTAAACAATATGACTTAAAAATATTCACATTATTCATAGCTGATAGAGGTGGCATTCATCAACTGACAGTTTCTATGCTGCTTTAAGTAATCTATTTAGTGGGTACCTACTATGGTAACACAACAAAGAAATGTGGTCTGTCGGTTTAGAGATAGTCACAATTTGATGGGGTGAAGGGAAACACAAATATATGATTACGCTGCAATATAAAAATGCACCTATTAGAAGTAAAAGTAGTTAGGAGCACAAGTAGTAAATATTTGAGCATGGAAACTGGAAAACTATAAGGAAGACTTCAAAGAAGAGAAGAATGTAAAGTCTAAGCTGAGTGTTTCAAAGTACAGAGAAACTTCAGGTTAGGAAGATGATAAAGGCTTCCTGTTCACCCCCCCCCCAAAAAAAATAAAAACCACCATAAAACCAACAAAGAGAGGAAATAAAGCCACATGTGACCCATGCCTTGGGCAGGACCAAGGAATACCACAACCTTCAAATGACCTGTACTAGAAAAACAGACCAAATTCCAACCAAGCTCCTGCCACTCCCACAGCCAAGCCTGCAGGTTTGGAGGCAGGGAGGGACACCTATGAGGCACTGAAAAGAGCAGAGGAGAACTGAGGACTTAGACAAAGCAAGAAAAAAAATCATGCCCAGAAAGGGCCCAAGATAAAAGCCCAAAGACTACACATAGGCCAGCACTTTACTTCAAGACACTAGCCAGGAAAGAAGGTCGAGGGTCAGTGGGGTTGGACACAAATGGCAGCCTTGGAGAGAGAAGCACAACTTCTGAGGGCAAACCAGAGACAGAGAGAGAAGGAGATGTACCCTTGGGAACACAGAAGTGGAGAGAAAGAAGGGAATAGGAAAAAAATGAAAGATCCCACAGAAACGAAAGACAAACAAGACATGCCCCCCGTCCCAACACCATCCATAAAAGAAAGTGCACAGAGGAGGGTGCTATAGAACTCTCCAAGTAGGGAATGAACAGATACACAGAAAGAGCAGGTCACGGACACAGAAAAACTACTGTGAAAATCAGAAAACGCTAAATAAAAGCATTTCAGCCAGTGAATCCCTCCCCCTCCTTTTGAAAAGACACAAAGCTGAAGAAAATGGCAGCACAACACTCCAAATGCAATTTAAAATCTTCAAACAAGCATTTGGGATATAAAAAAAAAAAGTCCTAAAACAGAAATACAAAAACTAAGAACAGAAACCAGCAAACAAACAACAACCGAAAAAAGAAACACAACAAGAGTTGATCTCAGAAAAGAAACAGAAAAAGTACACTTTTCCCAAACAGACTGTGAGGGGTGCATCTCCCTACAATAAAACACAAGGAAAGGAAAGAAACTTATTGGCACCAACTTGCAGACCAGTGAACTATGAACAACCCTATGGACAAGCAGGTAGAGCCAGATCACTAAGGACACTGAAGGACCAGCTAAGGTTTACTGATTTCATCTTCAAATGTGGGGAGGCAGAAAATCAAGGAAGAAGAGCACTGCTGTGTTTTGGCTTCAGATGAATTCAATCTCCACCGGTTACTAAAGCTGCACTAAGAAATTATTCCTATCCCTCTAAGACTCTTATTTATAATCTGTGGTTGGTTGGTTGGATGGATGGATGGATGGATGGATAGGTAGGTAGGGAGACACAGACACAGACACACACACACACACACACACACACACACACACACACACACAGAGTTGTACTTGTCTGAATCTAGACTCCTTCCAAAAACAGAGCATCACAGAGGACTTGTATAGAGACAATTCAATTGGCAGGAGAAAAAAAGGACCACAGAGGGTGAAACTGGAAAGGAGCCTGAACCAATACGAGGATGCTGTATTGAGATGCTCATTGCTGTGGGCAACTGGAGCTTAATCTTACCAGACTCTCTGAAAATGATTAGAAAGCTGTTAGAATGGCCTGTGCAAAGACAAGGAGAAGCATTTCACCACTGGCTCCTACTCCCTCTAGTTAAGGGTTGTCCTAGAGGGTACATTAACTTCCAGGCATTTCCAGTCTGAATAAGCCTCTGAACCCTCCCGCCACTATCTCCTGCTGGGTGGTGGACCTTGGAAAAGCCCTGGAGCCGAAAGGAAAAGATGGGTGGTGAGCATACTTGAGAGAAGGCACTGTTAGGGCAAAGTGAGTCAAAACCTGATTGAAAGAGTTTGAAAATGATGTGAGGCGCTGCTTCAGAGGCAACTGATAGACTATAGCTCAAATTCCCTCCCATCTCTGTCACTGAACACACGTGTACCAAAGCATTCCACTATACACCTTAAACTTACACAATGTTACATGTCAATTATAGCTCAAATAAATCTGGAAAAAAATAAATTAGTCACTGAGTCTTTCAAGGAGGAGCTGGTTGCTACCATATAATGGTGACAGGGAAGAGCTTATCTTGGACTGAAGGAATTTACTAGGATGTTTGTTGGTGCTTCTGTGCCTGCTAAATAATGGTGAAGAGGCATCTGGAGAAACCAGAGTCCAAGGGCAAGTGAAGGCTCAGATCCCTCAGAGACGAAGGTCTTAATCAAGTTAACATCCTGGTTGGTTGTCCACCTTTTTTGGTGCCATTGCCACAGATCTCTGCAGGTCAAGGCACCCTGAATGCTACTTGGACCATTATGGTAATTGCATCGACCTTGCCCCTGATGGTACGTACCACCATTTGGCTTTTGTGTCTCCAGAATCCTATCATTTCTATGGACACTAGGGAACGCCATTCCATGGTAGCACCTCCTATCAACCCCAGTCTGTTTCCCATCACCAGTGCATTCTGGATTACCTTGTTGAGTGAAGTGTTTTCTTTGGACCCTCCTAAGGAACATATCAGATAGTATGTTCTCTAGTCTCATACAGTAAAACGATTCTAATATTCTTTCTTCTTTGAGACTTCTGACTTTGATCCTCTGCCAAAGCTGTTCTTGCATATTTATCTAAGAACATATTTATCTAATTTACTGTAAGTCATATTCATGTCCAAGCTTCAAGAAACTATCCCTGCAGTATATTAGGACCAGGTTACTAGGATATTAAATCCTGAGTTATGAATAGTGCTCCCATGTTAATAAATTCTCCCCCATCCAGCCTTATTATTCTGCCACTCCTGGCCCAGTACCTTCAAGATCCACTCCCCCACAAACTCCTCCTGTTCCTATTGGTACTTATTAGCCGGCTCCTGGAATTATTTGTCTGAGTATTTCCTCCCGGAACAAGAATATCCCTGATTAGATTATGCAAAGATTGCATCTAGTTGTTCTAGAAGAAACAGGGGTAGAGGGTGGGGCAGATTCTAAAGAGGACAAGCATCATTCTGGGAGGCATGAACCTCAACAAGTTCTTTGCATGGTGTCCAAACAAGGGAGGGCTGTTCTGTTCTAACAAGACACTGATTCTGCCTGTCCCGAGGATCAGGGAAATTCAGGGGTCCAAAATTATCAGGCTCATCCACCCAGATGTCCCCATCAGAGATCTCAGGGTCCTACTCTTTCCATCTGAGGGTGCTGACTTTGACTCTAAATACCCTAGGTATGTATTCAGGTGTATAGAAGAGGCAGGGTGTATATATGAACAACACAGAATAAAGGACTTACTTAGGGATTTGATCCCACACACATATGAGAGTTCAAGAGTCTACGTAATCCTGCTGCTTCTGTGTCTGGAGCTGAGTCTGAAAAGAGCAGGGCAAGCAAGTGGAAAAGAAAGGTGAACGTGAAGGGGGCAGGAGCAAGGATAGACTGTAATCCCAAAGACAAGCTGGAACCCATGAAGGTAAGTAACAACCTGTCTGTCTCTCATACCTTCCGCGCCTCCAACTTTGATGACGCAGGCAACCTGGGGAAAAGCTGCACATTATGACCAAGGATCCTAAGCAGTTGATGGAGGTGAACCAACAGGAGCTAAAAGAGCTACAGGCCTGGCGGTTAAAGCTGCATGCCAACAATATGACACAGCAGATTGGCAACGACGTGTGGGAGCCGCAGCAGTGCCTAGTACCAACCTTCACACGTAAAAGAAATACGGCTGCTGCTTCACTTCTGCCTTTAAATCTTGCTCAAAATATCTCTGTGGCCAGTGCTAACCCAGAACCCAGAGGGGAGTTCCGGGAAACGTAATTCTCAGGTTAGCTCAGCCGCCGCGGTACAAACCTACCCAAGAAGATATACGGCTTTCCCACCCTTAGGATTAAATCCAGGGCCTGCTTCCTTAGCATCAGCTGTCCTCTGGTTGCAGGCAATGACAGTCTTTTCAAATGCTGCCATGGAGGCTGTCTTTTCACAGTGTGTCCTGCAATGATAGCTGGCTGGCCTAAGTCTGTCAGTCCCTCATTTTCAACGTTTCCAAAGGTAAAAGAGGTCAGTCAACTCCAGGATCCTTTTATAATTACCACTGTCCCCATACCACTCGAGTCACAGAGCTGCAACATGACCCAATGCTTCGCCTTCCATTCAATGCCAGTCCCAATGCCTTGCAGGTCGGAGTCTCAGTAATTGTTCTGTCACACATGACAGGGGTTACTGCCAGCAATGGTGTCCCTCCCTGTTGCGATGTCACCAGTGGGCGACCCACTCCGATACCCTATCTGAAGTAAGCTTCCTAGAGCCAGTGAGGTAATGTCTTAGCTGGGGCTCACGGGCACATAGTTTGTTTGGAAAGTAATCCCAGTGAGAAGGAGTGAGGAAGAACTCAGGAGAGTGAATAGGGAAGAAGGAAAAGCCAATACAAGGATGCATTATCAACTCAATCTAATCTGGAACTGGACCTTTTGAGGAATGTATGGAATGCCCGTCAGAATTTTCCACTCTCGGATCAATACAGAGAAGCATTTATTATCAGCTTCCATCATCCCCCATTAGGTGAGGGTGGCCCCAGTGGGACATTCACTCCGTACATTTCTGGGATACGCACTTGTGCTTGCCAAGCCAGCTCCCACTAGGGTCCCAACCCTTAAAGTCAAAGTCCTGGGGTAGAAAGTAAAAATGTTCAGCACGTATACCTGAAATTAGACACCATCAAACTGTAGTGAGCTGAAGCCCACACAGAACTCTGTGCTACGACTGGACTCTAGAGTGAGGCAGATAGAAAATGGGCTTGGGCACTGCGGGTGTCAGAGACAATACTAATCACGTGTATGTTTTCAGAATTCAATGAAACACACAAAATGCTTGGCAGATTTCCTAACACACACAAAGCTCAATGGATGATAGGTATTACCATCAGGTTAGACACTGATCTAAGACTGTGGCAGCGGCAATGGGGGAACAAGAAACAGATAAAGGAGATACTGCAGACTTATAAACTACACAACGGGGAGAGTGAACGGGTAGGCAGGGAGAACGTAAGGTAGAGGAGGAAGTCCAGGATGGTTCTAGCTAGGGTCCTGGAGGGATGGAGAATGACAGTCCCACGAAATACAACATGGAAAGCTGGAGGAAGAAGCATTATTCAACTTGAGAGTGTAAGGTACCTATGGGCAGCCTGCCCGTTTTCTGTTCTGTAGGCAGTTGGGAATAACTGATCAGAAACTCAATGAAGACAGCCATACTGAAAATAGACTTGGATAGTAGTTCAGGCCACGACGATGACTGATTTCCCAGAAACAGTATGCATATTTACAAGAAAAGAGGGCTGACGATGGATTACCAATATTTACGAGACACACACAGCGATGGAGGCCAGGGAAAAAGAACCAGGAGGAAGGGCACAGTGTCCCTGGGTGAAGGGAAGACAGTGCCAGCACCTGAGCACCAGGTGCTCTGAAAGAGGTTAAGTAAAACAGACATTTCCACCGGATCAGGAAAACAGGGAAACCTTGGTGACTTCAGAGGGTACCGTCATGCTGGACAGATTGGGACAGAAGCCCTCTGCTGCAGCACATCAAAGAATGAACGGGAGATAACAAAGTAGAAACAGCTGTATAAACTGCTCTTTCAAAAACTGGTGGAACAGAGAACGACAGCAAAGACTCGAGGGCCACAGATTTTTTTTTTTTCTTAACAAGACGATTCAAATGTGTTCGTGGGAAGGAGAGTTTGAGGATGAGGGAAAGGGGAGGGAGAAAATGGGAGTAAGTTCTCTGAGGAAGTGGAAGATTTCAGAAAGAGGTGTGAGAGCACGATCTGACTCAATCATCTTTATTTAATATGCTTGGCTTTATTTTTAATATGCCAACTAGGAAATATGTATTTAGCATCTAATTTGCTGAGACCAACCTAATAAAGTTATAAAATAACTTTTCTTATGAAATCTTGCTTTTTCTTATTCAACACTACAAAAACATAAGCTTCTTGGATTAATTTTAGTTTCAGTCAAAAGGTGACAATTGTATGCAGTGAGAAACAAATCTTCCTCTGCTGTTTTAGTTCTTTTTTTCTTTGTGTCAGGGGGAACTAAATTATTTATGAAACAATTTATCAGATAAGCTCTGTGTGTCCAGCACAGTATTGCCAGCACATACATAACTCTGAAATCTAGAATCTTTAACCTCTGTCAGCAGGGTCCAATTAGCCCAGTTCTAGGGAATATATGAGAGCCGGAAAATACACTAAATAGTTAGCACATCAGGTTCCTTTTAACTGCCAGGTGGTAAGCTATTCTGAAGCTGTTTAGATTTGTGGTTGGGCCTCCAACCATGTCTCTGGACAGCGTTCTGCTGGAGGCAGAACAAAGTTATATTTAATATCTGTGTACTTTAAGACAATGCTGCCCACTTTTCTCTTACTGCCAGGGTCACTTACCTTGAAGACTCACTGTACTTTTGGTGTATAAAACAGTCATGTTTACTTATCCAGCTGATTTTGGAATGGCACGATTGGGCCAGCATGAAAATGGAGTCAATAAGAAAACAAAATGCTTATAAAGCAGTAACAAACAGCCTTTTTTCCAATACGCGTACCAAATAAATTTAACTTAGAAGAAGTGAACTAAATATAAAACACTTCAAAAAGAAGAAAAAGAACATTATGCTTACTAAGAATTTTGGCATGATCCAGAGAACATGTTCAGAGAACTGACCTCTGGGAGAGCACAGAAGCATTTCAATGGCTATGCCTGAAAACCTCTTTTCCATAAGCGGTTCCACAACGTTCTGTAAACTTTCATCTTATAGCGGGCACATTCTGTGTCAACTTTCTGGGTGTTTTTCTAGATCTAAGAATTTTTAAAAGACCAGAGTAACAATTTTTTTTTTTAAACGATGAAGTTCTTTTTCTCTTCTTGAATACAGAATTGCCTTTGCTTCACAATTCATAGAGGGGAAAAAAAATACAAGAGCTCAAAACTCCCATATCTTCCTGCCACTAAATCAACAAATGCACCTGTATCCTCTCCCTCTTCCCTTTTATTATCCTAGAAGCGGTGGCATTCTCTTATCAGAGGCCAATCTCTGCTCCCACTTCATGTCCCCTTCCTCTAAGGGACCCTGCTGCTATCAGCTATCTGCTCGCACTTGTGGAGTTTTGATCTCAATCTCTCTCTCTCTCTCTCTGTAATGGATTCAGACTCGTGGTATCTAGCATGTTCTAACACCACTCACATTAAAATAACCAGAAATACCCACCTCGAACCCCCAGGTTCTGTCTGGCTAAGTCCCCCTCTCTAATCCCCTCCAGAACCAAGTCTCTCAAAGTTGTTTCCCCTTGCATCCATTCCCTCAGCCCATCCGCTCTGGCTTCTCCTGCCAACTCGAGGCCATGGCCACTCTAGATAAGGTGGTGAGCTGAGCAGTCGGACTGGACATGTGCCCATGAAGCACCATTCCACCTGGGCTTCCACAAGGTTCTTTCTTGGCTTTTCTTCTGGCTGTTTCCCCTCGGTGCCCCTTTGTAGCACCTCCTTTTCTACACATCCTCTGAACTGTCCAGTTGTTCAGGGCTTGCTTCTGAGTCCTCTTCCTCTCTCGATTCTACAGTTTCTCCTAATTTGATCCCACCTCCACCTGGACCTTCAATGTCACCTAAATGCCACCGATGCTAGGATCACTGCCTGCAGCACAAACATCTTTCCCAAGCTTCAGACCCACACCTTACTAATGAACTAAAGCACGGTGACTTAGATGGGACTTGGGCCAGACTGCCTGGGTTTCAAAACTAGTTCTTCTACTCACTTCCTGGGTAACCCTGAACAGGTCAGGGAACCTCTCTAAGACTCAGCCTCCCCGTCTGGAAAACTGGAATAGTAATAGCACTCACTTCATAAGGTTATGGTGTGGATTAAATGAGTCAATGAAAGCACCTACCTACTAGGTGGCACACAGCAAGCTTTCATTACCCATGATTACTCTTACCATGTATGTTCGTTAGAATACGTCAAACATATCTCAAACTTGCTTTGATCCACGTTAAAACTGGATCCTGTCCTTTCTGCCCACTCCCATATATGATTTACCATCTGTGAGTTCTAAGGCAGAGGTCTAAGATGAGCCCGTCATGAGGCTCTGCATAATCTCCTGCCCCTTGAATGAATGAATCTGGTAACGCCCTTGCAATAAAGGATGTTTGCAGATGTAACTAAGGTCCCAAATCAGTTGGCCTTATGATGAGCAGAGTAACTAGGTAGCACTGACCTAATCACACGGGCCTAGAGATCACAGAAGAAGATCTAAAAGTCAGGGAGTCAAAGACTCTCCGTTGCCTGAAGATGGAGGGCCAAATGACAAAGAATGCAGATGGCTTCTACCAGCCGACAGAGGCCCCCGGCTCACCGCCAGTGAGGAAGTTGGGACCTCAGGCCAACAACTACAGGAACGAAAATCTGCCAACTACAAGAATGAGCTTGGAAGTGGATTTTTACCGAGAGCCTCCAGACAAGAGTAGTATGGCTACTACCTTGATTTCAGCCATGCTGGGAGGGAGGACTTTTAACCCACCAAACTATGAGCTAATAAATGGGTGTTATTATGATTCCTAGATTTGTGGTAATTTGTTATGCAACAATGGAAAATTAATACACCATCTGAACAAAGAGCACCTTCAAACACACATCTGTTCCAGCCAGAAAACGCTCTATGAATACAACACTAAGCTCTGCTGAGCTTCTATCTCCTAAATACATCGCAAACATATTCACAATTCTTAATCTGTTACCTAATCCAAACTGTACGTTCCATCTGAACTTCTGCAACAGCACTTAACTAGTTTCCCTTCATGCAATCTTCCTGCCTATTCTCCTCACAAGAGCGGGAGCCATTTTTTACAGTGCAAAACTAATCTCAGAAAAATCCTTCACGGCCTCATGCTGCACTCAGGGTAACACCTGAACACCTCATCATAACCTTCAAATCCCTGCACAAAATGGCTCTGGCCAGCTTTTCAGCCTCATTTCCTGTGACTCACCTGCTTGGATATGATGTCCGAGGCACAGAGGCCTGTCTTCCAGTAACCCTGGTGTGCCAAACCATGTCCCACATTAGGACCATCTGTGTCACTTCCCCCGACTCACCACCCTGTGATGGCCAGGGCCTCGGCTGAATGTCACCACTTCACAGAAGCCTTCTCTCACCCCTAACATGATGCCAGGCCCTCCTGTCAGACTCTCTCACAGAATCCTGTATCTTTTTTTTTTTTTTTTTTTTTTTTTTTAGTATTTATTTATTTTGAGAGAGAGAGAGTGAGAGCAGGGAGGGACAGAGAGGGGGAGAATCCCAAGCAGGCTCTGCACCATCTGCACAGAGCCCAACGCAGAGCTCGATCCCACAAACCGCAAGCTCACGACCTGAGCCAAAATCAAGAGTCCAATGCTTAACCCACTAAGCCACCCAGGCACCCCAGAACCCTGTATTTCTTCACAGAGTTATCACAATTGCAATCATATGGCTGGTTGTATGATTGTGTATTTAAGGTCTTTCTCTCAGCTATAGCTCAGCGAGGGCAGGAGCCATACAGTTTGTTCCTTGCTAAAACCCAGCATTTGGTACAGTGCCAGACGCACTGTAGGAATTCAACAGTCCTTAATGAATGAATAAAACTGTGGCTGTTTTGCCCAACTTATACATGGCAAAATTAGGTGATGAGTTTGATTTGTGTGTGTACCATAGATGTGCCCTAATCCAGCCATAATTATAATGCCTCCTTACGAACAGATGATATAAATACAAAGGACATATGGGGGGCAAGTTCACTGGAAAGTGTCACTGCAATTCTGCTAGGATTCAGCATTCATGCCCTCTTAAGGCAGCATCATATTTAGATCTGAGGTGCAACATTATCCTTATTGCATATTTTGAATAGTTTCTCCCTTAGGAAAAACATATAAGTCCACTCCAGTATTGATGTGGTCAGAGGACAGAGTGCTTCAGTTGACTGAATTTTCCAGTTGATGAAGGGATATTCCACTAATGTAGAAAACTGCCTGGTACAAAGACAGCCCTGTGTACGCTCTCCACCCTTCTGCCAACAGAATTCATTTTTAAAAGTATGCCTCTATTTTATTAATTTCTCATTATTTCTCTCACTTTTATCATTTGTATAAAAAAACAAAAGTGCTATTAGTTAATAAAGATCTCACTTTTTTTCTTTTAGGAGAAATATAAAAATAGCCTGAACACCATATGACAAAGATTTTATTTAAGAAAGCAAAACAGCGAAGAGAAAGTCAAGTATCTTCCCATATTGCCAATATTATTTATGCTTTGTTTGTATGTGTTTGAATATAGATCCATTTAATTACATATTTACCTAATCCTTCCTCTGGTCTAGAAAAGATTCAAGGCAAATTACTTGGATGAACTAAAGCATAAGAACGAAAACAGAAAAAGGTGGCAGATTAGAGACCAAAAAATGATACTAGAAAGACTTAAGATGCATGCCAGACCACAATTTTATGTGATACAGGCTTGAGTTGTGAAGCTTTCTAGCACTAACTTGATAAAAGAGGGACCCATTTCACAGCGTTCCTAGGAAAAACAGAACAGCTGGTCAAAAGCAGTTCAGCTAGGGTTGGTACTAACATCAGAAAGGAATGTCTTCTTGGGGATTCCTTAGAGAGGACACCACTCTGCTTCTACTAAGAAAAACACTTGTTACCATTTTCTACTAAAATAGTTGCTTCAATAACTGCCTGCTGCACATTGTTATCATACCCAGTTATCCAGGCTTGGGGCAAAATTATCTCTTGGCTCACCCAATCTTAAGCAAGGTTTAATAGTTTCCTATTATTGCTGTAAAAAGAGAAAGAAAAACAACCCCTAAACTTCATGGTTTATTAACAACCCAAACTTGTCTTCTTAGAGTTCTGGCGATCAGAAGTCTGAAACTGGATCTTACAGAGCTAAAATCAAGGTGACAGGAGAGCTGCCCACATTCCTTGGCTCATGGCCCCCTTTCAGCAATGGCATCACTTCAAGCTCTGCTTCCACGGTCACATCCCCTTCTCTGACTCTGACCCTTCTGTCTCCCTCTTATAAGGACCCTGTGATTGCATGAGGCCCACTTGGATAACCTAGGATAATCTCACCTGCAGGATTTCTTGGCCTTGTAAGGAAACATTCATAGGTTACAGGTTAGGGCATGGACACCTTGGAGGACTTGGGGTGTCTTTATTCAGCCTGCCACACAAGACTCCACCATTTACCTATTTGCACCTACCTAAATTGTGAGGATGATGTCAGAAAACAGCAATGTAAGGCCAAATCTACAAAGTAATGGTAAAGCTTACCAATGGAGAACTTAATCAAAAGGGTTTTTTTTTTTTTAAGTTTTATTTAGTTTTGATAGAGAAAGAGCACAAGCAGGAAAGGGGCAAAGAGAGAGGGGGAGAGATGATCCGAAGCAGGCTCTGCACTGACAGCGGTGAGCCTGATGTGGGACTCGAACTCACACACTGTGAGATCATGACCTGAGCTGAAGTCAGATGCTCAACCGACTGAGCCACCCAGGTGCTCCAATCAAAAAGTTTTAATTCAAGAATTAACCTCAGAATTCTTTTAAGTAGCAAGTTCACCTTCCATATCCTAAATAGTTTGATATACAAAAATATTATTTACACAATTTTTTGTCAGGAACACACTGGTTATAAAAAGAAGCACACCTACACAAAAACTTGAGTGTGAAATAAAGTAACTGCAATACCAAGTACTATACTAAAAATTGGGAATTTTACCTCCCTATTCTGTCTGCAGTCACAGGGGAGAATGCCTACTGAATGTTAAAAAAAAAAAAAAAAAAAAGTGAGATCATCAGCTCACTCAATACTTTAGGAAGGTATTAAGCCCAGAGAGCTCACTTGATTTTTGGAGGAACAACTATAGCTGAACCCAAAGGGACATTGCTAGGGACAAACATAATGAGGGCAAGATTCTATTTCAGACCCTATTCATCTTCCTTCACAAACCAGAGGAATGTAGGAGTGCTCACACCTTGGAGGTGCATAAAGAGATCTGTAAATCATTATGGGAGCTCAAAGGAAATAACTGTGACAACCCCTCCCTCCCACTGCATTCTGGGACTGACATCTCTCCATGGTGGATTTAATTGTGAAGTTTCAATCAACACATGATGTTATTATGTTAGATTTTTCCTGAGAGGGGTTTTCACCAAGCATCAGCTTCTTTTTCACAGGAAGAATTCAATCCTGCCCACCAAGCCACTTATGTCTCCAGGAAGCTGAGGTTTCAAGATTCTTTCTTGCTCTGGAGTAGAAGATTAATGTTGGGTCTGATACGACAGGAGACTTGCCACCGGAGAAGGCTTTTCTGCCCAAGATATACTTGAATCCCTCTTGACTTAAGGACTGAGGACCAAGTGAGATTTATCCCAGGAATGCAGGATTGGCTTAACACCCCCGAATTAATTAATGTAATATACCACACCAATAAAACAAAAAACAAACACCACATGATCATCTGCATAGGTGCGGAATAAGCATCTCACAAAATCCAATGCCTTTTCATGATCAAAAAACAAAAAAACAAACAAAAAAAACACATCCAAATAGACTAGGAAAAGAAGGGAACTTCCTCAACTTCATACAGGGCATCTATGAAAAACCTGTGGCTGACCTCATACATAATGGTGAAAGATGGTAAAAAACTAAATCTTCCCCCCTAAGATCAGGAACAAGACAAGGATGTGTACTCTCACCAATTCTACTGAACATATCATACTAAAGGTTCTAGCCTGGGCAATTAAGCAAAATAATAATAATAATAATAATAATAATAGGCATGCACATTGAAAAGGAAGAAGTAAAACCATCTCTATTTGCAGATAACAAGATCTTATAGGTAGAAAATCCTAAGACATCCACTAAAAAACTATTAGAACTAATAAACTAGTTCAGTTGCAGGATACAAGATCAATATACAGAAATAAATTATATCTCTACATACTTAACAATGAACAGAAATTGAAATAAGTAAGAAAACAATTCCTTTTACAATAACGTCAAAAAGAATAAAATATTTAGGAACAAAGTTAACAAAAATATACAAACTTACACTCTGAAAACTACAAAATGTTGTTAAAAGAAATGAAAGGAGATCTAAATAAATGGAAAAACCTTCCATGTTCATGGATCAGAAGACTTACTATGCTAAGATGGAAATACACCTAAAACTGACCTACAGGCTCAATGTGATCTCTAACAGAATGCCAGTGGACGACTTTGCAAAATTTGACAGGCTAATCCTAAAATTCATATGGTTATTCATGGGACCCAGAATAGCTAAAACCATTTGGAAAAAGAAAAACAAGATTGGAGGACTCACACTTCCCAAGATCAAAACTCACTAAAAAGTTACAATAGTCAGCACAATGTGGTTCTGGCATAAGGAAAGAGAGTCTAGAAATAAATCCATCCATCTATGGTCAATTGATTTTCCACAAGGGTGGAAAGACAATAAAATGGGAAAGAATAGTCTTTCAACAAATGGATCAAAAACCCAAATACAACAGCTAAGACCATAAAACTCTTAGAAGAAAATAGGTATAAATCTTCTTGAACGTTGGATTAGTCAATGGTTTCTTAGATACAATACCAAAAGCACAAGAAACAAAAAAGGTAAATTGGACTTCACCAAAATTAAAGGCTTTTGTGCCTAGAAGGATGCCATCAAAAATAAAAACAAAATGACAACCCACTTCATGGGAGAACATATCTGGTAAGAGACTTGAATTAAGAATATATAAAGATTCACATTTCAATAACAAAAAGACAAATTAACCAATTAAAAAATGGGCAAAGGATCTGAAGAGACATTTCTCTCAACATATGCAACTGGCCCACGATCACATGAAAAGATGGTTAACGTTATTAACCATTAGGGAAACACAAATCCAAACCACGGTGAGATACCACCTCTTACTAGGATGGCCACAAACAAAATGATAATCACAAGTGTTAACAAGGATGTTAACTGGAGCCCTGTACATTGCTACTGGGACCATAAAGTGGTAAAGCCACTTTGGAAAACACAAAGTTAAACACAGACCTACCATGGGATCCAGTAATTTTACTCTTGGAATGTACACAAAAGAAACAAAAACATAGATCCACACACAAAAAGTTGTACACAAATGTACATAGCACCATTATGCACAACAGCCAAAAGGTGAAAACAACCCAAATGTCAGTCAACTAATGAACAGATAAACAAAATATGGCATATCCATATAATGGAATGGTATCTGTCAATTAAAAAATAAAGGGCAGATACGTGCTGTAACATGGATGAATCTTGAAAACACTACATTCAGTGAAAGAAGCCAGCAATAAAAGGCTACCTATCGTAAAAATCTATTACATGAACTGTCCTAGGCAAATGTACAGAGGCAGAAAGTGGAATTAGCAGTTGCCTAGGGTTGGGAATGGGTGGTGAAAATGCTGAGTGGCTGATAAAAATGGGCAAGATGTTTCTTTTCAGGGCGATGGAAATGTTCTAAAATTAGATTGTGATGGTGGTTGCAGAACTCTATAAATATACTAAAATTCACTAAATTGTACAATTAAAACAAGTGTATTTTATGGTATGTAAATTATATTTCAAAAATTCTGTTTAATAAATACTGCTGCCTCCACCTTGTTCTTTTTCTCCAATTGCTTGTTCTGGGGAAGCCAGCTGTCATATCATAAGGACATTCAAATAGCAGTATGGAGAGGTCCCCATGGCAAGGAAGTGAGGCATCCTGCCAACAACATGAGAGAGAGATGCCTTAGAAGAGGACCCTACAGTCCCAGACAAGTCTTCAGGTGACTGCAGTCCTAGTCAATATCTTGACTACAATCTCATGAGAGATCTTGAGTCAGAACCATCAAGCTAAGCAACTCCTAGATCTCTGACTCACTGAAATCATGTTGTTTTAAGCCACTAAGTTTTGGGGTAATTTGTGACACGGCAATAGGTAACTAATATCCCTTCCTTGACCCTCTCTTTAGTGTTGGGCTCTCTCTCTTAATGCAGGACATCTGAAGAAATGTCTTCCCAGCAACCCTTCCTCTTCTAAGAGTTTGGTTTCACCCCCATCCACATGTTCACTACAGTAGCTGTCATGTTAGTCAATCATGATCCCATTCCCTGGCCTTCACTGAATGATCTGAAAGTGGGCATCTGACCAAAGCCAGGTCAATAAGGTCCTTCCCCTGAAATTTTTATTCCTGAAATTGTGAAAAAGGCAGTATCTCTCCAATACCTATGGCTGTAAGATGTAAAACTTGGGGTCTGTCAGCAACAATGATCTCTCCCGTGTGGGAAAAGGTAGACAGCAATGGATAAGAAGGAAGCCTTCACATAAAAACAAGCAAAGATCTGGGGTGCCTGGATGGCTCAGTCGGTTAAGTGTCCAACCTCAGCTCTGGTCATGGTCTCACAGTTTGTGAGTTTGAGCCCTGCATCCAGCTCTGTGCTGACAACTCAGAGCCTGGAGCCTGTTTCAGATTCTGTGTCTCCCTCTCTCTCTGCCCCTCCCCCACTCATTCTCTCTCTCTCTCTCTCTCTCTCTCTCTCTCTCTCTCTCTCTCTCTCAAAAATAAATAAACATTTAAAAAAGCTTTTTTTCTAAGAAACAAGCAAATATTCAAGATGGAGGGAGTACAAACAACATATGTCTCTGGCTCAAGGGATTTTTGACTCGACTCTGCCCTTCCAATGGCAAGACCATATCTATCTTGTAACCCCACCATCTAAACCAGCACTCAGGACGTAAGAGGTAATGAAATATTTATTGAATAAATGAGTGGGTAAAGTAATCCAATATCCTTCCAATATAATCCCTCCCTCTTTTTTTGTTGTTGTTGCTGTTCAACAGAGAGATTTGATTATTTGAAGCCTAAAGGTCCTAACCTTTTCTTTGCTGCTTTTATACTCTGTATATCCCTCTGTTGTTGTGATTATGACAATATATCCTAATTACTGGTCCACATCGTCTCCTCCCCTATCAGAGCGCAAAACATTTGCTTATCATTTTTGGTATCACCAGTGCCATTTAGCCTAGAAAACAGAAAGTGACAAGAAATGCTTAACTGATTCAAGCAATCGTTTACTCCATTCTTCAGTGTTTATAATTAATGCCATCAATTTATCAACCACTTAACATTTACAAGATACTGGGAAATACAATCAACTATTGGTTGTTGCTTGGTCCTGGATTCTCATCTACTCAACGAATTCATTCAACAAATATTTGAATCCATACCATATACCAGGGGCTGAAAATGGACAAAGGACACGGTGTCTGCCCTCAAGAACCCTACAGTCTAGCACAGACGAGTGAATCCATTATTACAGCGCTGTATGTTAAATATTACTGAAGTGATACACACAGGCTGCTAAGCAGTAGCAGGGGTCATGGGGAGTTTCCACTCTACTTCAGAAGGCAAAATATACCCAGGAAAAGAGGAGAGCCAGCAATGTGACATAGGCTAAGCACCAAAGAAGTGATTTATTTTCTTGGTTACATGGGACTAATTTGCACACTTTAAGAAAAGATACTAGGGGCGCCTGGGTGGCTCAGTCGGTTAAGCGTCCGACTTCGGCTCAGGTCATGATCTCACGGTTCATGGGTTCGAGCCCCGCGTCAGGCTCTGTGCTAACAGCTCAGAGCCTGGAGCCTGTTTCAGATTCTGTGTCTCCTTCTCTCTGTGACCCTCCCCCGTTCATGCTCTGTCTCTCTCTGTCTCAAAAATAAATAAACATTAAAAAAAAAAATTTTTTTTTAAAAAAAAAGAAAAGACACTATCATTAAATGATTTTCAGATTTTCATGCAACCAACATCTTCGGAGTGTCTCACATGTGCCAAGCAAACTGCTTAGCACTTTTTCAGCAGGGTCTCATTCAATTCTCCCATTTCGTAGATGAGAGAAGTGAGCTCGAAAGAGTTGAAGTGACTTGCCCAAGCAAGTAAGCGGCAGAGCTAGGATTCAGAATTAAGTCTTCCGATCCCATGTCCACGTATACCAGGCCACTCAATCTACACAACTGGAACACCTCCCATGTCTACACAAGTGGAACGCTTTCCATGTGACTTTCATTGCCTTTTCATTCATTCTAGAGCATACAACATGGTGTTGGACACAAATGGACAGTCACCAGCTGCTGACTTGATACGGCTATAATGCTTGTCCACGTTGTGAGAAGCAAAGGACCACGTCAGATCAAATTACTTTGATGCCTGTTATAGCATCATGTGCTGACAAGGATGCAGTTGGCTATAGATGAGCAAATCTTTCAAGTTATATTTTAACACTATTTTTGACCACTATATCCGGTCAGTTGTTCCAGTGTTCAGCAGTAAATCAAAATGACTGTTCATTTCCTTTGACAGTTAACAGTACTAATGAATTCAGGATAATCTCACCATCTATCAGAACAATTTCTAAAATGCAAACTTGAAGGTGATGATTCACAGGGTTAGCAGAGAAGGAGAAGTAAAGCAGCACTCACTGTTATCTATAAAACTAGCATTGTTTGCAAAACCCAGAAACTGAGCAGTTGGTCTACTGCTAATAACAAATAGGTTGCTCTTTGGTCACTTAGCAAAAAGCTGCTTGTTGCACCATGGCCAACAGCTGAGGAGTGTATGTAGCTTTTGTGATACAGCACAATTCTACATATATAAATCGGTGAATTGTTACATAAGATTTAAAAAAAAAAAAAAAAAAAAGAAAGAAGGAAAGAAATTCAAAATCTCCACACCAGAAAGCACCTGATACTGAGCCTGCTGGCACAAATCAGATTTTAATACTGAATAAATGTTTACTGAAAAAAAAAAAAACTGACTTCATGGCTCTTTCAAAACATAAGTTGTCTATTAAATTGAGAGAGAAAAAACAAACCAACCAAACCCACACAGGTTATGTTAGGATTTCAAAAAGATTTGGGGTAACTAGCTCAGGATACATAAGAAATTCACAATGACCAAAAAAAAAAAAAAAAAAAAGTTCAAAAATGTTGAAATAAGTAAACATGCATTTGACATCCCTCTTCAATTAAGTCACCACACTGGCACGCAGTGGAATGCTAACCAGCAATCTCCTTAGAAATAACAAAAACTAAAAGAACAGGTGACAGATGTTAGCTTTACAGTCTGTTCAAAATGATAACGAGGTGTACCAGGTATGCACCTGATATCTGCTGTATAAGTTCTGTATCTACATCTTTATATGCCAAAGAAACTGAATCATAACCCTTAATAAATGCTCACGAGAACATTTAATAGCAATAACGAACTCGTTAAATGTATTAAAATGTATTGTCCAGAAATGAAAAAGTATCTCTAATACGAGACCGGGCTCCACAAATCTAAACCCAAACTGTAGTGATTAGTCAAAATAACCATTTTCCAAAATGAGCCACTCGTACCCACACAACGAATAAAGTAATCTCACAAGTATGAAGCTTGGGACAACTCAAGAGATCTCAAATGTTAGAACATTACAACGTGAGCGCTTAACCAGGCTGGTTAGTCGCTTCTACTTAGAGCTTTAAATTTACAGAACCTTCTTCGCAAGCGACCTTTGAAAGACTTCAAGGCCAGGTATAGTATTTCATGATAATTGCAAATAAAAGCACTCAGATCCTGAAAGCCCGCGATCCCTATCTACCTCACAAGACACTGGACTCGTGAAACACCCCGGGGAACAGCCACCCTTTACTCTGTACAGGACCCCGGGGCTTAGGGGATGGTTCCACAAACCCCCACCGGGACCACCGTTAGGGAAGGACACGAGGGGAGGAGAAGCGACTCAGGCTCCCCAAACAAACCGTCGTTCACCCCACACTCAGGAAGGCGCACCTTTCGCCCCGGACAGGATGCAGTGACAGATCTGTCACCTGTGAGGGAAGGGGGCGCGAATACATCCTCAGAGATGAGTGCCAACAGGCAGCAGTCCGCCGCTCCGCCGGCCCCAACGCCCCGCGCCCGCCGCTCATTCCCGGGCTCGGGAAAACTTTCGGCCCGCGACCCCCTCAGGGTCGCCCCCACCTACAGGGACCCCGGGCTCCCGCCCAGCCCGCGAGGCCCCGCCCCGGGCCCGCCCCCCACGCCCACTGCCCGGCCCCGCGCCCCCGGCCCGTGCGGGCACCCGCGTGCCCTCAGGGCGCGCCCCCGCGCCGGGCCCGGCCGCCAGAGGGCGGGGTCGCTCACCCGTCCGCAGCTCGTGCTTGACAGTGAGGAGCTGCTCTCCCCCGGCGCCGCCGTCCCCGCTGGTCCCCGCGGCGCCGCCGCCGCTGCCGCCCTCCTCCATCTTCTCCCTTTTCCGATCCCGCGGGGTCCTACGCGGGAACCCGGGAGACAGCGGACGCCCGGCTCCTCACGGCTCGCGCTGCAGCTCCGGGAGCCGGGATGCGGCGGCTCCAGAACTCGGACGCAGCGACGAGTCTCTTTCCCGCTCTGGCCGCACGGCTCGCTCCTCCGCCTCCTCCCCCTTCGGCGGGCACCGCTAGTACCGCGCAACCAAACCGCCCCCTGCACCGCCGCCTCCTCCTCCTGGCCGCTCCGCCCACAGTCAGCAAGGTAGAGAAGCCATTCTAGCCGCCATCGCTTATTGGGCACAGGGCGCGCGCATCTGTGAACGCCGGCTCCCATTGGGCAATCCTCTCTGATGCTTCGGGGGGCCGCCCCGCCCAGCTCCTCGAATTGTTGTTGCTTGGCGGGGAGGCAGGAGAGGGAGAAACGCGACCACTCTGATTGGTGAGACCTGAGATCCTGCCCCGCCCATTTCCGCTGTTGCGCACGCGCAGTCAGGACCTTCCCTTCCCTCACCTCTCCAGAACTGTCACACCCCTTATTCCCCAGCTTCGATCTGTTAGTAAACAGTGTCTAGTAGTCAGGAGGCGCTTGGAGTCTGTGATTGGCTATTGGTGAAAGAGGCGGGGAGGGCTGATTGGAACATTTGGTCCGCCAATCACAATGGACAGAGGAGGGGCCTAGAGGGAAGAGCTTCTCACACACGTGTTTGCGGATACACCTGAGGGGTCCAGCAGCGATCCACGGACGTGTGCCCAGCTGAAAGACAGCGTGTCTTAAAAAAGATGTTACTTGCCTTAGTGTGCCCTATACAAGTTAAGTGGAATTTGTGCGTAAATGCAGGTAGTTATTAGACATTGCAAAAATTCACAATCCCAGCTCTCTCGGTGAGGACTTTTGCAAAGGATAGACATTTCCATTTTGTACAAGATACTCCAAGTCATCAAAAGGATACAGAGATTAATAAAACAGAATACAATACCTTCCCCTAAGCAGCTTTCAATAGAACGTGAGAAACAATCCGTATATACACAGGAAATATAAAGCAGAGTGAAACAAAACAGTGGTACAAACGGTTAGAGAATTGCACAGATGGCAATAATTATTCTCAGTAGGGGAGCAGGGAAAGCTCTTAGGGCAAGAAGGAATTTGAGATAACCAACTTAAAGGATGGGTTAGATAGAAATACCAGCAGCAGACATTTCATGCAGAAATGAGCTGTGACGTTCAGCCTGGAAGTAGAGAAGGCAGGGGTGGGTTAAGTGATTGATAAGACTGGGTGGAAGTATGACCTAAGAGAAACAGCTAAAAAAGGTAAGGTGCTTAAAGACAATGGAGAACCTTGACTACCATCCTAAGCAGTGCGGATTTCGTACTGCACTGTAGTCCAGGCTAGGGAGTCTCAAAGAGTAGTTATAATACCAAAGCTGTTCTCTTGGAAGTTAGCTTCAGTTACAGTGAGAAGGATGGACTGGAGAAAAAGAAAAATAACAGGGCAAGAATACTGTGGCAAAGATAGAACCGTTAACCTAAAAAAATAAAATAAAATAGCCATTTATTTTACCAGCAAAATGGGTTTATTTAGGAATATCAGAGAATTGCAACTTGAGGGTGCAAGCTATGGAAAAATCATAGACAGGTCCAATAAACAAAGGAGAGGAGTTTTTTTAGTGGAAAAGGAGGAAGTTGGCAGGGGTTGTTTTGAAGGAAAGTCCATTGGAGAAAAGCAAGAGTTCAGGGTAATGATGGGTTCTCATTGGCTGAGTTGTAGAGACAGTCAATTTCTTATCAGAGATACAATGTACATCTTTTCCTATGGATCCTGTAATTGACCATTATTTCCTCTTGACTATTCACTTACTGGAGTCTGTATTTGCCAATTTCTTCCTGTATTTGCTGTGGAGTGGTAGGCTCCCCTTTAGTGAGGTTTCCCTTTTTTGATTTTCACAGAAGTTATGGGGCCTAATTTCTGGCAGTGGACCTGAGAATAGGAAAAGGGGAGGATTAAAGATGGCCTCTTGGATGTAACTCACATAGAAGTGACTTTTTAAACTCAGCATGGATTAGATCTGAGGTTAGCAAACGTTTTCGGTAAAGGGCCAAGAGGTCTCTTTCACAACTACTCAACTTTGCTATTGCAGTGTGAAAGCAGCCATAGACAATAAGTAAATAATGGGTATGACCATGTTCCAGTAAAGCTGTATTTAAGGACATTGCAATTAAATTTCACATAATTTTCATGTGACACAATATACTCTTCTTCTTTTAATTCTTTTCAACAATTTAAAATGTAAAAACCATTCTTAGCTCTTGGGCTGTAAAAAGCAGTCAGTAAACTAGATTTGGCCTGCAGGCCATAGTTTGCAGACTCCTGGATTAGACTGTCAGGGAAGAGAAAGCGGAGAAGCTTTGACAGCCCATTCAGGTTGCCTCAGCAACCTGGGCTTACCTGCCTGGAACATTTATCCCACTAAACCATGACTGCCTACTTACTTGCCTTTCTCCTCCACAAGTAGTGTGCTAGCTGGAGCCAGGGAATGACTGTGTGTAATTGTTCATTTGTTCACTCAACAACTTTTACGCCAATTATATACCAAGTAGTGTGATAGATGCTGGAAACAGTGGAAGCAAAACAGATGTAATCCTTCTTGCTCTCATAGAGCCTACAGTTTAGAAAAGGAAATAAATATTAAATAATCACATAACAAAAGGCAAAATTTCCATTGTGATCATTCTATAAAGGAAAATTATAGGCTGTTACAATAAAATATATCAACCTAATTTAGGCTGGAGGAGCTCGAAGGCCTTAATAAGGAAGTATTATTTTAGCTGATTCTTTAAAGATGAGTAGGTTTTAACCAGGATGTGGCAGAAACTGGCCTGGTGCTCACCAATCTCATTTCCTCTTCCTGGACACACAGGAAAACTACTTTTTTTCCCCTTTGTAGTTAGACTCAGGTCATGTGACTGTGATCTGGCCAACGGGGTGTGGGCAAACATGATATGTGCCATTTCCAGGCCTGGCCAGAGACCCCCTACATAATCACCTACACTTTCTTCTCTTTCCACAGCAACTACAAAGGCTAACTTTCGAATATGGGGTGCCACAATTTATAAGAACCCTGAACCCTTGAGTCTCCACTTGAAGAAGAGCCTCCCTGACCTACATACAAAGTGATATGAGCAATAAATAAATCTTAGGCGTAAGCTACCAAGATCTTGGGGTTGTTTGCTACCAAAGCAAAATCTAGTCTACCCTGACTATTTCACAAGTGAATTGTTGGCGGGGTGGGAGGAAATTTTAGGAAGATACAGATGCCAAGTCCTGAGGCAGGTGAAGAGTCTATGTATGTTAGGGATTGAGAGAAAGCTGGTGGGGCCCGAACACAGTGAGCAAGAGATTAGTTAATAGAGGGAGACAGAGACCCAGTCATGAAGTATGTGGTAAACCTTATTAATAATTTTGGAGTTTTTCCTGTGTGAAGTCCAAAGCAATGGAAGGAATATAAACAGGAGAACGATATAATGGAATATTATTTCCAAAAGGTCACTGTGGTTAGTGTTTGTAGCCTGGGCTGAAGGAAGCAAAAGGGGATACAGAAAGACCAGTTGGGAACTTATCACTATAGTATAGGCAGAAGATGACAGTGGGTGAAGGAGATATAGTAAGAAATGGAATGTTTCTGGATATGTATTTTAGATTTCATAAAGGATTGGACTTGTTGGGTGAGGGAAATGGGGTACCTGAAATGACACCAAAGTTCTTAACATGAGCAACTAGGTGGATGGGAGGGGATGATGGTATCATTTAATGAGAGGGGTGAGTTAAAGGAAGAACACATACCAGAGTGAAGATCAAAAGTTTTATTTTGAGACATCCAAGTCCGATATTAGGTAGCTATGTGGATATATGAGCCTGGAGCTCTGCAGAGAGTTCTACAATAGAGATATAAATTTGGGAATCACTGGCAGATAGATGGTATTTGAGGTCAGAGGTACGAATAAGATCACCTGGGGCAAAAATGTGCAGAAGGAAGAAAAGATGAGCCCAGGACTGATGTCTAAGGAATTTCAACATTGAGATGTTGGCATGAGAAGGTAGACTGGAGGCGTAGAAGGAAAACCCATAGCTTCTTGGAAGCCAAATTGTTTCGAGAAGGAGGGAACGGTCAGCTGAGTCACATGCCCTAAGAGGTCATATAAGATGAGGTCTGGAAAGATCCCATGAATTTGTCAACTTGGGTGCCATTGGTGACAATATCCAGAGTGGTTTTGGTAGAGCAAATGGGAGGTGAAGGGGTAGAAACAGCATGTGTGGACATATTTTTCAAGGAGTTTGACCCTGAAGGAAAATAGAGAAGAGAAAGCCCTAGCTGGAGGGACCCAGGGAGGTTTTCTTGTTTTGTTTTTTACTTTTTATTTTCAAAAAATTCTTAAATTGCAAAAGAGTTGCAAAAACAGTGCAGAGTTTCCACATACCCTTCACTCAGCTTCCTCTGATGTTAATATGTTACATACCATAGTTCAATCATTAACACTGAGAAACTGACATTGGTACAACATTACTAAATTACAGACTCTACAGATTTCACCACTTTTTCCATAAAAATTATTTAATTTTTTTTAATGGTTAAAAAAGAAGAATATACCATGACACATAAAAATTATGTGAAATATAAATTTCAATGTCCATAAATAAAGTTTTATTGGAACACAACCATGTCCTTTCTCTGTGCCAGTATCTAATTCAGAATCCTACATTATATGTAGTTGTCCTGGCTCCTTAGTTTCCTCCAGTCTGCAGCAGTTTCTTAGTTTTCCCTTAACTTTAATGACCTTAACTCTTTTGAAAAGCACTGGTCAAGTATTTTGAAGAATGCCCTTCAACTTGGGTTTGTCTGATGTTTTATTATGATTCAATTGAAGTTATGCATCTTTTGGCAAGAGTAACACAGACGTGATGTGCTCTTTGTCAATTCTCCATATCAGAGGTACAAGAAGTTTATATTCTTATTACTTTTGGTGTTAACCTTGAACACTTGGTTAAGGTGGCACTTGCCAGATCTCTCTACTCTAACGGTGTTATTTTTTCTATTGTAATTAATAAGTATCGGGAGAATGTGTGAGGTACTTGTAGACTATGCAAATACCTGGTTTCTCCTTAAACTTTCTCCCACTAAATTTAGCATCCATTGGTGGGTCTTGCCTATTGCAGTTATGACTGTGATAGTCTAATGGTAATTTTCTATTTGACTGTCTTTTAAGATAAGAAATACTGGAATATGTTTGAATGGTCATGAGATAGGTGGATGGGGCAGAGGTAGGAGAACCAATGAAGAGAATCTCTGAAAAAGTGAGTGGGGCTGGGAACCTGAGCTCACTGAGAGGTTTGCCTTTGAGTAGGAGGTCCTTCATTGTGAAACCTAGTCCTTCATTGTGGCTGGACAGAGGGAGGAGGGACTGGAAGCAGGCATGGATTAGCTTGTGGGCTTGGGGATTTCTTGGGCATCCATCTCAGTATCCCTGGCACCTAGAATGGGGCTTGAACTTTGGGATGTTTTTTAAAGGTCCCCAAGGGATTGTGAGGTAGAACCAGTTTTGTAACATACAACCATTAGAGTAGAGGAAGATAAATAAGGACATGCTGGAATTTTGAAACAACAACTTCTCATAGGCGATCATGATGCTAGGTATGGTAGAAAGAAAAATTATAAATCAGTGGCTGAAAACACCAAAAAAAATGTGTGGAAGGGGCTTAATTAACGAGACAGTGATATGAGAAGATGGCTTAAAATCCACGGAGGAAGTTGTTGAAGGCATGTGAGACAATGGCTGATGGGCTGGATGTAGCTGCTGGAATTAAGCAAAATATCCCTGTTCCTTCTGGCCTTGAGAGATGAGCAAGTAGCCAGGGCAAGTCTGTCTGGGAAAGGGAAGGTGTCATGGTTCTGCTAAGGCCCAGAAGAGTAATAGAGAAAAAGCTTGAAAATATGTTTGTTTGCCTTAGAAACTGCCTTTCACAAGGCTTGCTGGCTCCTGGTGCCAGAATGAGGGAACCCAAAGGTGTGCACACCACCCCTTTATCTTGCGGGCCTGTGTCTATGGCACCATGCTGTGGCTTCACTTATCCTTAGCATGAGTGGAAGGGTGGAAGCAAAGTGGAGGGGGACCTCATTTGGTGTGAGCCATTAGGGCTTAATGATCTCATTTTTCCTGCAGTGTGAGAGGGAAGCTCCTCACCTTTGGATTTATAAGATTTAGAGAACACCAGAGGCTTACCACATCTTGACCCCCTCTAACTGACTCTATCAAAACACTCAGGTAAACACTCAGAGAAGAAAGAACTTCTTTCGAAAAGTCAAAAGTGACGTTGTCAACATCTTTCACCTGGTCAGAACCTCCTCTGTGTGATATAGATGCAGCAAATTTAAGGGAGTCACTGCAGGATAGTTAGGGGGTGTAAGGTTCATCCTCTCTGAAGACACCTATCCACTGCTAAAGCTGACATATAGCCACTGTTGTCAAAAAGGATGTTGGGAAGGCACACACACCTTGAGTCCACAAAACGGGAAGGAAGTTCTGTAAGGGGACGGAACCATTAAGGCAATTTCACACTCTCCCTTCTGGTATCCCAGATAAGGTATCTACAAGCTTAGAAATCCTTGAGTGTGGCAGATGTGGAGTGCTGGGCTGAGTTGGAGTATCTGGTCTGAGCTCTGGCAGCGTGGAACTGTGCCAACTAGTGCACAGTGGGAGAGAGGCATGCACATCACATACAGATCCAGTGAAAGATAGTAAAGATATTTCTACCTCCGACCTCCCCAGACCCCCCCACACACACACCAAATCTGCTGGAAGCAACGAAAAACAAAACAAAGCAAAAACACAGAAAAAGCCCCGTTTTTAATGAAACAAGGAAACTCTCAAAACCTCAAACCACAAACCATGAAGTTTGCCTGCCAAATACTGTAAAATCTGCACTGAAATTGTTAAAATGCTGAGAGCCAATATACACTGTCTCCAGCCTTGAGCAGGAAACACCTTTTCTTAGATGTTAGTGTCACAGTCCCAAGGGACCAAATCATTGACCCTTGAATGAGAGTGGGGTTTCTCAAAGGCAAGGGGGCCTTGTATTGCTTGGGGAACAGGAAATAAGTTTAGGTGGTGCACGGACAGTCATTTGATTATATCAAATAACATAATGAAAAAGCTATTTTGAGTTCCTTTCCACTTGTGATTACATCAGGAAGAAAGTCTTGGTTTGGGGCCAATGGTCTTCAACTTGTTTCTAATTTGTAATGATGTCTCTTTCTAACCAGGAATATGTAGCCCTCAGACTCAGCTTCCAGCAGACAACTGTGTCTAGGTAGAACATACTATCATTGTTCTGTTTCAGCATTTGCCTTAATAGTTACTTCCTATTTATCACAAATGATACTGGCTTTTCATTTCTGATAGTGATATGCCTCCTTTTTAAATAAGTAATAATTGGGAATTGATTCAAAGAAGAACATTGATTATAATAGAGGTGATATTCAGATGAAGCAAAAATTGTAGAAGTGGCGTCCAAATAACTGAGATTTAGGCTTGAGTAACGAGATCCAAGGACCTCACAGGAGAAATAGTGTTCTTGCAAAGAACCAGGATGATAGCAGGGAGGGCCAATGCCAAGGAGAAGTCAGGTGGATGCTCATTTTTTTCTGTGACCTGGCCTCTATGCCAAGGGAGTCTCCCGGAGATGAGAGAGTAAGGGATGGAGAGGTGACTGCTAGATTGTAATCCAGAGAGCTTTATCCCAAAAGAGGCTTGCTGGAGACCTCAGTAACCCCTCAGTGCCCAAACCTGGGAATCTAAGAGACATTCTCTCATAGAGAAGAAATTGACAGATTTGGAAACACACCAAAGAAAGCTGCCAAGTGCCTCAACATTCTTCTTCCACCCCTCCCATGTTATTCTTTAACAAAGAATGCCCTATCTCACTGGAAAAAATTACAAAATAATATTATAAAAATTACAAATTACAGGAAAAAATCTCAAAGAGGACGTTCAGGGGTACAAATAAAGAATTATATAGCAATAAAAGACAATGAAACCAAGTGGCAAAGCTCAAGAAAGGAAAGAGAGGAAAGCAACTTTAGAACCAGCCAAAAATTGGGGGGCCTGGTTAAGCCCCCCCAAAGTCGGTTAAGCATCTGACTTTGACTCAGGTCATGATCTCACGTTTCATGAGTTCGATCCCCACATCAGGCTCTGTGCTGATGGTGCGGGGCCTGGTTGGGATTTTTTCTCTCCCTCTCTCTCTGTCCCTCCCCTGCTTGCTCTCTCTCTCAAAATAAATAAATAAACATTAAAAACTATATTAAAAACAGAATCAGCCAAAAATAGAATGGACACCAGTAAAAACATAATGGAACAATATGGAAAACAACATTAAAAATTATAAAATGTGATAGTTATGGAAAAAAAGCAATGGAGATCCAGTATATGAGTAATTGGCATGCCTGAAGAAATGCCCAGAACAAACAGAACAACAGAAGGAACTTGATTGGAATGAAGATTGAGTCAGCAGGTAGAAAGCACACACTGTCAAGGTAAAATTTGTTCAGAGTCATCAATAATAAAATATAGCAGATAAAAATAAGCAAAAGCCACACCTAATATTAAATGACAATAAAGCAAGGTCTACAAACGTTAGGAGCATGATGGTATGATTCATAAATTTTATATTCTGCCAAGTTGTCCATTAGCATAAAGGCTATTCCCAGTCTTTCTCTAACATGAGACTCAGGGTTTCCACATTCTTGAAAAAAGTCTTTTATACTGAAATCCAGTCAGCTTTTGGATGAACCCAAGTAAATCAAGAGAAGAATTAAGGATTTTTTAAAAATACTGAAGATCAGTTTTGAACATTTTAAATACAGAATTAAGACAAAACAGCCATGGAGTTTATTGTTGAAGAACAAAATGTAAACACTATAGAAGTAATTATATACCTAACAAAAATGAGGGGAAAGTCGCAGCAGAAGGACTGGAAGGATGTACATGTACTCATGTTTAATGGCAAGGAAATAATCACTCTAAGAAAATGCATGGACTGCAGCTTTTTTAGGCAAGCAGGATTCTAACTTCTTGATGATTTTTATATTCAGTTTTTCTTATATTTAAAGGGGATATTGTAAGAATTTTTGTGGTATCGAAACATTTAATTCAAGTTCAACAGCTTTTATTTTACTTCCATTTCTCTTTCTGTTAGATTATTTTTTTTTATTTTTTTAATGTTTATTCATTTTTGAGAGAGAGAGAGAGTGCATTAGAAGCGGATGTGGGCAGAGAGAGGGGGAGAATCTGAAGCAGGCTCCAGGCTCTGAGCTGTCAGCACAGAGCCCAATGCGGGGCTTGAACCCACAAACCAGGAGATCATGACCTGAGCTGAAGGTGGATGCTTAACCGACTGAGCCAGCCAGGTGCCCCTAGATTAATTTTAATCATTTTACTTAAAAGTAATCTGCAGGGGTGCCTGGCTGGCTCAGTCGGTGGAGCATGCAACTCTTGATCTCAGGGTTGTGGGTTTGAGCCCTGCATTGGGTGTAGAGATTACTTCAAAATAAAATATTTTCAAAAAAAAAAAAAGTAACTTGCAAAGTAAAATCCCGCTGTTGTCTATCAATCTGGCTGCTCTGGTTCTATGCACAAGGACCTGTTGAGATGATCATTCCAAATGTCATTTCTGGTGAGATTTAGGGTGCATTTTTTTGAAACTTCCTCTTTGAACTGTTCTATGTTATTTTTTATCATAAAACACACCAAATATAAAAATAACAGCTATTTTCTGGGGAGTGTGGTAGAACAATAAAATGGCCCTGTGGTCTTTGTCCTTGGGTGTTGCTCCTGGGATTATGTCATGTTAGACAGCAAAAGGATTTTACCGATGTCATTAAAGTTACTAATTAGTTGACTTTAAGATTAGGATGATCTGTGTGAGTCCAACCTAATCATATGAGCACTTGAAAAGCTGAGAGTTTTCTCCAGCTGGTAGCAGAAGTCACAGAGATTTGAAGCATGCAAAGACTTCCATGCAAGAGAGATATCCCAATGTTGGCTTTAAAATAGAGGGCACCATACGGAAAGGCCCTGAGAGCAGCCACAAGGAGCTATAGCAACCCTCTGCCAAAAACCAGCAAGAAAACAAGACCCTCAGCCCTACTCCTGCAAGGACCTAAATTCTGCCCTAAGTGAATAGGAAGGAGATTCTTTCCCAGAGCCCCCAGCTAGGAACCCCACCTGGCCTGCACCTCAGTTTCAAGTTTATGAGACCTTAAGCAGGTAACCTGTTTGATCTGGCAAGTTCTGACCTACAGAACTGTGAACGACTAAGTGGATGTTGTGTTAAGCTGCTCAAGTTTGCAGTCAGTTGCCACCCAGGAATAAAAACTAACAAAACTAAAGAAGGTAGTAGACATTTTTTGCTCCGTGCCAGACTTACAGAATCACAATCATCATCATCAACCTCATCATCCTGCCCATGCTATCCTCACCCTGTTGCACATCCTCGTTACTTTATCTGCAGAGCTCAGAACGTTTCCTGAAGCCCCCACAGACTCTGTGAGAAAATGGGGACTTTTATGTGACAGCTGGAAGACTCTAGTTTGGGATGGGATGTTCACGGAGACTTTGAGTCAGATTATGCCTTTCGTACTAGTTGACTTTTTAAACCAACCAACCAACCAACCAACCAACCAACCAACCAACCAATCAACCAAACAAACAAGCAAAGGTTTTAAATGAATAAGTAGACAAGATGGGGCCAGAGAACTAAAGACGAAGGAGAGAGGGAGGCAATGGGTGGGGAGTGGGTAGGAAAGCAACATGGCGGGGGGCTGAGGAGACAAACATAGTGAAAATATCTCTGCCCCACCTCATCTTTTTCTTGGTCCTCAGAAATAATCATTTTTATCTCTTTCTGATATTTCTTCTGGTGTCATCTCTATACCTTTAAGTAATTTGCTCTTATCACTATTGATTGTTTTATGCCTCCTGTATTTTCGTCCTTACATGATAAATGAGGATTGAACACATTGTCACCCACACCCACTCTCCTCTTTATATAGCTACATAACTCTGTTTTTCTATAGGTTTTCTGTGTTACATTAATGTACCTTTATTTCTTATTCCATCAACTAAGGGTAGTTATCTCCTGACTGCTCAGAAAAAAGGATGAAGGTAACAGCGTCTCTACACTTCTCTTTCACGTTTACCACCAAATCTCTGCCATATACAATTTGAAAGATAAGAATATTTGCATTCTCTTCTTGGTAACTGATTCTCCCACAGACTTATCATAAAACATGAATAGCATTTAAACAGCATTTACATCGTTGTGACTCTATAAATACTGTTTTCTGAAGAGGCAAAATGTTTATGAAGATTGTTCTTCTTTTTGTGGTACAACGTTTTTTCCTCTTGGGTTTTCTATTTGTCTTTCTTTTATCTTGTTGCATTTTTCTTTATTACTGCTCTTTTCTCCCCCAGCTTCTTCAACCAATCAGGTATTCTGTTGAGTTTTTAAGCCCCCACCCCCCTCCCCGAGGCCCACCATCCTCATGCAGTGCTCACATGATGGGATTTCCCTTAATGGCTTTTCTAGGTCAATTCTAGATTTTCCAAGATGATATCTTCTTACTTCTTAGATTATGTTTTTGTTTTGCTGTAGCATATTTTCAAGTATCCTCCGAAGAAATGGTGTGTGAGAGGTTAATTTTCTGAGCCCTGTTTGCCCCAGAAGATCTTTATTCTGCACCCACAGTAGGCTGATGGTTTGAGTACAACGTCCTAGATTGAAGATCATTTTCTTACAGAATACTGAAGGCATTACACTATTGCCTTCTAGTCTCCAGGGTTGCCCATGAGAAATCTGTTTTATTTTCATTCCTTTATAGATGACCTTTTTTTTATACTGGAAGTTTTCCAACTGTTCCCTTTAACTTTGATGTTTAAAATCAGATTATGTGACTAAGTGGATTTTTGTTTCAAACTCTGTGTTTACCACTCAGTGGGCCCTTTCTGTCTAAAGATGTGTGGCACTCAGTGCTGGAAAATTCCCCTGTCGTATTTCTTTGGTACTGTCCTCCTCCTTGGTTGTCTTTGCTCTCTTTCTCTCAATCTACTATTAACTGGATATTGGACATCCTGTATTTATTTTCCTTTCCTTTTCCTTACCTTTTTTTTTTTAAAATCTCTGTCTTTTGGTTCTACTTTCAGAGAGTACCATAATTTAACTCTCACACTTTCTATTGATTCTTTTATAACTGTAACAGGCATATTTTTAATTTGTAAGAGCTCATCTTGTTTTTTCTTTGTCATAGCATTCTGTTCTTTTGTGGACGAAATAGCTTCATGAGTCTTTCTGAATATATTAACCAGAGGTTTTTGTTCAGTTTGCTTTGATTTGGGTTCTCTTCTTAAAATAATTGATTGTTTCCTCCAAGCTTCTTGTGTTTTCCTATTTACTTTCATCCCCCCCCCAGTTTTATTGAGAAATAATTGATGTACATCACTGTATAAGTTTAAGGCATATCTCTCTCTCAGAATAAATAAATTAATTAATTAAAAAAAAAAAAAAGAGTGAAGCTCCAAAAATCTGGTTAGTTCTGTGTGCCTGGGCTTGTAAAGGCTTCATGTAAATGCCCAGCAGTCCTACAATGTGCTGACATTCTCCCTCCAGAGGTACTGAATATTTTTTTTTTTTAAGAGTGGAATCCGGGGGCCCCTAGGTGGCTCAGTCAGTTAAGTGTCCAATTGGATATCAGCTCAGGTCTTTATCTCAGGGTCATTAGTTCAAGCCCCATGTCAGGCTCTGTGCTGACAGCTCGGAGCGTGGAGCCTGCTTCAGATTCTGTGTCTCGCTCTCTCTCTGCCCCTCCCCCTCCCTCGCTCACAAGTGCGCTCTCGCTCACACTCTCTCTCTCTCTCAAAAATAAAATAAACATTAAAAAAAAGAGTGGAATCTGATAGTACCTTTCTTGGGTGATAGAGACCTTGCTTTAGGGATAGGGGGTGAGATAGGAAGGCCCAATTGTTCCATATTCAGACTTTCAATTAATTCTCTTGTCTCCAGCCCTGTGTCTCACAACCTCTGTGGCATTTGATGTTTTCACATCCTGGCCTTCTCTGAGATTCAGCTAGGAAGCTCAGCCTCCTGTTCCTCCATGTGTACCCCAAAGAGTGGTCCCCTGCCATTCCTTGGATTCTTGTATGCCACTTGGGGAACCATCCTATCTAAACCATGACTTTTATTTTCCCCCCTGACATCACAAAGCTCATGAATGCTGGAGCTAGGGCTCAAACCCACTCTCTGATTCCAAAGCTGCGGTGCCTGCCACTAACCATAGCATTCTAGGAACTACATGCTTAAGGACTGATAAAGAAGGGTGAGAAATTTGGGCCTCTTTTTCAACAGATATCGTAGATTTGTTCACTATTCAGTGCTTATATGCCTTAGGATCATATTCTTTCCTTCACAAATTTCAGACTTAAATATTTACATAGGCCAGAGAGGTAAAATGAAGCAGCCACTGGGCGTGGGGGGTACGTGGGGGGGGATGGTGGTGGCAATACACATACCTCATTCAAAGTGGCAGTCAGTCACTCGTCAGCTGCTGCCACGCAGGAATGCTGGCCAACCACAGCCCGGTCTTGTGATTTTTCAAGAAACATCACAATCTAAATTATTATTATTTTTAAAGTTTATTTATTTATTTTGAGAGAGAGAGAGCATGCACGTGAGTGGTGGAGGGCAGAGAGAGAGGGAGACAGAGAATCCCAAGCAGGCTCCATGCTGTCAGCACAGAGCCTGAGGCAGGGGTCCATCCCACAAATCACGAGATCATGACCTGAGCCAAAACCAAGAGTTGGACTCTTTTTTTTTTTTTTAATTTTTTTTCAACGTTTTTTATTTATTTTTGGGACAAAGAGAGACAGAGCATGAATGGGGGAGGGGCAGAGAGAGAGGGAGACACAGAATCGGAAACAGGCTCCAGGCTCCGAGCCATCAGCCCAGAGCCTGACGCGGGGCTCGAACTCACAGACCGCGAGATCGTGACCTGGCTGAAGTCGGATGCTTAACCGACTGCGCCACCCAGGCGCCCCAAGAGTTGGACTCTTAACTGAGCCACCCAGGTGCTCCCAAAATCCAGATTACTAAGTAATATTAAGTAATGATTTTAAAGGTTGGCAAATAATTCAAGTTCAACTGTGACTGTAGGCCAGCTGCAGCAACTAGTTTGCTGCCTCTAGACATTGCTTGTGGGATAGAAAACCTGAAATGAGATTTGTAGAGGGAACAAAAGTAAAAGCCATCACAGGACCCCCCACCCCCACCCCCACCCCCACCCCCACCCCCACCCCCACCCCCACCCCCACCCCCACCCCCACCCCCTGCCTATCCCAGAAGCCTGTTTTATTTATTTATTTATTTTTTTATTTTATTTTTGGGACAGAGAGACAGAGCATGAACGGGGGAGGGGCAGAGAGAGAGGGAGACACAGAATCGGAAACAGGCTCCAGGCTCCGAGCCATCAGCCCAGAGCCTGACGCGGGGCTCAAACTCACGGACCGCGAGATCGTGACCTGGCTGAAGTCGGACGCTTAACCGACTGCGCCACCCAGGCGCCCCTCAGAAGCCTGTTTTAAACAAACCCAGGCAGTGTGTCTTCTTTGAGCCAGACACTTTCTAGAGTGGATCTGGTGATCATTTCCTAATTCTTGTAACATTCACAACTCCACTGCCCCTCTTAGATCCTAAACCAGCTGGTCTCTCTCCTTTTCTTCTCTTAAGTCATTTGGGCTCAAAAAAATCTTCTTCCTTTTGGATGACAGAGCCAACAGCACATATGAAGGACTCATGAATACTATATTCAGGTATCAAAGAGGTGGGGGCGAGGACTAAGACCAGAACCCCCATGAGTGAACCCGTGCTTGAATAGCTGATCTGCTAGGTTTGCATACTTTGGTGACAGGGGCCATTTTTAGCCAGAGGCCTGCCTGGAAACTGGGAAATGGACCAGAAACCATTTAAATATCATTGAGCCTGAGCTTCTTGCCTCTAATAAACTGAGATAATAAAAATAGCTGTTTGTACTTGAGAGTATTGTTCCGAGAATCAAATGAGATAATGTGCAAAGTGGTGGTATTGTGATTGCAAACAAACTATCGCCTCTGTTGGAGAAATTAAGAATGCATTTGGATGGTACAACGTGGGGGCAGGAAACAAACCTCAGAAATATCCCAAAGTTACCCTGTGATGAAATTTCCAGTCATTTTGAGGTTGATGTCATCCTGTCTGATGAAATGGGCTGCAGTTTATTTTATTTAATTAAACTTATTTAAATAATCAGACACCTGAAATAACAAAATACATTAGAAAAGAAAGTGAGCCTCTCATCGGAAGTCCTTGGAATATGCTGACTCCTGTATCCAATGATGACCTATGAAGAGCATTTCTGGAACACATGCATCCTTCTTAAGTTTTTAAGAACTCCGTTTATGTGCTGGTCTCCTCCCAAAGAATCCCTTTTACGACTTGCAGTCTTTTGGGAAACTGACAGAGAATTTTGGTGTCATGGCCACACTCAGTTCTAAGACAACTCAGCTACCAGAAGAAGAGCAGGCACTTCTAAATTTCTTTTGGTTGGGAGATTATGGCCAAGACTCAAACAGTGTCTGCTTTGTCATTCAGTTTCATCATTATTGTGTACCTTTCATATTGAATGACACGAAGGTTCATGTACAATATGTTCACTGAAGCAATCTTTACAAAAGCAAACAATTTGAAAATGACATGTTTGCTTAACAGTAAGAGAATGGTTAAATACAACATATTTTGATGATGAAGGATCAGGAAGCTATTAAAAATATATTTGCACACTGGTTCCTATGAGGGAATGGTTAACAACACAGATGTGGTTCTGTTGGACTGGACCAAGGCAGGCTGGGAACATCCACTTCTGCCCAGCACAGGCCAGCTGAGAGCAGACGGAATCATGACTTGAAATAACGCAGCACAGCTGTGCAGTGTGGACAAGCGTCTGCAGCCTACGGACAGGTGAGGTCTGCAGCTGTCAGAGGTGATGCTGTTCACACCAGACAGACACATCTGGAGCGTTCAGGGGAAATGAACGCTACAGACCCTGTATACTCTGTGCACACTTGCATCTGGGAAATCCCCCAGAAGCCATTAGTGTATATTTCTGAGAAGGCTATTTATGGGGACACTGCCCCCATTGGCCATGTCATCTGCAGTGAGAGGAGCCAGGTCACCAGGACAGGGAACAAAAGAACGAAGAGGAACTCAGCAGTGTGTATCAGCAGAAGCCAAGCTCCGTATGCTTATTCTAAGCTGTTATTTAATGCAAAAGCAAGTTGCAATTAAATCATTGCTTTTATTCTTGACCCTGGGACATGTGATAGTTGGGGGGATGTTACTTCAAGTCCAAGTGAATGAGTGGGATAAGCTCAACAGAGAACTATTTTCAGAGGAGCCATTAAGCCTTCCAGAGTGAACATCCCAGGAGAAAAAGCAGCCCAGCCAGGCACTAGGAAATTTCTCTGATAAGAATGTCAGGGTCGTTGGAGAAACAGGGCGGTTCTAAAGTTAGTCTCCAGGCGGGGCCTTTGAGGCTTCTCCTGGTTCGGGCTCTAGTGATCTTTTTGAATTCTGTAGCGTGGGGGCTGACATGGAAGGATTATATTACCAGAAATTCTTAAACATTGGGCCATAAGTAGATTGCTCTAGCACCCCTCTAAGTGGACTGTAGACAGGACAAGGCAACCGCCTCCCCAAGTCATCCCAGATGACTGAGCAAACCACTCTGATATCACAGGTGGGGTCTGAACCCAGGGCACCAGCAGGGTCCATGGTGCCTGGCTGGACAATGGTGGTGCCCAGCAGGCATGGGCTTCTAGGAGTGGGACCCCTAGCAGTCATGAGAGAGGTTTCGACAGGGACCAAGAAGCTCTAAATGAGACGGTGGGGATGAATACCAGGAAAACCGGTGACTCCCGTCTCTGCCCACAACATGTTGAGGCTTAGAAACCATGTTACATACAGATGGGGTAAGTGAGGCACAAAGAGGCCAAATCACTTGCTCAAAGGTGTAGAGCTGTAAAGTGACAATCCAGATTTGAACCCAGATCTTCTTGACTTCTGCTTGTTCTACTAGACCATGAGCACTTTCAGGAGAAATCAGAGAATGTCCGAGGAATACCAGTAATCCAGTTGGATGGAAAAAAAAAAAGCATCAGAGGAACAGCAACAATCAAAGCTGGAAAGGTACTTGGGCCTGTATTGCAGAGAAGTTTGCAGTAATTTGGGCAATAGTGGCACAGGGGAACGGCAAACTATGGCCTTCAGGCAGAATCTGTTGTCTATTTGGGGGCCACAAGTTAAGAGTGGTTTTTACAGATCTGATGATAGGGAATACCGACTTTAAGCCCCAATGTCATAGGTGAAATATTATCCTATGGGAAAGAATTCCATTCTTCTCATTAGTAGTCTGTTATGAGAAAATATTCAATTATTATTATATTTTGACCTCAATAAAAATTTGTGAAAATTTGTTATATGATTCTCTATATAATTTTCTTGATTTTGCCTCTTGGCCTACAAAGCCTAAACTATTTACTATCTGGCCCTTGACAGAAAAATATCTTCCACCCCTGGCATAACCAATGATTGAAGAAAGTTATGGAATATAATTATTTTTGTTGTATACTCTTACCAAGAAAAAGTTTGGGCGTGCACATCCTTAACATGCATATTAATTAATATGTATAATATGCAATGGAATACTATGTGGCAATGAGAAAGAATGAAATATGGCCTTTCGTAGCAACATGGATGAAACTGGAGAGTGTTATGCTAAGTGAAATAAGTCATACAGAGAAAGACAGATACCATATGTTTTCACTCTTATGTGGATCCTGAGAAACTTAACAGAAGACCATGGGGGAGGGGAAGGAAAAAAAAAAAAAAAGGTTAGAGAGGGAGGGAGCCAAAACATAAGAGACCCTTAAAAACTGAGAACAAACTGAGGGTTAATGGGGGGTGGGAGGGAGGGGAGGGTGGGTGATGGGTATTGAGGAGGGCACCTTTTGGGATGAGCACTGGGTGTTGTATGGAAACCAATTTGACAATAAGTTTCATATTTAAAAAAATAATAAAATAAAAATTAAAAAATATGTATAATATGTAGTAATATACTACATTACTAATGTATACAAGCAGCATAGTCAGGGCTATGAATATATTTAGAGCTATCCAGTCAAATTGCCTGAGTTCAAATCCCAGACCTACCACTTACTAGCTTTATGACATTGGACAAATTTCCTAGCCTTATGCTTCCGTTTCCTCCCCTGAAAAATGGGGATAAAAATAGTATCTATTTAAAAAAAAAAAAAAAAAAAAAAAAAATAGTATCTATTTTATTGGATTGTTTTGAGAATTAAATTAGTGAATATATGTAACTTGCTTAGAACAGTCCCTGAAACACAGTATATAAGTGCTAAATAAGGGTTATTAATAATGGGACAAACATTCTATTATCATTCGTGCACGACAAAGCAGAATTTAAAACAATGGGATGATAACAAAAGTCCTAAACTTTTCTTCTGGGCATGCTCATGTGATCTGTCTCATCACCCCTGGGGTGTGCACAGAGCAGACCCCAGGTAACTTATCAGGGCACAGAGGCAGGTTGCAGAGAGACTAATCAGGGGGCGGGGGGGGTGGGAGGGGAAGGGGCAAGGGCTTCAAGCCCACTAGGAGGGGGAGGGGAAACTTCACAGGGATGGCCATACTAGGGTTAAGTACCGAAAGACGTGTGGGCACGGGCAAGGGCTGGAGAAGGCATTCCAGGCAGACAGAGCAGAAGAACAAGAACAAAAAGGCACGACGCAGCCCAGGAAGTTCTGGGGACAGCAAACGCCCAGCGTAGTGAGGCTACACGTGGGGAGGGCGTCATATGCCAAGCCCTGGGGCCATGGCAACCACGCAGAGCTGGGGAATCACTGATGGCAGAGTAAACAGAACAAAAATATATAAATCTCTTTTTAATAACATCCTGCAATACAGACCCTGCTGATAGGGTCTTTGTGGTGCAATACGCATTGGTGGGCCTTAAAAAACTATTTTGTTTTGATTATTTTTAAAGGCAATATCAACGTCCGTAAAAGTTACTTTGGATGGTATGCTAGTGAACAATTGAACTCAAAACTGAATTTAATAACCTTGACATTACATTTTCTTTCAAGGGACTTGGTCGTCTGCTTTTATACCGAAAACAGAAACTTGTGGTTTTAGAACCTAATTTTTCATGGTGAGGTTACAGTGGGGGAGAATGAAACGCTTTCCTCCCCCGCCTCCCCGCCCTGCCCGCAGTGGGTCTCCTCCTTGGAGTCCTTTTCTTTCTCTGTCTTTTCACCCATCCATTCACTGACAGATATGTATGCGTTTCTGTGGACAAGCCTATGCCTCTTTTTGAAAACACTAGGTTGACCTCAACAACTAGGATTAAAGTAGCAGTTGTTAGAAAAGAAGACAGACAGTCTTGTACCAGGGAGGATGTGGCAGACGCCCAAATAAGCAAGGACTATGCCACACTGAAGTTTTGGGGCTTGGGACATTTTTGGGTTTTGGTTTCTGGTCTTTAAAATAATATAGGCTCTCTGAGGAAAACCGGAGAGTACAGGGAAGTAATTAAGAGATGGGGGGGAAGTAACCTTCTTTCCAATCATGTAGGGGCAACCTCTGTTACATTTTAGAGCACTTTCTCCTAATATTTTTCTTATATAGGTTTGTAATTTTTTTTAAAGATTTTTTTTCTTTAAGTGATCTCTACCCCCAAAGTAGGGCTGGAACTCACAACCCGGAGATCAAGAGTCACATGCTCCACTGACTGAGTCAGCCAGATGCCCTGGGGTTTTTTATTTTGAACATACCTGGGAATCATACTAAGCACAATAGTATACTCTGACTTTTTAAAAAAAATTTTTTTTAACGTTTATTTATTTATTTTGAGAGAGAGAGTGTGTGTATGTGTGTGAGTGGAGGAAGGGCAGAGAGAAAGGGAGACAGAATCCCAAACAGGCTCTACCTCGCCAGAGCAGAGCCCAATGCAGGGCTTGATCTCACAAATCCTGAGATCATGACCTGGCCGAAAACAAGAGTCTGACGCGGAACCAACAGAGCCACCCAGGCACCCCTACTCTGCTTTTTTTATCTTAACATTATATTATAAGCATTCCTTCGTGTCAGCAAAATCTCTTCGTAAACATGACTTCTAAGGCCTGTCCATACTTTGGACACATATTAATTTCCTAACAAATCACCTGCTAGTAAACTATAAGGTCTTTAGAATATTTTATAATTAGAAACAACCATGTGGTAAAGAGTCTTCTGCAAAAAAAAAGGGGGGATGCTTGCATTTCATATTACTACACTAGAATAACTTCAGAGAAGAGATTTGAATGTTTTTTATGACTTTTTAAAAATTCTTTTAATGTTTATTTTATTTTATTTTATTTTATTTTATTTTATTTTATTTTATTTTATTTTTGGGACAGAGAGAGACAGAGCATGAACGGGGGAGGGGCAGAGAGAGAGGGAGACACAGAATCGGAAACAGGCTCCAGGCTCTGAGTCATCAGCCCAGAGCCTGACGCAGGGCTCGAACTCACGGAGCGCGAGATCGTGACCTGGCTGAAGTCGGACGCTCAACCGACTGCGCCACCCAGGCGCCCCTTAATGTTTATTTTTGAGAGACAGAGAGAGAGAGCGCAAGTGGGGTAGAGGCAGAGAGAGAGGGAGACACAGAATCCAAGCAGACTCCAGGTCCTGAGCTATCAGCACAGAGCCCAATGTGGGGCTTGAACCCAGGAACCGTGAGAGCTGAAATCGGATGCTCAACCGAATGAGCCACCCGGGCGCCCCTGTTTTTATAACTTTTAAAATTTGTGGTAAAATATATAAAACATAATATTTACCATTTTAACCATTTGTAAGTGTGCTGTTCAGTGGCTTAAATCCATTCACCATGTTATAATAGCCATGACCACTATCTACCCCTGCCCAAAACATTTCATTAACCCCAACACAAACTCTGTATTCATTCTACAATAATCCCCTGTGACCCCCTCCTCCAGCCTGTGGTAACCTCTACTCCACTCTCTGCCTTTATGAATTGGTCTCTTCCAGGGACTTATCATATAAGTGGAATCATATGATATTCTTCCTTCTGTGACTGGCATATCTCACTTCGCATGATGTTTTCAAGGGCCATCCAACAAATGTTCATTTTGCTTTTATAGCTGAGTGGTGCTCCATTGCCACTATCACACATTTTGTTTATCCATTTATCCATTGGTAAACATTTGTGTTGTTTACACCTTTTGACTGTTGTGAACAATGCTCTTATGCACATTGTCGTACAGATGTCTTAGTCCCTGCTTTCAACTCTTTTATATACCTAGAAGTATGTGATTCTATGTTTAACTTTTTGAGGAACCTCATGCCATTTTATAGAGACCCAACCTGGAAATAACAGATGAGGTTTGTATGTTATTTAGGCAAGCGTGACCAGCAGGAACTCCTATTAGCGCACACACAAGTCCTTGGTCTTCCATCAAAATTTGGTGAATGATTACACGTTTATAAATGTTTATAGAGAAGGTGTTGCCATTTTTAATGGTTTCCCCCATTTTATTCAACCAGTCCCAAACTCATACAAAAGGTCTTCAACTATAGGGGCACCTGGGTGACTCAGTTAAGCGTACGACTCTTGGTTTCAGCTTAGGTTATGATCTCATGGCTTCATGGGTTTGAGCCCTGCATTGGGCCCTGTGCTGGTGGGACGGAACCTGCTTGGGATTTTCTCCTTCCTCTCTCTCTGCCCCTCTTCCACTCACACTGTCTCTCTCTCAAAGTAAATAAGTAAACTTAAAAAAAAAAAAAAAAAGCCTTCAACTATAAGTGTGAAACCAGTGCCAAAAGAGGGGTCCTGGGGAAAATGCTTTAAACTTCCGGAAAATGATCAACAAATATATGAGTACCTTATGTGTGCTTCGTGCAGTGTTCGTTCTCTCGAGAAATGCAAAGAAGCCCAGGGAAAAAATAGTTTATTTTTCACTCACCAAAATAGGTAAAGCCCTGCTCTGTGTTCTAGAAATGCCATGTCAACTAACCCAAGGGACATGCCCAAGATGAAAACGGGAGGCCCATCCCACAGCAGCACGGTATTAACTTTTGAATGCCTAAATAGCAAGTAATAGGCATTCATAAACTAGCACAGTCCTTGAAGACCTCAGGTCTGGGCCTACAGAACCTTTCCAAAGGTTGGAGGATTTTAGCTGGTGTGTTAGTTTCCTTTCTGTTGTAATACATTGCCACATATTTTGTGGCTTGAAACGACACACATTTATTACAGTCCCAGAAGTCAGAAGTCTGAGATGGGTCTTATGGGCTAAAATCAAGATGTTGGCAAAGCTGTGTTCCTTCTGGAGGCTCCAAGGGTGAATCCGTTTCCTTGTCCTTTCCAGATTCTGAAAATCTGATTTTACATGCTCTTTCAGATTCCAGAATCTGCATTCCTTGGTCCATGAACCCTTCCTGTATCTTCAAAGACTATCTGTCCAACCTTTATTCCCATTGTTGAATCTCCTCTCTCCTCTCTGACCCTCCTGCATCCTTCTTACAGGGACCCTGTGATTACATAGGACCTGCCTCGAAAATCTAGGAAAATCTCCCCATCTCAAGATCCCTAGCTTAATCTCATCTTCAAAGTCCCCTTTATGTGAGGGAATGATGTTTTCACAGGTTACAGCAATCACTGTGGACATCTTTGGGGGCCATTATTCAACCTACCACAGCTGAGCAACATCTGGAAAAGCAGAAATGAGGGAAATTGTGCTCGAAAGAACATGTAAAGGGTATTTGTCAGTTGGACCACCAGCATGCAAAAACCCTTTCATATTTGGGAGGGATTCCAAGATAAAGTGTGAGACAGGCAACCCTCTTCCCGTGAAAGAGTTACACGACCCAGGTGTGGCCCATGTGATGTTCCCACCTACCATTCTGACCAAATCGGTTTGCTTTTACTCAGGCTCTTGGCCTTGATTTAGGGACCTTCTAACAAACAGCCACATGGAACTTGTTATTGTGGTCACTTCAGGGACACTGTTGAGAACCAAGTGCACCTCATCACGCCCTTCACGAAGGGAAGGGTTTCTTAGGTCTCAGTGCCAGGGAGACCAGCAAATCTTGTGAGCATATGGCCTACATTTGACTTATTGAGGTTGCGACTCCTGTAATTCAACATTTCCCAGCCCTCAGTGTGGAACTCTGGTATTCTATAAGATTGAGGCCAGCTCCTAGAGGTTGGAGGGTGACAATTAACCACCCTTCCTGCCTTCAGTGTTGAAAACGAGTGTAAGGAGGACTTAAGGATCCCAGTGAAGCTCAGGCTCAGTGTAGACTCCATCATCCCCAACAATGGCTTTGGTTAACTTTGTTGGAGCTCTAGGTGGGCATCTTTCATTCTGAAAGAGGGCAGGCATCGTGTGCCCCACCCCCACTTTCAACCCTAAATCTGCATATGGAGAACAGCATAGAGGAGTCTTGTTTGTGAGCCTGCTCTAAGCACATTTACACCTCTACCACACTGAGGGTTGTGGTCTGCCTCACTCTTATAGAACAAAGTGAGAAAGACCCACAAAAGAGTGGGTCTCCATATGTCCGATTGTGGGCAAGCAAGAACAGAAGGAGAAGGGAGAATATGCTCCTTGAAGCTCCTTCCTGGGGAATGGGGATGTCTCCTTGTTTCCATGTCAGCTTAAGAACGGGCATACCAGCAATGTTTACTCTTAAAAAAATTTTTTTTTAGTATGTAAGAAATACGTGTTCCTGTCTTAGAGCTCTAGATGCTCTGTCTCCAGACTTTCCATAGCTCACTGCTAACGCATTGCTCAGGGCTCAGCTCAGCTGTCTCAGCTTCGAGTGGTTTCCATGACCCCCAAGCTTCCTTCCACCCTGTCCCACCCCCGTCTCTTCACCCCCCTGTATTGTCTTCCCAGCCTCGACCACTAACTAGATGATCTTGCTCATGCATTTATTCGTTTGTTGGCTGCTCATCTTCCCCCCTCTCAAACACAAGTTCCATGCAAATAGGAGGATTGCTTTTGCGGGTCTTTGCTGCATGCGCAGTGCTTAGCACCGTCCCTGGCTACAGCAGCCCTAGTGGTACATACTGTCGGATGAGGGAGGGGTGCTGTCTGGACCAAGGGCCTGAGCTCCTGCTTGCCCCCCATCCACTCAGCTCCACGCTTTAACAGTTCTCTCCCCCGTCACCCATCTCGAGTCCCTCTCTTCCTCTCCGCCCTCCCTAACCCCCAGCACTAATGTTCAGCCCTAAAGACAATGGCAGTGGTCCTCCCTGCTCTGTCTGCCGCAGTTGCTGTCCCACCCTGCCACCAAGGGCTCCCCGTGTTTCCCCGTGTACAAGCTTTGCCTTTGCTGCCACCCCGTGCAAACTGGTGCTGTCCAGCGCAGAGGGGGGCCTTACCAGGCAGATGCACTGAAGCTGGTGGTGAGATTGAGGATGTGGACGTGCAGGTTGAAAACAAAGCTGTGCTTCCTCCCCGTAGCTCTGCTTTGTTCTATACTCGCCGTATTTAATTTTCTGTATCAAATGTTAGGGAAGGGCCTGCAATTTTGTGCTTCTCACGGAGGCTGGGGTGTGGTTTTTAAAACTAAGGGAGCAGTCAATTGCCCTGCCTCCTAGATAGGTTGGGAAATCTCACCCCTTCACCCTGCCCTCACCCAAGGCAGGTCTTCCCTCCCGATCCATGCTTAGGAAACCCTTGCTTCTGTTCATGGGCCAGTTCAAAGGGCTTTTCTGTGATGCCTGCCCACATATTTTTCTTCTTCCTCAGCCAAGTGGACTGCCCACTCCCTAAGCTTCAGAGCACTGTGTCCACAGCTCTGACGGGTAATTATTTTGTACTTGTTCAGATTCCCCGTCACTCAGTATCTTACTTAGCCAGCCCAGGGTACCATAACAAAATACCGTGGACTGAGTGGCTTTGACAACAGAATATGATTTTCTCATAGTTCTAGAGGCTGGAAGTCTGAGATCAGGGAGTCAGCATGTTCAGGTTTGGTGAAAACTCTTTTCCTGGCTTGTGGGGTCCACCTTCTTGCTGTGCCCCACATGGTAGAGAAAGAGAGAAAGAGAACAGGCTCTCTGGTGTCTCTTTTTTTAAATGTTTTATTTATTTTTGAGAGAAAGAGAGACAGAGAGGGCATGAACAGGAGAGGGGCAGAGAGAAAGGGAGACGTAGAATAGGAAGCAGGCTCTGTGCTGACAGCAGTAAGCCTGATGTAGGGCTCAAACCCATGAACCACAAGACCATGACTGAGCTGAAGTCAGGCATTCACCTGACTGAGCCACCCAGGCACCCCTCTGGTGTCTCTTATAAGGACACTAATCCCATCAGCCCAGGGTTCTACCCACATGAACTCATCTAAATCTAATTACTTCCCCAAAGCCCCGTTTTCAATGTATGAATAAGAGGTGGGACAGGGGAACTTGTGCAAACATTCTGTCCATAACACTCAGTAAGCATTTTTCAAAGTTAGTTAGTTATTTTTTGGGAGAGGGCAAGCAGGGGAGAGGCTGAGAGAGGGGGATAGAGGATCCGGAGCAGTCTCTACACTGAGCTCGAACCCACGAACTGCGACATCATGATCTGAGCCAAAGTCGGACACTCAACCGACTGAGCCACCCAGGTGGCCCAGCATTTTTAAATAAAGAAAGAACCTATGCTTCCTTCAATTCCCCCTGACTAAGGACAGGACTGATCCCAGGGTCCAAAGCAGGTGCAGTTCACAGGACCCACCTTGGAAAGTCAGAGTCACAGACGGAATCTAGCAATTTGCTACAATGTTGACATAAATGGATCTTGTCACCTGGTCTCTTTGTCACAGATTGAGAAAGTCAATCCCCAAAGAAGTTCAAGGGACTGGGCCATTGTCTTATTCCTCTGATTTGTGCCTAGAATCAAACATTGCTTGCAAAATCATCTTGTCCATTCAGAAAAGATTTATTGGTCACCAACCGTGTGCCAGGAATTGTGTTGCCCTCCAGAAGTAGGAGAGACAGACCCACAACCAGCCACAATAGTGCGGAATGGTCTGGACCTTGAGACAGCCCTAGGCAGGAGCCGCTAGCCCAGCCTGGGAATTGGAGGAGGCGTCCTGGAGAGGGGACACTTGAACGGGGTCTCCCAGGACAAGGAGGGGTTAGGCAGCTAAAGGGTCAGAAGAAGATGTTCCAGGCAGAGAAGGCAAGCCGGAAGCCGGGCAGAACAGGGCCCCATTGGGAACTGCAAGTAATTACTGCAATTACTGAGAATTCAGTGTACGTGCCAAATGCTGTTCCCAGCTCTGGGGTTACCACAATGTGGAAAACAGAGGCCCTGCCCTCAAGAATTTGCAGTAAAAGATACATGAAAAGTGAAATAAGTAACAATTCGAAGCACAACTCTCAGCTTCACCTCTCCAGGGGTTACTTAATACAATGAGAGTTTGCACTCTTTTTTTTTTTTTCTTCTTTTAAAGTAAGCTGCACACCCACCATGAGGCTTGAACTCAAGACCCTGAGATCAAGAGTCACGGGCTCTACCAACTGAGCCAGCCAGGTGCCCCAATAAAATGACAGTTTAAATGTGCTTCTGAGCCCCCACGCTATTGTTTGGAGAATGCCTTTCCCCCCTCTTGGGAGTACCTCGATAAATCCCACAATCCCAGGGCCTTCCTCGGTCCACGAGGGCATCCTAGTGATTCTGCCTCTTGGAGAGAAAATCAGAAAAGCTGAGGATCCCCCTGGGGGGTTGTGTTCTACACTGTTATTGTTGCTGCTGTTGCCGCAGTGCCTCTGCTGACACACGGGGACCTGGGACAGAGCTCATCTGGGCAGAGATGTGGCCTGTAGTCAGGGAGCGAGGAAGGGAAGAGGCCTCCTTTCCATTGAGTCGCGCTCAGCGAGGGATGCTACATGACACAATGGACTTCAACCCCAGTGCCTCAGGTCCTGTGGAGACAGACACACACACACACACACACACACACACACACACACACACACAGCTTCAGGGGCAGGGGACTTCCAAACTAGAGCCACATGCATTCTGGGAACCAGCATCTTTCCCCAAGAATCCCTCCCTTGAGCAAGGAAGCCCCTCCGCCTCCTGCTCCAGATCAAATGACATCGCTCTGGGGGACTGAGAAGGAATATGCCTCCTCTCTGGTACATAAATCACAGACAAGTGATCAGATGCACGCCACGGGGATCATTAATAACTACTTGAAATTGTCTGTGTTGGACACTGAAGGGATTGTCTATTCTACACCTTCTCTCCTCTAAAAACTGCCTCTTCCTCCGTTCTGTCTCTGGTTGCCCGGAGAGTTACAACATTCTGAAGCCTCCTGGCCCACCTGCCCACAATGTGGCCATAAGTCCCTGCCTTGGGACAGTTTCACACTTGCACCTGAGAACGTTGGTGTCCCTTTGATGATGGAAGCTGTCAAATGTGCAACTCAGGAGCTGGTGGCAGCTCTTGTCACGAAGACAAGGACAGTAGTACAGAGAGAAAAGGCAACGGAAGCCTCAGGGAAAAGCAGGACAGACAGCAAGGGGTCACGTGGGGTGCAAGTCCCTGGTTCCCACCGTATCCCACTGTCACGCAGACGTGACCACAGAATGTCACTTTGCTTAAGCTACCTTGTGTGCTTTATGTAAGCCTGTCCCTCATAACTAGGACGACCAAGGAATGTACTGTCCAACCCAGGACACTTTAAAAATGAAAGACGCCACTAGTAATAATTACCCTGGGACAACGGATGTCACCTGGGGCAGTCCCAGGCGGGCGCTCCCTTTAACCCACTAATATGATGACGGGGGAAATCAGTCCGTCCAGCATTGAGGTGTAGTGGGCGGGCCTGAGAAGATGGAGGGGGTGCCTGATCCGGTAGGTATGGAGTCGGCAGCTGCAGAACTGTGTGCCCACGTAGACTTTCCTCCCTCCCCACTGCCTGGCCACACTTTCACTACAGCACAGAGAGGAAAGCACCTCGTTCCCGGCGTTCCAAACTGCATGGGGTTCTTGTGGGGAGACCTCCACAGATTAGGAACTAGACGGGTCCCGGCCCCAGAGGTGGATCTTAGGAAGGATCATTTACTATCCATGTACCCCACTTTTCTCAACCCACAAAAGAAGAGGGGAAGGTAGGCTGTTGAATGGCAGGGATGCTGTCCCCACATGCTCCGCTCTCCTGTCTCAGATGTCACTGCCTCCTGAGCTACCACCTGCCTGTGTGTTTTTTTAAAACTTCACCTCCCAGGTTACTTTGACCATGAGCATCACTCCTCATCCGAGCTGAGGACGACAAGATGTTCCTGAGGGTTGGGTAGTGTCTCCCGCCTAGGTTCTGGGGGAGGAGGGGGGCAACCTAGTTAGGAAACTAGGAGCCACACTGGCAGGAGATTGCTGGTGTTAAGAAAGAGAGTCCATTGATGGCCCTGGAGTGCATGATCCAGTGCCCCAGCCCCCCCAACCTGGTGCCATTTGAGGAATCACACAGGTCAGCTCTCAGGACAAGTAGGAAGGGGGAGGTGCCCATGGCTTCTCGTGGAGCCAGGCTGTCTGCTCTATGCTGTTCTGGCCAGAATCCAAGGAAATGTACACGCTGAGGGTGGTGAAGGCCCCATCCTCCAAGGTCACTTAGGGTGAGCTGTCAAGGACTATCAAGGGTTAGCCCCAGAGGCTGCATCCTCAGGTATAAATCTGCCAAATACTCTGGCTTCTCTAAACAACCCTCCCTCTTAGCCTTCCACCTTTGCGCTCAACAAGAGTGGGTGAAAGGTGTGGCCAGTGTGGACTTTGCCATGTGAAGGGCTATTGTTCTAAGGAGTGTCAAGTATGGGAAGATATCTATAAAACCAGCTTAGCAAATTTCCAGTCCATTTATCCATTCCCGGGGGGCATAGGTCTTTCCCCAAACCTTGAAATAATGCAAAGAGTTCTGGCAGCTAAGCAAAAGTCCATAGCCTGTCTGGGCAATTCAAATTTGCATGTCTAGGGCAGAAGATGGTTGGTACACAGGGAAAACACGTTCAGTTCTGTCATAAGAGACCACTATGAGGACCACTATGACCTGGAGGCTCAGTCAGTTAGACATCTGATTCTTGATTTTGGCTCAGGTTATGATCTCTTGGTTCATGAAACCAAGCCCCGTGTCAGGCTCTACACTGACAGCTTAGAGCCTGCTTGGGATTCTCTCTCTCTTTTTCTGTCTCTGTCCCACTCTAAATAAACAAACAAACAATCAAACATTAAAAAGAGAGAGAGAAAGAGACACTATGGGTACAGACTCCTGTTTCATCCCTGGTGGAGTCTTTGTGATATAACTGCAGCCTGGAATAAATGTCCCTGAGTCCCCTGAACCCATCCCTGGCCCCCGGCTCTCCTGCTCCAGCCAGGCTGAGTTGCCTGGGACACAGCTTTGGTTCAGCCATCTACAGCACTAAAACTTCAGGGCTTTTGGTTGCCCATCAGTCACCCTTGCAACTCTGGTGCTCTGTCCTCTGACCTCCTCATCATAGGAATTGACCATGTCTCCCAAATCAGACCCTGGACTCCAGGCAAGCCAATACCCATCCTCCCATATCCTCACTTTCTTGTTCATTCCCGTCTCTACCTGCTTGGAACCCCCTGTCCCTTGTAAGCTTCCCCTGTCCTTTAAGACAGACTCTTCCTTGAATCCTTTCCTGAGGATATCAGCCCCCGTTGAGTTTATTTAGTATCCATCTGGCTAATTTAACAGCTGATCTTGATGGGGTTCAGGGCAGGCTGCCCCAAGGTGTGCCATTCCAGCATATTGATTATTTTGAATTAAAGTTACTTAGGAAACAGCCAGTGTAAGGACACTCTGAACTTTCTCTGTCCCCCTGAAAGCAGAAAATAAACCCCCCATGCAAAGGGTACTCTCTCTGCACCTGGAGTATAGAAAGCATCCTTATCACCAGAGAAAAGGAATTCAGTGCTGAGAAGGCCGTATAAACAAACCTCTTACTTCTTCATTCATATTCTACCCCCAAACCCATACTTGTGTGTCCTGTCAACTCTTCACAAAGGTATTGTTACCTTGTCTAAAAAGTATGAAAGCTGCCCACTTTGGTCACTTCTTTGAGTCTCATATCTTTGGGACCCCAGTACACACAAATTTAATTTTTTTTCTGTTAATTTCTCTTTCATTGCAGGGGGTATCTCTGCCAAGATCCTGGAAGGGTATAGGAAAATGTATTTTTTCTTCCCTACAATCTTGTGCAGACATTCTCCACTATTGCACTGCCCCCTGGATCTAGTCTTCTCAGTTTCAAAGTGTGCAGGACAGAAACTACCTTCTGCTTATTCATACTCCCACTCCCCCACCGTGCTGCTTGGGATAGTACCGAGCTTGCAATAGATGTTCAATCAACTCTTGTTAATGGTTTGATATTCAGACTAAGAGGAAATGCCTTGGTTCCATTTGGTTTCATTGTGCGCTGGTAGCTTCTGACCTTTCAAAGTCAGGAGGACCTCCGCCCGAGATGAATGGTATTGTGAGTTTTGCTGGACTGAGGGGGCACATGATGACAAATGCTTTGGATGACTTATCATTTATTCATCCCAACAGCGACTAATACATTTGAGAAACAGTCATGCCATGCAGCAGAGTAAGAACTCAGCACTGGAGAATGTTTGCTGCAGACATGGTTCAGGAATTCTGTGCTGTAACTGGGTAGCAGAGACCCTATGACTCTGTGGCCTACAGATTGGGAACCTCTGGGGGATGCATTCAACACCATGCTTATAAGTACCTAATCCGTGCACCTTCTCTCTCTCTGCTGTCAAACCCTGGTTGCATTTAAGATATGTTATAAAACAGGGGCTCCCAGTCACTGAGTCAGTTAAGTATCCGACTCATGGTTTCACCTTAGGTCATAATCCCACGGTTCGTGGGATCAAGCCCTGCGTTGGGCTCTGTGCTAACAACACGGAACCTACTTTGGATTCTCTCTTTCTCTCCACACACATCCCCCAAAATAAATTAATAAACTTTTAAAAAGAATATTTTGTAAAATACATGGATGGATACTACAGAAAAAGGGGTTAGGAAGAATTCATAGATTCATAATGATAGCATTAATAATTTATTGTTGAGCACTAATTGTTGGATGCTTTGGGCCATTTTTTTAAAATGTTTTTCTTATTCTTGAGAGAGAGAGAGAGAGAGCGAGCATGAGCAGGGGAAGGGCAGAGCAAGAGAGGGACACAGACTCTGAAGCAGACTCCAAGCTCTGAGCTGTCAGCACAGAGCCCGATGTGGGGATCGAACTCACAAGCTGTGAGATCATGACCTGAGCCAAAGTCAGACACTCAACCGACTGAGCCACACAGGCACCCCAGGTCATTTTATTTGTTACGTATGACTTACCAGTCATAGAATTCTATGAAGTATCATTATTCCCAGGAGCAAATTGTGAGTGGAGGTCATTGTGAAAATGGAGGAAGGGCCCAAGCTTTGCATGTGGGTAGATGAGATACAGAACAGCAATGACAGGTATGCAAAGTGTGGTCTATCCATGCAATAGAATATTATTTAGCCATAAAAAAGGAACAAGGGGCTGGTTCACACTGCAACATGGACAAACTTTGAGGTGTTTTGCTAAATGAAGGAAGCCAGACACAAAAGGCTACACACTCTATGACTCTATTTATATGGAATGTTCAGAATAGGTAAATCCATAGAGAGAGAAAGCAGATTAGTGGTTGCCAAGAGCTGTGAGGGGGTGGGGAAGGGGAGAGGAACTGCTTAATAGATATGAGGTTTCCGTTTGCAGTGATGAAATATTCTGGAAGTAGATAGTGCTGGTGGTTGCACAACACTGTGTATACACTTAATGCCACTGAAGTGTTCACTTTAAAAGTGGTAAATTTGGGGGCACCTCGGTAGCCTAGTCCGTTAAGCGTCCGATTTCGGCTCAGGTCATGATCCCACAGTTCTTGGGTTCGAGCCCCACGATGGGCTCTGCACTGACAGCTCAAAGCCTGGAGCCTGCTTTGGACTCTGTGTCTCCCTCTCTCTCTGCCCCTCCACCTCTTGCTCTCTCTCTCTCTCTCTCTCTCTCTCTCAAAAATAAATAAACATGAAAAAAATTCAAAACAAGTAAAAATGGCAAATTTTATGTTATGGGAATTTACCACAATTTACAGCAACAACAACAAAACAAACAAAAATAGCAACAGTAGCCCGCGAGGAGACAGGGTCCCAGAGATGGGGTGACCATTCAGAAATAACACTTTGGGAGCCTATAGACACAGGTGGGATCACTTGGAGATCATAAACACAGTGATGATTGCTAAGAAATTAATCAGTCACTGCCCAAAGAAACTCCAAGAGTCCTGGCTGGGAAATGCTGTCCCCTGGAGGGGACAGGAGGGCTGGGGGGGTGGGGGCTGGTTCTCAAGATCCTCACAGAGTACAGACCTACTTCCAGCTTATACTTGTTTATCTCACCTCCCGCCACAGCAAGGCAAGTGGCCAGTAAGAGCGTGCTCACCGCTACATCCTTGTGCATGAAGGAAAGTGAATATTTGATGCACTCCATGTTCTTTTTTTCTTCCAAGGGAGTGTTTTTTCCTAATGGGATCCAGACTCTTCAAATATATATATATTAAAAAAACACAGTTCAATCAATTTCTTTTGTGAATTTCAAAAGAGATGTTTTATTCAGTTCAGATATGTGGCAACAGCAGGAGATCAAACGCAAAAAATAAATACTTGCAATTATTTGTCATATGGATGGGAAGAGAGGACAAAGACTGTGCAAATAACAGAGAGAAAATGGTGGCTGAAGGAACTAGATGGGATGGGACGACCGCCCCATATTTTTCCTTAAATGTAGGGACCTTTCCTTTCTACATCTCTTCAATGGTACTCTCCACTGGCCTATTCTGCTCTCCTCACTTTCTCATCTGGACCCATCTTTCCCCAAAATATACCCTCTTATCTTTATAATCTAGAATGGTCACTACTCCTCACCACTTCAATCCACACCTCACATCTCAACGTCCCACTGCACACAGGATCCAGTCCCTGCTCCCCAGTGTAACATCTTGCTGGCTTGAACCACCTGACCCCAGCCCACATCACAGGAACCTTTCTTGTAGCCTCTGGGGATGATGGTGCAACTCAGAGGAATGACAGGGATTTCAGGCACTGTTATAGGCTAGAGATGGGCATTTATTTCAAGATAGGTGAAGTCTTCGTCATGCCCTCAAGTTATATTGCACAAGTGGCCACCTGAACCAGTGGAGTGATGCATTGTTGGAAGTAGGAAGTAAGACCCTCTTTCCACTCCTCCTGGGGCCACCAAGTCAGTGGTAGAACAGTCTGTACGGCTGTACAGGCTTTGGGCTTTCTTAGAAATGTCTGGAGACTGACCACCGCACAGTTCTCCAGAGAGGCTTGTCAGCCCTTAGAATGTTTTGGGTGTACAGTTACATCCAGTCACACCCAACGTGAGCAGCACCCTGGCTTGCTTCTTTGAATTCCTCAACTATCAAGATCACAGCTTGTTACCTTCAGCCTGAAGCTATCTCTAATGACAACTCAGCTCACCTGTATAAATTTTTCCTCCTTGCTCCCTCCCAGGGAAACCAGTTGGCCCACTATGAGGGGGTGAGTCAGCGACAGTCAAGAGGCCATTTTATCAAGCTCACACTGGGAAAATCAGGTAAATTACTGACTGGCACAGGGGCATGCAACCCACGAAACACTCTCCAAGATTAACTCATAGTTTCTGGTTTCTGTGTCAGCTTAAAAATAAAAACAACAACACTATAAATCTATAAAGGCAGAAAGTAGATTAGTGGTTGCCTAAAATTCTGGGCGGGGAAGGGACTTGGGGGGAAATGGGGAGTGTCCCCTAATAGGTACCAGAGTTTCTTTTCAAGGTGATGAAAATGCTCTAAAGGTAATTGTGGTGATGGTTGCACAACTCTGTGAATATATTAAGAAGTCATTGAGTTGTGCCCTTTAAATGAGCCATGTATGTGAGTTAAATCTCAATAAACTGATTATTGAAACAAATAGCCTCATCTTTCCCTCCAAAGACAATGTTGACAATCCCCTCAAGACAGGTGTGTAGGCAGATTTACCCACCATTACCCCTCACCCCGTCTCTCTCCGCTTAGCATTCAAGGACTGATTGGAGCCACTCCCTCCGAATGTTCTTCGTTCCTCATTTGGTTCCTCTACCTTATACTATGTCATTTTTATGCAGCGGTGTGCTACTACAGGGTTAACAACCAGCTCTTCAGGGAAAAAAAAAAAAACAACCACACCCTAGTTTGTAACATTTGACGATTTCTGGGATGTAAATACTAACACCACACCTGAGCTACAGTACCTGACCACTGAAGCAGAGTTGGGAAGTGCCTGGCAGGACACCATTAGGTAACATTTCTACCATACAGATGCAAATTACCTCAGGACCATGGCAAAACATCCTAAAACGGTTGGGAAATGAGGACTTTTGAGTGCACATCAACTTTGAGTGTGTTTCCATCATCTTTGTGATGAGCTTTGAGGGTGTACCTCTGTCTTTTATTTAGTTAATTGTCAGTTTATACAACTTAACTTGAAATAATGGCTGTGTTTAACCACCAGCTCACAAAATCCCTGAAAAGTTAACCATCAGCTCCTACAAGCTTGTATGAGCCAGCTCTAGCATCCCACCTGGCCAGGCCTGCCCTTTTGCCAGAAAGACACCGTTTCCTAGAACGCAGCCTGGACACTCTCAAGAGCAGGGACAGGGCCCATGCTTGTTGATCATCTAATCATCCGTGGGGTTCGGTGGCCAACAGTTACAAGGCATGTTCAACACATGCTCGCTGACTGACAGCAAGAGGTTATCTTTGAACCACCACAGCGGTTAAAGACTGGCAAATAATAGGCTTCTGAACAGCGGAAGATAATGGAGTAAGAGAAAAATTAATGCAAATCGGTCTTTAACCTATTCATTTTAATAAGTTAAATACAAGTGAAAGATGTCTGTTCTGTACTGGGCACAGAGCAAGATCTCTCTGCATGTGGAGCGTAATGTTACAGGAAGATGATGGAAGATGGAGACCAGAGGAATCTGCTTACAGGAAGTAGTTTTAGAAGAATTAAGGCAAAGAATCTGGCTTACCTTCTGACCTACTAAATGAAAGATTAAGCAGGAAGGTGACATGGCATAAGGTCAGTGTTTCCAAACTTTTTTGAACACATACCCTTCACTGATTAGCATAAAAAATGCCCCCTTTTCTTCAGAGATTGTGATCTGTCCCCCTAGGGAGTAGAACCATTGCCTTTGGATGACAATCTCTCATACTCAGAACTCCTGGGTCTCCCCGCCAGCCCAGGTGATTTGCAATTTATTTATGAAAGCATGATGGTTTTGGTTGATTGGGCTGTTTTTTTTTTTTAATATTTTTTATTTTTCAATATATGAAATTTATTGTCAAATTGGTTTCCATACAACACCCAGTGCTCATCCCAAAAGGTGCCTTCCTCAATACCCATCACCCACCCTCCCCTCCCTCCCACCCCCCATCAACCCTCAGTTTATTCTCAGTTTTTAAGAGTCTCTTATGCTTTGGCTCTCTCCCACTCTAACCTCTTTTTTTTTTTTTTTTTCTTCCCCTCCCCCATGGGTTTCTGTTAAGTTTCTCAGGATCCTCATAAGAGTGAAAACATATGGTATCTGTCTTTGTATGGCTTATTTCACTTAGCATAACACTCTCCAGTTCCATCCACGTTGCTACAAAGGGCCATATTTCGTTCTTTCTCATTGCCACGTAGTACTCCATTGTGTATATAAACCACAATTTCTTTATCCATTCATCACTTGATGGACATTTAGGTTCTTTCCATAATTTGGCTATTGTTGAGAGTGCTGCTATAAACATTGGGGTGCAAGTGCCCCTATGCATCAGTACTCCTGTATCCCTTGGGTAAATTCCTAGCAGTGCTATTCCTGGGTCATAGGGTAGGTCTATTTTTAATTTTCTGAGGAACCTCCACACTGTTTTCCTGAGTGGCTGCACCAATTTGCATTCCCACCAACAGTGCAAGAGGGTTCCCATTTCTCCACATCCTCTCCAGCATTTATAGTCTCCTGATTTGTTCAGAAAGACAAATAAACTGATCCCATTCACAATTGCACCAAGAAGCATAAAATACCTAGGAATAAAGCTAACCAAAGATGTAAAAGATCTGTATGCTGAAAACTATAGAAAGCTTATGAAGGTAATTGAAGAAGATATAAAGAAATGGAAAGACATTCCCTGCTCATGGATTGGAAGAATAAATATTGTCAAAATGTCAATACTACCCAAAGCTATCTACACATTCAATGCAATCCCAATCAAAATTGCACCAACATTCTTCTAGAAACTAGAACAAGCAATCCTAAAATTCATATGGAACCACAAAAGGCCCCGAATAGCCAAAGTAATTTTGAAGAAGAAGACCAAAGCAGGAGGCATCACAATCCCAGACTTTAGCCTCTACTACAAAGCTGTCATCATCAAGACAGCATGGTATTGGCACAAAAACAGACACATAGACCAATGGAATAGAATAGAAACCCCAGAACTAGACCCACAAACATATGGCCAACTCATCTTTGACAAAGCAGGAAAGAACATCCAATGGAAAAAAGACAGTCTCTTTAACAAATGGTGCTGGGAGAACTGGACAGCAACATGCAGAAGGTTGAAACTAGACCACTTTCTCACACCATTCACAAAAATAAACTCAAAATGGATAAAGGACCTGAATGTGAGACAGGAAACCATCAAAACCCTAGAGGAGAAAGCACGATTGGGCTGTTTTTTCAATGACCTCTCTCCATGCTCACCCCGCAGGCTGAGAATCAGGAGGTGATGGCCCAGGGCTGGCAGGCAACATACCTGGCTTCCAGGTCTGCACCTGCCACTTGACTTACTGTGCCACCTTCACAGGTCACTGCCCCTCTCTGGGTCTCAGTTTCTTCACCTTTAACTCTCCCATCTTTAGCAAGAAAATTAGAAGGTTTTAAAGTTTCTTCCCGGCTCTAACATTTCATGAGCCCAAGTTCATTTTTCATCCTGACCTAGATTTTAAAGATAATGTACTTAAAATATTACAAAATGTGAAAGTGATCAGTTATCTCCTCCGCTTGGCAATGTCATCGCTGGAAGTGCATTGGTGGGCGTTGGGGGGGCTATTTTGGTGCCTGGATGCTCAGAAGAGGAGGAAGAGAGGGTGGAGAGATTACCAATTCAGTAACCTCCTCACGACTTCTGAGGCCAAGTCGATGCTTGTCTTGAATGCCTAATCCAAATAACTATGAGCTGTGCAGGTGTGTTAGAATAGTGATTAAAAATAGCTGCCACTTTCTTTTACTGACTGCCTACTAAGGGCCTTGGACTTGACATGATTTCTCTCTGATTTTCAAAACAAGTGCACAGTATGATCCCAATTTTATAAGTGAGCAGTGAAGTAACTTGCCCAGGCTTCCATAGCTCGATGAAAACCAGATTCAAACTCAATTCTAACGCCAATCAATGCCTATCTTCTTCCATTATGCCGGCGTTATAAAGTATGGCTTCCAGAGCAGCAGCATCTTCTGGGAGCTTAGGAATGCAAATGCCCTAGGTCTACTGAATCAAGAAGCCCTCCAGGGGATTCTGATGCTTGTTCACATTTGAGAACCCCTGTATGATGTTAGGCTGTCCCTTGCCAGTAGCTTGGTCAGCAGTCACATTGTGGAGATCTTCAGAGAGCCAACATTTCCTATGCCCTTACAATGATTTGACCAGGACAGTGAAAACCATCCACTCCCTGGTTTGGGGGTAATATCCTGACATCATGGGTGTTCCAAATGTCACAGAAACCATAAAAGTTGGCTTATTGAATCATTCTTGAATCAAGTCAAAATAAGCTGCCAGAGATTGTTTTTCTAATTTGACTTCCTGGCTCCAAAAAAAGTGATCAGCATTCCAGAATGCTCTCTAGGGGAAGATGGGTGGGTTCTAGAAGGAGGTGTTGGGGTGAATTGAAATTTCTCTCATTGGAATTTCCTTTTGTCTCGTGTCTACTGGAAGACTTGCTTCATTTGAAGATGAGCTGATCATAAGGTATAGAATTTTGCATGTTGATTCCTACATGGAATCATTGCTCATATTTGCTGTCCCTCTCACTGGGACTGGGAACAGTAGCCAAAAGGAAGGTGTCCTTGGAAGTGGGGGGCAGACATGACTTGCAGAGGAGCAGAGGCATCACTGGCAGGATGTGGAAGGTCAGTGGACTTTGGCTGCAGCTCAGTGGAGTAGAGTCAGGGCTCACAGGTGCATGCACAGAATGTGGACTTGGAGGACGGGGGACGGGCTGGGAGATTTGTGCACCTGCTCCTGGGGACGAAAGGGTGCTGTGCAACCCCACCCCAGTTCTTGATCTTGAAGGTGCACATTTCCCTCTGGCTAAAGGAAGAACAACCAAATGTTGAGGCTTGGCTCCAGAACGCTGCCTGGGGGAGCTACTGCCAGGGACCAGAGGCCTCATCCACCTGCTCCACGCTGACACCAGCACAGATGAGGTTACTGGAGAAAATCCTTACACCACCATGCGCTGTCTTCAGTCCAAACTCCTGGTTTCAGACTGCAAATGGGCTATCAACACTGCCTCTTCTCCTTTTGGCTTGCTTTGCTCCAATGCAAGTATTGGGCCTTTTCCTCCCTCCTCCACCCCGCTCTCCACCCCAGCTCTGCTGCTGACCCAGCCGCATGTTTGGTTGGGAAAATAGAAGCCAACAGATGGGAACTCCCTCCTCTTGCTGCCACCAAATGCACACACCTTCCTACATCTACTTCTGCAACAGGCCTCTCTTTCTTCTCTTACACTGGAGCAAGTGTCCCCACTCCTTTCAAAGGCAAACCCCTCAGCTTGTGGCCTGGATCCTACTCCTTCTTGTCTATCCCAGAAAATCACATCTCCTCTCTCTCTCTCTCTCTCTCTCTCTCTCTCTCCTTCATCTGCAAATTTTCACTCTCCCCTGGACCAACCTATAGACTTTCTCTGCTCTCTCTTATATGTACATAAAGAGTTTTAAAACTTTAACATATAGTATTAATATAAAATACATGTGCATATGTTAAAGCATAATATACATGTAAAAATAACTCCTACGTGTAGATGTATGTGTTATGTATACATATGTGTATACATGTATACATATATGTATACACATCTACATGTATATATACATATACATCTATATAAAACTCTTAAGTATATATGGGTTTTAAAGACAACAGATGTCCCCCTTGGCCCTGCCTCCCCCCTCATTTCTGGATCTCCCCTCGCACCTCCTGTTCTCTCCTCTCCTCACTCCAATCCAGCTTCTGTCCCCATGAGACACTTGGCACTGTCTGGAAACATTTTTGGTCCTCATGACTCAGGGGAGGGGTCCACTGGCACCTAGCAGGTGGAGTCCAGAGATGCTGCTTAACGATCTACAATGCACAGGACAGCCCCCACAGCACACAATTATCTAGCCATAGGGGCACCTGGGTGGCTCAGTCAGTCGAACATTCAACTTCAGCTCAAGTCACGATCTCACAGTTCGTGAGTTCGAGCCCCTCGTCGGGCTCTTGTTTTCCAACTCTTGATTTCCAACTCTTGATTTCCAAGAGTTCCCATGATGCCTAAGTCTGAGAAACTATTTTCCATGCTCGACACACTCAGCCATTTTCCCTTGAACTCTGTGATGCTTCTCTTTCTTGGTTTTCACCTATATTTTGGGCCATTCTTTTGCATGTTCCTCCTCCACCTGACTCAGTTCTGGGCTTTCTTCTTGTATTTCTCTTTCCCTTCTCTTCCTATTGGCCCATCCAGTGACTTCCTATCATTTGCAGGCTGGCTCTGGTGCCAGCCTGTCTGGTTTAAGTGCCAGCTCTCAGCTTCCCAGCTGTGTGACCGTAGTAACAATTTCTTCTCAGAAACTTGGCAGCCTTTGTTTCTTCTTCAGTAAAATGGGGATAAGAATAGCATTTAGTGTACAGAGTTGTAATCACCAAATGGAGAAAACCAAGTAAATCTCACAACAGAGAGTTTAAACGCATGTTAATTGTTATTATTGGTGTTTACGACTCTTTGACATGAAAACTGCATGTCTTTTTAGTTTTTACCAGAGAGCCCAAAAACCGATAGACACTGAGGACTCACCAGATCAAATCAAGACGGGTCAAGCCAATTAAAAACAAAACGAAACAAAAACACTGCTTGAGCATGAGCTGTGTGCCAGGCACAGCTGGAAATTCCTGCCCCAGAGAGCTTATTTGCTGGGAGTACACAGGACAGAAACCCAGAAAATACGAGGAAGTAATGGCTGGCATACGATGGGTGCCCAACTACTGGAAGACAGTGATTTTCAGAAACCTGTTCATCAGGGACACTTCAAGTAGGTGGGTCCTCAAATTTTTGAATTCAAATCTCTATTTTTTTTATTAAGGTATAATTGACACATAATATTAGGTTTTAGGCACACAGCTAAAACTAGAGATTCAGTATTCAAATTTCTGTTTTGAGGTGTATTTTAAACTATTTTATTAAATTAATGATAAGATTTTAGTAAAATTTATTAAGTTTTTTAAAAAGTTGTTTTAGGATTTTTTTTATTAATTTATTTTTAAGTAATCTGTACACTTAACATGGGGCTTGAACTCATAACCCCAAGATCAAGAGTCACATGCTCTACTGACCGAGCCAGCCAGGCACCCCTATTTTAAACTATTTTAGGGGCGCCTGGGTGGCTCCGTCGGTTGAGCGTCTGACTTCGTCGGCTCAGGTCGTGATCTCGCGATTTGTGAGTTCAAGCCCCGCGTCGGGCTCTGGGCTGACAGCTCGGAGCCTGGAGCCTGCTTCGGGTTCTGTGTCTACCTCTCTCTCTGCCCCTCCCCACTCACACTCTGTCTCTCTCTCTCCTTCAAAAATAAATAAACATTAAAACAATTTTTTTAATAAAAATTTTAAAAAAGCTATTTTAAAATTATAATAGGGGTGCCTGGGTGGCTCACTCAGTCAGTTAAGCATCTGACTTCAGTACAGGACATGAGCTCACAGTCCGTGAGTGTGAACCCCGTGTCAGGCTCTGTGCTGACAGCTCAGAGCCTGGAGCCTGCTTCAGATTCTCTGTCTCCCTCTCTCTTTCTGTCCCTGCCCTGCTTGCACTCTCTCCTTCTCAAAAATAAATAAACACTGAAAAAAATTTTTTTAAATTGTAATAAATAAGAACATACTTATGACAGGTTACAGGCTAAATTTCAAGATGGTAGAGAGCATCGACACAGTAAGCTTGGTTTCAGGTTGATAGATTTTCATCCAGACTGTGGGGAAGTGTCTCCTTCCACCTCTATTTCGTAAAAGAAAATCTTCATTCATCTAGAGACTTGCAAGGGGAACAATTTTGTTTTGTTTAACAGCTTTATGAGAGATATAATCCACGTACCATACAATGCACCCATTGAAAGGCTGTTGTTTTTTTAATAGTTACAATTTCAACTGCTTATCTTGGTCAATCAAGATTCTCTTGAGATTGTACCAAGAAAATGGAATATGAAGTAAAATAAGAGGGACACCTGGGTGGCTCACTCTGTTGAGTGTCCTACTCTTGATTTTGGCTCAGGTCATGATCTCATGGTTCACTAGATCGAGCCCCGTGCCAGGCTCTGCACTGACAGCATAAAGCCTGCTTGGGATTCTCTCTCTCTCTCCCTCTCTATCTCCCCCTCCCCCACTCACGCTTCCTCATGCGCTCTCGCTCTCTCTCCCAAAAGAAATAAACATTAAAAACAAAATAAAATAAAATGAGGATGCCGTGTGGTGAGGCCAAGTGTCCCTAACATCAATTTTCAAATTTTTATGCTCAAGTGAACATAAAACATTTCCTTCAGCTGCCTAAGTAATTATATAAATTTAAACGTAGAAAATTATTTCATACTAACTAAAATCTTCATTTATCTGCTTTATGTGTTGAGGCTGCACATAGGAGTTAGACTGAAGAGATTTAATTTGACAAACATAATTGAATATGTGCCACACACCGGGCCCCGTTCCGGACTCTGGGAGTCAGCCATGGGTCATCAGGCCCTGCTCTCGTGAGGCTTAGATTCTAGTACAGGAACGGGTGAGAAGTAAACAAAATGACGCATCAGATGGTGAGAAATGGCATGAAAAACTAAAGCAGGTCAGGAACCAGGTGGGGGAGGGTGGGAGACAGGGAACAGGCCCCTGAGGGGCTGCTACGAGTACAGGGTCCGACCCTGTCTTTATGTGAAATTTTGGTATTTTGTTCATCGCAGGGGTTTGGGGCATTCATTTTGATTTTTTAAGATCAGTACTTTTGGTTACTGAGTTCTTTGGTGCCCTCTTCAATTGCACACTGGTTTCACCCTGGTTTCAGCCCCGGAAGCAGGGTCTGTGTAAATGTGGTCACAGTCACCAGAGGAGGGCTTCGGATGCTTTGCTAAGTCTTCAGAAGTTCCTCTGTGGTCTTTGGAAAGGCCACTAGAGGGTCTTGAGCAAATAGATGATGTGACTGAAAATACCACCTGGGGACTGTTGGTCTAGAAGCCGGGTGGAGACCGAAGGGGAATGAGCCCAGCGCCGGGACCAGTCAGGAAATGTATTGTGACAGTCAGGCCCAGGGCTGCTGGAAGAGTAGGCAGCAGAAAGGAAGCTTGGTGGCCCTGTGCCCCTCACGTATTTTTGCCTGCCCCTAAACCACCCCCAGAAGTCAACATCTCCCAAACAACTGAGCAGACACAATGAATGCCAGCCTCTTGCCTCTTTCTGTTTTTAATATGGTCGATTTGTGCAAAACAGGAAGTTCTGCTGTGACAATGGCATTATTTGTGGCCGAGCAATGTACTTTTGAGAACTCTAAAAACCATGGGTCCCTTGTGCCGCTAGCTCAGCCGTGCTTATGGAATCTCCCATCGGGTGGGCCCCTTTCCAACAGGGGCCGTGATTTCCCTCTGCTCTGCCAGCAGAATGAACTCAAGAGCGGCTCTGTTCCTAAGACAGGGGACAAGGTTGCTTAGACTTTCGGGAACTCCCAGCTGCGTGGGGCCCTGGCACTGCAGTGGAGAGGGGCTGGCTGAGTGCCAGGCAGGCACTGTGAAGGCAGGGAGATTTACTGGGAGGTCACAGGAAACCCTCCCCCCGCCCAGGCTTTGGTCCCAGATAAAGGGTTCAATGTGAGGTAGTGGCCGTAGGCTGGGGAAACTCAGAGGAAAGGTAATTCCCGGAGACAGAGGCAGACAGGAATGTGTGGTCGGTACCAAGCTGGAGTTGGGAGGCCAGACCCTTCAGCAGGAACTTCCAGTCTTCTGTTCAGCGGAAATGAAATTGCCAGTTCCGGTTCACCCTGGTGGCCTCACTTGCTCAGACATCTCTAGCCATTTTCTAAAATGACATTTTTCACTGGGCCATGAAGACGTTCTTTTGGAGAGTGGTCTTGTGGAATCAGAGTCCGGTTTGAAACCTGACTCTGTGGCTTCCTAGCTGGGTAGCCTCACGCAGATTGCTTAACCTCTCTGAGCCCCAGACCCTCCATGGAGTTTGTGAGACGAAACCCAACAATAGTCAAAACCCCACTCTGCCACATGTTTGTGTGACCGTGGGCAAGACGCTCAGCCAGTTTCTCAGAGCTTCGGTGTCTTCATCTTCAGTGCGGGAATAACAATAGTGCCGACCCCAGAGCCTAGTTGTCAGGATCAAATGAGACAAACCCCTGAATGAGATAAAATAGGAACATGGCATACAGTAAGAACTCAATAAATGGTTAATATAATTGCTGCCATGGTTGGAAATGGTAAGCTGTTCCAGCCTCATTTTGGAATAAAGTGCAATAACATGGGTGCAAGTTGAATTTCAGGACCCCAGTGAAATTATTTCAGAACTCCCTTTCCATCTCCTCTGGTTCCTTTTGACCGACTCAGTCAACAAGCATTTATTGAACATCTACTCTCTGCCGGTCACTGTTAAGAATAGGAGACATGGCAGCCAGCAAAACAGGCATGCGTCCTACTCTCGTGCAGCTTAAGATCTAGTGGGAGAATCAGACGATCAAATAATTTTACGGATTTAGAGCTCCCTAAGGTAATGAGTGTTTTGAAGGAAATATTTGGCAGTTATGAGAACTTATATAACAGGAGGTGCCAGCTTGGCCTAGGGGGTCAAGGAGACTTCTGGAGGAAATAAAGTTTGATTTGAGATCTGCGGATGAGGGAAGTGATTAAGTCCACCCCTGTGTCCCTCCCTCTGACGCCTGGAGGTCTTCACATCTCAGCTCCCCTATACTCTGGGAGTCTCACCCGCCAGCTGTAAGGCACAGACTGTTACAGTCACCTCCCTCCCTGTTTTCTCTTCGAGAGGTCCAGCAGACTGGAGATCAGAGGTGCAAATGTGCTCTGCAGAAAGGGGAAGTTGTATGAAGCCCGCGAAGGCAGAGACCCAGTAGAGACCCAGCCCGAACGGAAGACAAGCTGGAAACCAGAATCCAAGCCCTTCCCAGCTACCTCTGTGGACTCGGCAGATGGGGACTTGGATCTTTCCTGCCTAACGGATACTTCCTGGGCTGCTGAGGGGTGCTGGCTGCGGGCCGATGGCTTGTGGTTTCTCCTTGAGGTTTCCGTGGAGTCAAAACAACACATGGACTTTGATCTCTCTTCAGCAGTTGGCAGAAAGCTCAATTCCAAGCAGAGGCCAAATCAACTTTTGAGGACTAATCCCTCAGCCTCCCCACTGTCAGGGACAGCCACTTCTGGAAGCTTCACATCTAATTCAGGCTGCAAAAAGCAGCCTTGAATTCTTATTTCTATCACCCACTAAATCCATTCAATTGCCTTCCCTTTTCTTAACTTCGAAATAGCTTCAATTACCCGGCATACAATAGTCACCTGGGTTTAATTTTTTTTTTCTTTTTTGAGGGGAACTCATTTTAGCTAAGCAATTACAAACAATAGCTTGATTATATTTCTAAATGCTTTTGACACAAGCAACTGCTTCTTTTCCAAAGCATGCACTGAGCTATCGGAATATTGTAATATTTCCCTCCCCCAGCAGTTTTGCCTGGATCTCACCCACTGAAGAAACCAACTGTAAATATTTGACATTCCTTGTACTTCTGGTAGTCCGCACTGTTTAGCCTTCTGGGGCTCTCCATTTCAGTTTTAAGCCTCAAGGGAAAATGGAAAGAAAAGGCTGGGGTATGTTTTAGGCCCTGAAACTTTGCTTCTTTATAAATAGTCACCCCTTGGGGCACCTGGGTGGCTCAGTCGGTTAAGCATCAGGGCATGATCTCATGGTTTGTGAGTTCGAGCCCTGTGTTGGGCTCTCCGTTGATAGCACAAAGCCTGCTTCAGATTTCCTCTCTCCCTGCTCCCCCCCCACCGCCCCGTTTGCACTCTCTCTCCTTCTCTCAAAAATAAATAAACATTTAAAGAATAATAAAAAATTGGGGCACCTGGGTCACTCAGTTAAGCGACAGACTTCGGCTCAGGTCATGATCTCATGGTTTGTGGGTTCGAGCCCCATGTCAGGCTCTGGGCTGACGACTCAGAGCCTGGAGCCTGCTTCAGATGCTGTGTCTCCCTCTCTCTCTGCCCCTCCCCTGCTTGCACTCTGTCTCTCTCAAAAATAAATAAACATTAAAAGAAATTTTTTAATAAAAAATTTCATAAAAAATAAAATAATAGTCATCCCTTGAGGGATGCATGTTAGCATGTTGCCATAGTTTAGGTTTCTAATAAAGGTTTTTATGTGTGTTTGGTAAAATAGATATACGTAAATTTTACCCTTTTAACCATTTTTAAGCATACAATTCTGTGGCATCACATACATTCACAATGTCATGCAATCTTTGGCACTATCCATTTTCAGATATTTTTCATCATCTGAAACAGAAGCTCTGTACCCATTAAATAGTAGTAGCTCCCCATTATCCTCTCCTCCAGTCTCTGGTAACCACTAATCTATTTTCTAACTCTATGAATTTGACTATTCTAACTACCTCATACAAGTAGAATCAGATAATATTTGTCCTTTGATGTCTGACTTAATTTCACTTAGCGTAACGTCTTGAAGGTTGATCCATATGGTAGCATATATTAGACTTTCATCCCTTTTTGTAGATCCCATTGCGTGTATATATGCCCCATGTTGTTTATCCAGCTCATCTGTTGGTGGACACTTGGGTTATTTCCATTTTTTGCCTAGTGTCTAATAAAGTTTAACATAATAAATGCATGGGATCTGGCTCCTCTGTGACCTATGACCAGCGTAACAACTACCTTTTACTTCATTTCATTCTCTAGAAATAGGACACTGGGGTGCCTGGGTGGCTCAGTCCGTTAATTGTCCAACTTGGGCTCAGGTCGTGATCTTGTGGTCCGTGAGTTTGAGCCCCGCATCGGCTCTCTGGGGTCAGCATGGAGCCCCCTTCCGATCCTCTGTCCCCCAATCTCTCTCTGCCCCTTCCCTGCTCAGGCCCACTCTCTCTCTCTCTCTCTCAAAAATAAATAAACATTTAAAAAAGATAGAAATAGGACATCAATTAGAGCACCACCAGGGCTCTGCAGGCAAAACTGGTGCTGGAGATAGTCAGTGAAAGATGAGGACCCGTGGTCACTATGGACTTTTGCAGAGCTACTCCTGAGGGTCTAGCTGGTCGGAGACGGCACCCTGGGTGAGTGGGATTGCACAACACGGGGGTTCTGACTCTGTAATAAAAGAGAACTTGCATTCATTCGTTCATTCATTCAATTCATTAAACTCATTCATTCTATCATTCTCCCACTCGTTCATTCCAATATTATTTAACACAGTGATGAGCTCAGACTGCCCTGAGCTTCTAACCGTTAGAGGCAGAGAGGCCCGTAAATTGACACTGACAAAACCCAACATTCAGGGCTTTGGGAGAAGCAGGATGGCATGCCATGGGAACCCAGAGAGGGGCCCCTCCTGTTCTCGGGAGCCAGGAAAGGCTATCTGAAGGAAGTCACACCTGTGCCAAGTCATTAGGGAAGGGAAGAAATTAGCCAGAGGGAGCAGAGGATGGAGAGGGTGAACCAGGCCTAGGGAGGGTCACCTAAGGGCCCAGAGATGAAAGGAAGGACCTGTAGTTGGCTTACGTGTGTGACTTGGGATTTGAGGTGGGGGTGTGGAGATGTGTGAGAGGCAGAGGCAGTGAAGCCACAGATGTGGGCAGGGATCATTTGGAGAGGGGAACTCATGTGGTGTTTGGGCTCAACCCTGGGGCAAAAGAGAAGTTCTGAGGGCTTTGAAGCCAGGGAAGAAAGCAGATCCTGTTCTACCCTTGAAGGAGGCATCCAGCTGAAAATCCTAAGAACCACCATCTACTGAGCATTTCTGAGGCCTGAGTGCTGCTCTGGGGCCTCATGCTTATCTCAGTTAACCCTCACAACAGCTGATCAGGATGAATGATGAGACCTAGAGAGAATCTTACCAAGGCCTCCAGGCGTGGGTGGCAGGATGCAGATCCCACTGATGAGGGACCATAAGGCAGGCTGAGGGCAAAGTACAAATATAGGTGGGATGTGTGTGACATCTCTCAGGCACTCCCGGCTGCCCAAGACCAAAGGAAAGGAAAGAAAACAAATGGTTAACTGATAGAGATCACAGTCATGCAGGACATGAGTCTCCATCAGTTCACAAATATCTTAGTAAATTACAAGAAAAAGGCAACCTTATCAATTGCTTAATCTCTAGAAACTGGTAGGCTCAGTTTCCTGAGCCCCAACATCTCCTCTTCAGTGATATGGGGAACAAAGGCAAGAAAGAAATGGCAGGTAAAATTAAATTTCCTTATAACCTGCAGCCCATTAACAAATACTTGAGGCAAATACAGAGAAAACATTTCCCCAGGAACCCCCCACCGTCTTAATATTAATGCTTTGCTAGAGGGAAAACAACTTTAGCTTGACAATAGCGAGGCCTCCAGTATCCTGTGAATCTTTTTCGGCACAGGAAAATCTCTTTGGAAACTTCCCTTTTGACCTTACCTCCCCAACTCTATAGTACATAGCCAGTCATTCCTCACAACCCCAGTGCAGCTCTTTCTGCCCAAGGGTCCTCCTGCCCGTGCGCTTTAACAAAATCACCTTTTTTGCACCAAAGACATCTTCAAGAATTCTTTCTTGGCCGTCAGCTCCGAACCCATCATCACCCCCAAAGCGTCATCATAACCATCACCGCTGCTATTCCGTGTGGTCTGGGGAGCAGAATCAACCGTATCTCCCGGGAACTTGCTGGAAATGCAGAACCTTGGTCCTACACCTTCCAGAACGGAATCTGCATTTCAACAGGATCCTCCAGGGTGATTCCTGAGCACACTGAAGTTAGAGAAGCTCTAAGGTGACTCCCGGGACCAGCTGCATATGAGACTCTCCTGGGTGGACTGTACCCCTGGATGAAGGACTGCAGAGTTTCTGGGGCTGCCGCTCAGGCATCAGGATTTTTTCAAAGTTCCCCCAAGCCCTTGCGTGACGCGTCCCCCTTTCCAGGGAGGTCAGGCTGACTCCTGCAGGAAGGAGGGGAGAGGGGAGGGGGAGGGGGAGGGGAGGGGGGGACTGGGCTCCCGGCCCCCGGAGGCTCTGCAGCTTTAAGAAGGGGAGCTGGCTGCCAGCCACGGAGGCCCCGGGAGGCCGCCTGCCATCTTGCACGGGCCACGTGAGCACAGGCTGCAGGCGGCGACAGTCAGCGCTGGGCCCGCCCGGGCTTGCAGACTCGAGCCCCGCAGGCCGGCCCCAGTGGCAGTGGCGCTGGCAAGCCGAAGAAAGGGGACCTTTATGCCTTTTGGGGGAAGCACACATTCTGCGAGGCCGTGGAAACAAAGAGAGGAACTGTTTGTAGCCCTAGTCCAGACGTCCCAAACAAACAGTAAGTCAGGAGGGCACGAACACCGCACAGCCCCTCCCCCAGGACACCACACACATGCACACATACACGCACACACACACCCCCCTGCAGCTAAGGGACACGCTCTGCCCACAGCCCACCCAGGGACAGCCTGGCCAAGCCAGTGAACAGGACAGAAAATTCCCTGAAATTCTTTCTCCAGGGTTGGGAGATGGTGGGGTGGGGGGGGGTGCTCTGAACTTCAGGGCTCAGCACAGGTCAGGTAGCACCTGATGACTGCCCACACCTCAGGTGTGAGTGGTGTTTCTGCACTCTGTCCCTCCGCCAGCAGGGGCCTTGAGGTCCGTGTCCTTGTCCTGAGAACGCCTTGGTCCCGTCGTGAAAGCAGAGAAAGTGAAATTGAAACCTGTCAGTTTAACTGTCGGTCTTTGGGCCACCAGCTTGCCTGGAACAAGGCAATGAAGCTAATGGCCAAAATGGGGGTGGCTGTGGGGGCTGTGACAGATGCGGGGCAGTTGGCGTCCCAAGTTTCCCCAGGCACCTGCAGGGCATAGGCGGGGACTTCGAGGAGGGAAAGCTGGAGGGGAGACAGCAGCCAGGACATCACCTCCACCTTGGCTGGAGGCAGAGCTCTGTTAATCCTATTCAAGACTTTCTCCAGGCCTTGAGTCCGCTTGACTCTGTCTCCACTGGGAGGGGGCAGGACCAATTGGCACAGGTGGCTACGGTGGCATGCCCCTGACCCGTGTGTGCCACCAAATGCTAAAGGCAAAGCCCTGTGACTTCTGGGTGTCTCTTCTCTCGTGTCATCTGTGCTGCCCTGCCCCCTCCTCCATTACAGACAATTGAGAGCTAACTATAATCCACCTTACTGCCTGAGAATGTATGCGAAAATTATCATGCGTTGGGAGCGGGTAGCAGGTTGAGATTATGTTGGCAGAGAGAAGGTTGGCATTGATTGGCACGCAGAGGAGGGAAGCTACTTTGTGTCTTCAAGATAACTGGGTACAAGCTAAAAGGAAGGGAAGGGGAGGTCCAAGAGTAGGGAGCAAAGAGAAAGTTGGCTTTACCGGTGGGTGGAGTGAAGATGAGGAAGAAGGAAGAGGAAGGTGGCATGGGGTGAGCAGGGCAGGGCAGGACGGGGTTCGCGGAGAGGAAGCCGAATGGTAGCTTGCCCATAATAACGACGAAGCATCTTCAAGAGCCAGATGTGACTTCTGGCTGCGGGGGCTAGATCCCAGAGATCAATTGCTGGCCCCTGACATGTTTTATTTATTAATCTGAGCACCCTTGGAAAGTGGGGAGATTCCACGTGTGACTCTGAAAGGTCTGCACACCAGGCTTAAACTGCAGAAGGGCAGCTGAAGCTGGAGCTGCACCTGTTCACACCGCAAGCATTCGGTCTTCTCCCCACCCCCCCTCCCCAACTTCTGTTACCTGCCGGGTTCCCACAGGCATTGATTGCAAACTGCTGCTACTCCTGGTCTCGATCATAAGGATTCTCTTCTGTTGAGCCTGTGTGTGTGTGTGTGTGTGTGTGTGTGTGCGCGCGCACGTGCGTGCACGCGGGAGGCTGTGTGTGTGCACATGCCAAGCACACAGGTATGCTGTCTTTCAATTAATTTCGATTAATCTCTCCCCTTTTCAGCTGAGGATGGCAGATGCAGAAAACCAAATGTACCCCTCTCCTTACAGACTCTGCAGCCTCTCCAGGCTATCTGCCAAATTGCGAGATGGTATTTGCATTTAAAAACATTTTTTTGAGTGCATTTTCTTATTTTGGTTTAAGTATTTCCCAGCCTGCCTGAAGGCAATATTTCATGTATGCCACACTTTCTAGCTTTGAAAGTATTTCTGCAACATGCACGAATTCATTTTCTCCTTCCGGCAGTTCCGTGAGGTGGATAGTTTGGGCCCCCTTCCTGTGCTCTCTTGGAGAAAACCGACAGTAGAGAAACTAAATGCCTTGGTCCTGCAGCAGTTGTGAAGAAAAGTTAATAAAAATAAGCTGTGTCCCTTAGACTGCGTGGAATTATAAAAAGCTAGGCTTGGAAAAGCACAGTGACCATAGGTAGGATGTCCATCCAGAGTACTAGCTTGACTCCTGGTTAGGCGACTCGGTAGCTGTGAGTCTTTAGACAAAGTACTGAATCTCCCCGTGCCTCCTTTTCTGTAAAATGGGTATGACAGCCCTTATCTAGGGAGTGTTGTGTGGGTTAAATGAGATAACACATGCAAAATGTTCAGAACAACGCCTGGCACGCTGTAAGTTTTCAGTAAATATTACTATCAGTACTAAAATTATTATTATCGGTACCTTTGCGACAGGCTAAGTTGTAACAAAAGGACCCCAAAATGCATTTGCTCAAAAAGGATAGAAGCGTATTATTTCTCTTTCACCTGCTAGCTTGGAGGTAGATGGTCGGTCCAGGACAGGTAAACAATTCTGCTCCACAGGGTCATTCAGGAACCCAGGTTCCTTGTGTTGTGTTTCTTCCCATCCCCTAGGGTGTCCCCCTCTTCTGCCTAGTTACAGCTCCCCAACATCATATCTCCTTTCTGCTCCTGCCTGCAGGCAAACGGCCCCCTTCCAAATGTTGTAACTCTGAAGCTGTTCATGCCCTTTCACTCATATCCCTCATTGACCAGAACTTGGGCACACTTAGCTGCAGGTGGGTCTGGCCAATGTAGTCTCCAGCTAGGCCAACTAAATACGCCCAACTAAAACTTAGGAATTCTCTTACTAAAAGGAAGAAAGGGAGAGTGGAAATTGGGAACAGTCACTGGGTTCTTAGCCCACCTGAGCTGTACTTCCGACTGGATGCCTGACGTGCTCGTGGATTTCTTCTTTAGAAAAATCCAGGGACAGCTCTTGGTTAATGTTTCAGATAAATACCCCTGGTGGCAGCATGGGTATCTCCTGCTGGCTGGTCAGACTGCCTGTCCACAGGGTTGGGCAGCCTGTCCCCTTACTGCCCAAACCTCCTAGCAAGAGTGGCATTGGCTCTCTTTGTTTGTTTATTTTCTTCTGGCTCTTTTGACAACTTCCCCAACAGGCAATGTAAATTCCACACTCTGTTGTCTCCAGAGAGTCACTCTTCCTTGTGATCTTGAGTCTGGGGTGGCTGATTCAGGAAGGGTCCCTGTGTCCTTCCATTCTCCTAGAGCTCATCCTTGCATGCGTTGAAGAGGGAACCTTCTCCCCACCTCATCAAGGATTATCTATGAGCCCGCAGGACTGTAAGAAAGAAATCAAGCCACATGTTTGCTGAATGGATGGGCAGCCACGTGGTCCCAGAGCTCTGTAGTCTTTTAGTTCAACTTCGGTGATACATACTTTCCTGAAAGCACTAGTTTAAATAGCAGCCTGGCTCAATGAAAGGAAGTGTGGATCAGTATTCCATTCTCATTATTGCAAGTAACTTATTGGTTGGGTCAAAGAAAGGCATATCAATGGTCTAGCGGGAGCTTACTCCAGGGACAGAGAAGGTACTTTGAGGTATATTGCCTAACAGACGAAGGAGGACATTTGTATTTGTTGAGGGCCTGCTATGTGCCAAGCACCTGCTCAAGGCAGCAGTCCAGGCATTAAGTAACAAAACATGCACCTGATGGAGTTTACAACCTAGCAGGAGTACCATGCATTAACCATCTCATTTAATCCTTGTAAATTCTGCAAAGCGTGTATTTTTCGTATTTTGTAGGCCAAAAATTCAAGCTCAGAGAGGGAAATGGTAAGGATGCTTTTAAACCTACATCTACCTGATTCTAAAACTCTTGCTCTTTCCATTATTATTTCATCGGCCTCCAGACACTTTTTGTGTTGAAGAGGGAATCTAGCCTATATGTAGGAGAGACGTGGTCCCCTGTGCTAAAAACCTGAAACGGTGATTATTATAAACTCAGGGGTTGGCTTCACTTGACTGTGGTGGTTGGATTTTTTGTGCTAACCTGCATCTCTCTCTAATCACCCTTGCCCACTGATCCTTCTTTGTGCACCCACCCGGTGGAACCCCACTTCTGGAACAGTTCTGCCCTGCTCCTTTTTTGGGCTCTGACTATAGCTGGAGGAATTGTCTGCCAAGGCTGTCTGGACCATTAGAGTACTAGGTTCCCAAGGCTGCCTGGAAACCCTCCCAGATGTCCCTAGGCCTCCCCTGTCCCATTATTATTGGTGTCTCCTCCTGGCCGTTCCTCTTTCATCCACCCTGTTTAAACCTCCATTTCATTGCTTGTCACTGTCATTGACAGGGAATCCATCCTGTCCATCGATAAAACTGAACACAATTTAAGGCCCCAAGAAATTCTCAAGGTCATCTCTGGCAATCCCCCCAGCATATCTCCTACTCTGCTTCTCCACTCCTCCCGTGCTAGGGAAGGGGTGTGCTCCTGCCCACGGCCGACACTCCTTGTGCTCCAGACACTCTCCCATCTCCCCTAGAGACACCCTCCAATCATTCTGTTCTCTTGTTCACATCTTCAGCTTCTTGCCTACCAGTGTTTCTCATCACTACCTGAACTTGTTCAATCTCTCCAATCTGAATAGTACCCTGTTCTCGAACCCATACTTCTGTCTACTTCTGTCTTCAGTTTCCCTTTCTCTCTCCTTTCGCGGCCCAGGCTTCTTGAAAGAATCATCTACACTGGCTGCTGACACTGCCCCCCTGCCCATTCAGTCCGCCATCACCCGTCTGGTGTATGTTCCCATGATCAAATGCCCAGACTAACGTCATGAAAGACAGCCATTCCCGAGGGCTAGTTGTTGTTTTTCTTCCCTAGTATGACTCCATCTTTCGAGGGCATTGGTACCATTACACACCCACACATTTTGAGCCTCTCTTCCCAGATGACTTTGCTCTCTAGGTTTCCACCCTACTTTGCTGGATATTTTTTTCCTGTCTCCTTAGGGAGACCTCTCTGTCCCACCCACTGCTCTTCTCACCCTCTCCCTTGGTGTCCTCAACCATATATGAGCCGACGCTCTCCCACTCTCCCTCCTGACATCTGGTCCTGAATGTCCAGCCTCTCATGGACTACTGCTTCTGGCTCTCCCCAGGCTCCTCCCGCTTAGCATTCTAAAGCCAGACTCCTCGTCAGGCTCTTCCAAGACTTGCCCCTCTTCTTATGCCCCCCGTTGTCAGGAACGGTACCGTTACCCCAGTTGCCCATGTCAGAGCAAAGAAGTCTAGTAATTATCTTGGATCCATCCTTCTCATTGCATCTCAGTGAACAGGTATCATGTTCTGGTGAGTCTATCTCTTCCAGCTCCTGAATCTCCCTGCCCCTCATTCTCCTGCCGCTGGGGGAAAAGCCTGTACTGCTTCTCACACAGCCATGGCAAAGGGCCCTTGAGGGACCGCCTCTATTTCCATCCTCCACTGCCAGGGTCATCCCTCTAATGCTGTTGGCTCAGGGCATCCTCCTGCTCTTCAGTGCTCCCAGAGATGTTGGATAAAGCTCACACTCCTTCAGTTAATCACACAACCCTTCCTGATAATTCCGGGTCGACCTTTACAGCCCCTCTCCTTCTTTTTTTTTTTTTTTTTTTTTTAATTTTTTTTTCAACGTTTTTTTATTTATTTTTGGGACAGAGAGAGACAGAGCATGAACGGGGGAGGGGCAGAGAGAGGGAGACACAGAATCAGAAACAGGCTCCAGGCTCCGAGCCACCAGCCCAGAGCCTGACGCGGGGCTCGAACTCACGGACCGCGAGATCGTGACCTGGCTGAAGTCGGACGCTTAACCGACTGCGCCACCCAGGCGCCCCTTTTTTTTTTTTTTAATTTTTTTTTTCAACGTTTTTTATAACAGCCCCTCTCCATCTTTACCCCACGCGGGGCGGTGCAGGTTCATGCCTAGCGACATGCCTTCACCTGCAGCACCTTCTGCCTTCCTCCTGGTGCTGATCTCCAGTCGTCTGTCAAAACTCAGCTCGGGCAGCATCTCACAGGCCGCGTCTGCCCGGCACGGCTGTCACAACTTCACACACCAGATTCCCCGTCAGCAGCTCCGGGGCCGAAGCACACACAAGGTGCTCTACAAATGGTGAAGGCGTGGACTATTTTTTTCAGAAACTTTTAATTCTCACTCAGGAAGCCTGAGGCATCAAGTTAAGGTCCCTTGTAAAAGCTCTTCAGGGTGTCTCCAGTTTTTTTTTTTTTTTTTCAACGTTTTTTTTTTTTTTTTTTTTTTTTAAATTTATTTTTGGGACAGAGAGAGACAGAGCATGAACGGGGGAGGGGCAGAGAGAGAGGGAGACACAGAATCGGAAACAGGCTCCAGGCTCCGAGCCGTCAGCCCAGAGCCTGACGCGGGGCTCGAACTCACGGACCGCGAGATCGTGACCTGGCTGAAGTCGGACGCTTAACCGACTGCGCCACCCAGGCGCCCCGTCTCCAGTTTTTTAATAGAAGCACGGTTTGACCTTGACAATCAGACATGTAGAAGCTGCGCAGCCATTCACTCCCAAGTTTTGAGCAAAAGGAAGCACCACTGCCCCTCTTCCCCGCTGCCTCCTTTCTCTGGGCTGTCAGCGTGCATGGTATTTTTGCATATGCCCTGGGGTCCTTTATTCTCTGGGGGTTTCTGAATTCATTATATTATTGCATTAGGCCCGAGGGGTTGACAGTTCAGCAGGATTCAAGGTTTCAGGGAGGAGATAGGGTCTCTGTGGGGGTAGCTGCTTGTTAATTCATGGCGGACTGGACATTTTGTGAACGGTGACTTTCCTCAGCCAGGAGCACTGAAGGTTTGGAGAAAGCTTTGGGGGGAGGTGATGTTGCCCTGGCCAGGGAAAGCATAGTGCTCCAGAGAGATTGTTTGTGTCTCGCTCTAATTCTCCAGCGGCACAGAAGCAAATCTTCTCGTTTTACAGAAGTTTTCATTGTTTGTTATGATAGTTTTGGCTGCCGTGCTTGAAATTTACTTGCTGCCAAATCTGTTCTCTGGAACAGCAGAGATTCTGTCTCTAGTCTTTGGTGGTCGCCTCAGCATTTCGAATACGGCACTGGCTGGCTAGCCAGCAGTGTGGAACTAGGCTGGTCCCGTCTCCCAGACCATGAGAGCCAGAGATATCAGGAGCCTCATTCCTGTCACCAGGTAAGACCTCTACTTCTGGTGCTCCCCTGAGTCTGGGCTTCCCATGACTGAGGAGATTGGCTGGAATCTCACAGGATGTGCAAATCAAGACCCAGGGTTTGCAAGTGATAGTCTCAACTCATGACCTATGCAAGAAAGATGAATTCTCTGGCTGAAAAATGCTAGAGGGAGATCTGTATTTGGATATGCTTGTTTCTAGGATCAGGGATAGCATCGTCAAGGCATGCCTCTCCCTGTGTACCCTTGGCTCTGCTTCCTTCTTAGCTGGCTTCCTTCTCAAGCTCTCTATGGAGGGACAGAAATTGTCCTTAACATCTAGCAATTTCAGGACAAGAAATTCTTCTTTCCCAACAACTATACAGAGTCAAAAGGTACCTCTAATTGCCTACTCTGGGTCACGTGGCTATCTTAGTTTGTTTGGGCCGTTAAAACGAAAATACCACAGACTGGGGGACTTAACACGCATTTATTTCTCACGGTTCTGGAGGCTGGGAAGTTCCAGATCAAGGTGTCCGCAGATTTGGTGTCTGGATAGAGCCCACTTCCTGGCTTACAAATAGCTATCTTCTCACTATGTCCTCACAAGGCAGAATGGGAAAGGCAGCTCTTCTGTGGGGTCTCTTCTGTAAGAGCACTAAGCCCATTCATGAGGATTCTACTCTCACGACCTAATCACATCCCAGAGGCCCATCTCCTAATACCATCACATTGGGGGTTAGGATTCCAGTATATGAATTTAGGGAACAGATAAACAGTCCATTGCAAGGACCATCCCCAAGGCAAACAGCATGATCTTGGGGATGGAGTATTTTGATTGGTCACCTGGGTCTGAGATAGTGATTGACAGCCCTACCAGGGGAGGGACAGTCTTAAAAATGTCTGGGCATGTATGGGTTTCTTGGGGCCGCACAACAAATTACCACAACTTGGTGGCTAAAACCAACAGAGAGATATTACCTCACGGCTCTGGAGGGCAGAAGTTTGAAAGCAAGGTGTTAGCAGGGCCACACTCCCTGCAAGGACTCTGAGGAATCATCTTTCCTTGCCTGATCCAGCTTCTTTGACCCCAGGCAGTTCTTGGTGTCCCTTTGCTTATAGCTGTATCACTCCAGTCTCTGCCTTGACTGTCATATGACTGCTCCTTCTGTGTTTCTCTTGTTCTGTGGGTGTCTTGTCCTCCTATAATGACATTTGTCATTGAATTCAGGGCCGACTTGATTAATCTACAATGATCTCATCTCGAGATCCTTCACTTAATTACATCTGCAAAGACCCTTTCCCCAAATAAGATCACATTCACAGGTACTGGGAATTGGGACTTAGACATATCTTTGGGCAGAGGAGGCATAATTCAACTAATTATAGGGCAGAAAGTAAGTAATAGATAGCCACTACACTGTGCCCCTTGACTACCTAGCATAGAAACAATTTCAGAAATGCACCACCATACAAACATTTTTCCCCATACAAACAATTTCAGAAATGTGCCACCCCAACATGGTACAAGCTGCCCACATGTCAGCCAAGCTGGTGGATGTGCATTCTTCTTGGTCAGGTCTGGATGTTACTCTTAATAATCTGTCAGTTATTAAGAGCAAGTGGTCAAGTCAAACACCCCAGCATTTAATGGTCGAGAGAAAAAATAAAAACCACTTGCCTTTATTAAAGGGAATGGGGCAAGAGCACACTGTGGTCACTCGACCAACATTCTACAGAAGAGAATTGGCAAGAAGCCACTTCATATCTGCTGGAAGATCTGAGTTCCTCAATCGTCCAGGGGTGCCTGGGGTTCTGCTCTCCGGAAGACTCTCTGTTGCTCTTTACCCTCCATGAGTGGCATCAGAGAGAATGCGCCTTCTGGAAACTGTATACTCTAGCAGGCCACTAGATGAGGACCTGAGGACAGAGGTCTGGGGCTGGACCCAGCAATTGAGCAATCTCATGCTGTGGTTTGCTAGACGGGGGTGTCACTGGCAGTATGACTCTTTAAACTTGGAGACAGTTGCTGGGCAGTTAGTTTTCTGATAAGTCCATAAGCTGGCAACCAACGCTGGAATCTGGACCTTGTCCTCACCATGTCTGTCTGCTAACAGTCATCTCCGTGCTCTTCCCTCCGCCAGCTTTCATTTAGACGCACAGCCACTTGGCCTCTGCCCTGGACACACTGAGTAGTGGGGGAGAGGCAGGGCTGATTTGACCACTTGCCCTCAGGCTCTTTCCCAGTGGACTGCTGTCTACAGTGGGGGGGAATGGTCACTTTGGCCAGGCAGGGAGGGCCCAGCAAGAGCTGCTGGAGGACAAGAGGCCCTCTCCAGTGTTCCTCTCTTATCTCCCATTGTGTTTTCCTTCTCTTGGCCTGGGCAGGGATTTGACTTCTGCGATCCTGAAAGATAATTTTCTGACTCTCGGCTCAGTTGAATTACTGGCCACAGGCAGAAGGAGGATCTCGTGGCTCTGTTTTCCCATTTCTCTGCTTTCAGAAAGGCCAGCTGAGATTCAAGTATGTCTTTTGTTATAGAACCTTACTAAAGTCTGAAGAAGTAGCCAATGCACTCCAGAGCCCAGCTTTTTAAAAAATACGCTCTTTAAATTTCCAACCTCACTGAGCATGTGGTTTGACTCCCCAGACCCAACAGGAGAGAGTTTAGCAGCTTTGCTCCATGTAGCAGATATTGCTTACTTTCTGGTCAGGGAAGGGGAGCTCCACACGGCCCTGGTCCCCACCCCAGCACAGCCAATTCCACATAGTAGGTCTTGCCTCTTGTAAACCCCTGCTCATGATACACAATTCTACACTACACACAGCACACTTTTGATTGCAACTAGATCTGCAGCTGTCTGCATAATGGGTATCAGGAATGGCTGGATCAAGACACTCGAATGACAGGATGAGGACTTTGTCTCTCTCTTACCCCTCTCTCTACCCCTCTGTGACTCTCCAGTCCTCCTTTCTGCTTTTTTCTCTGCTAGCTTCATTTTCAGACAGATTTCATAGAGCTCTGGGCCTGCCACACATTTACATATAGTAATGTTACCTCTTTCTTGATTGTTCCAACAGAAGGACATGGATGACTCTGACTGGGCTGGCTTGGGACCTCTGTTCATCCCTGTATTAACCACTGAGGCCAGAAAAGCAGAAGTATCCTGCTTAGCTGTCTTGAGTCACATGCCCACCAGACAGCCCCTCTGGGTTGCAGGGAAAGGTAGTCTCTGAAAGGAAAAAAATGCTTGAAAGGCAAAAATAAATGTGTAGGAGCTAGGCCCCTGAGCAGGTTCTTGATCTGCATTTTCCTTTTGGCCCAGAGCATGGCAGCCTGCCCAGCCTTCGCTCGCACCCTCGGAGGATTTGACCTTCTTCTGCATCCTTACCCATCACTGAGAGGCCTTTTTTCCTTTATGTTAATTTTTTATTGTGAAATGTATCATACATACATATAAGCCATATGTTCAGCTTAAAGAACAGTGAAACAAACACTTGCATCCCACCTCCCAAGTTAAAAAATAGAACAGTGTGAGTTTCTTAGAAGCCTCTGAATGCTCCTCCCTAGTCAACACTCCTCTCTCTATCGAAGAGAACCTATACAGAATTCTATGTTTATCAGCCATGCTTTTCCATACAGTTTTATTACCCACATGCACACTCACTCACACACACACACACACACACACACACACACTCTTAAATCTCTGAGCAGTATATTGTTTGATTTTGTAGAGCATGGATGCCTATTTTAATGCTATATTTAATAATATGATAGGGACACCTGGGTGGCTCAGTCGCTTAAGTGTCTGACTTCGGCTCAGGTCATAGTCTTGCGGTTTATGAGCTCGAGCCCCATGTCGGGCTCTGCTGACAGCTCAGAGCCTGGAGTCTGCTTCATTTTCTATGTCTCCCTCTCTCTCTGCTCCTTCCCTACTCACACTCTGTCTGTCTTTCTCTCTCTCAAAAGTAAATAAATAAAAAAAATATATAATACATATTCTGTGACTTCTTTCATTAAACATTATATATCTGAGATTCGTTTATGTTGATGCAAATCACTGTAGTTCACTTTTACCGCTACATACTATTCCACTGTGGGATTATCCCACATGGCATGTATTTCTTCTATTCTTTAGAGTGTATACCAGTGTATGAAATTGCTAGTTTTAAGGGTGCTCACACCTTCAAGTCTACTGGGTAATGCTAATTTCCCCCCTCACATGATTATAATAATCTGTATTTTTACTAGAAGTCAACGACACTATTTTGGTTGATCTCATTCTTGTCAACTTTCTCAGTTGAATGGGCATGGCCTGTGTCTCATTATGGTTGTAATTTGCATGTATTTGCTTACCATCGATTGGAAATTCTTTTCATGCTTTTGAACCATCTGCTTTTTCTCTGCTGTGAAATGCCTGTTCATGTCTTTTCTCTATTTTCTAACGGGCTGTTGGTATTTTTTTCTTGATTTATAAGAGCTCTTTATGGATTTAGAGGGTTACAATCTGATATTGGTTCTATATGTTCAGATATTTACTTGCAGTTTGGGATTGCCTTTGCATTTTACTTGGAGTGACTTGAACAGAAGCTGTTCATTTTCATGCCAAATTTTTCTTGTCTAAGAAACCTTTTCCAAGCTGAGGTCATAAAGATCTTATTTATTATTATCTTCTAAGAATTTCATATTTTGTCTTTCATATTTGAAGTATGAAATCTTTCATGTTTTAAGTATTTAATCTACCTGGATTTGATTTTTGTGACTGTTGTAAGATGATCGGCTCCCAGTTCTACTTTTTTCCCCACTCCATCAGAAATCAAGTTTCCATGTGTGACTGGTTGTTCTTTTTCCTCCGACCTCTCAAACGTTCTGTGTTGAATGCCAGTTTTTCCCATAATCCATTGCAGAACAATGGTTTTGGAAATACAATAAAAATCAATTGCTAGAAAAATGAAATTCAAAAAGATACACAAAATAAAGTCCCCAGTTTTTTATTATCAGATCCAGCAAATTAAAAAAAAAAATTTTTTTAATGTTTTATTTATTTTTGAGACAGAGAGAGACAGAGCATGAACAGGGGAGGGTCAGAGAGAGAGGGAGACACAGAATCCGAAGCAGGCTCCAGGCTCTGAGCTGTCAGCACAGAGCCCGACACGGGGCTCGAACCCACAGACTGTGAGATCATGACCTGAGCCGAAGTCGGACGCTCAACTGACTGAGCCACCCCGACGCCCCAAGACCCAGCAAATATAAACGTACTCTGTCACGTTGCTATCCAAGTTTCCAAATGCTTACTATTCACGTCTGTACTGATGGTTGGCCCATGGCAAACAGTTCAGAGATGACAAGCAGTATTCAGACTACACTTTGAGTGGTGCTACTGTTTTGCCCTACTAATATGTTTGTTTATTCCTGCTCTAATATCACCCAATCTTTTTGAAAAATTGTGGTAAAACATACATAACTTAAAATTTACCATTTTAACCATTATAAAAAGTTTTTAATTTGGGAGAGAGAGAGAGAACATGCACGTGTGAGCGAGGGAGAGGGGCAGAGGGAGGGAATCTTGAGCAGGCTCCACGCTTAGTGTAGAGCCCAATGTGGGGCTTGATCCTACAACCCCCACGATCATGATCTGAGCCAGAATCAAGAGTCAGACGCTCAACTGACAGAGCCCCCCAGGGGCTCCCCATCTTAACCATTTTGATTTTTACTTTTTAAAATATATTGATCTATTCTGGAGAGAGAGAGAGAGAGAGAGAGAGAGAGAGAGAGAGAGAGAGAGAGAGAGAGGCAGAGGATCCGAAGCAGGCTCTGCGCTGACAACAGAGAGCCTGATGTGGGGCTCGAACTCACGAACCGTGAGATCATGACCTGAGCCAAATCGGACACTCAACTGACTGAGCCACTCAGGTGCCCCTTAACCATTGTTAAATGTACAATTCAGTGGCATTCAGTACATTCACTTAACATACAGCCATCCACACCATCCATCTCCAGGACTTTTCAGCATCCCAAACTGAATCTCTGTCCTCATTAAACAATGACTCCCCACTCCCTCCTCATCCAAGCCCTGGTTACCACCATTCTACTCTTGTCTTTATTAATTTATTATCTTAGCTAACTCAGAGAAGTGGAAGCATATGGTATTTGTCATTTTGTGGCTGGCTTTCTTCACAAACATGTCAGCAAGGTTCACCCATGTTGCAGGGTATTTCAGAATGTCCTTCCTTTTTGGAATATTCCATTGTCTGTGTCTGCCATATTTTGTTTATCCATTCATCCATCAATGGACATGAGGATTGTTTCCACCTATTGTGAAATACCGTAAACAATAATTTTGTGAATATTCCACCTATTGTGGCTGTTAGGAATAATTGCTATGAATATAGGTGTACAAATGTCTGTTTGAGTTCTTTCCTTCCATTCTTTTTGGCATATACCCAGAAGTGTGATTGCAGTTTGATACGTAATGATTTTGAGTAAATGTTAACAGCGTTTTCACAGAGGCTACACCATTTTACATTTCCGCCGGCAATATACAAGCGTTCCAATTTCCCCGCATCCTTGCCAACACTTGTTATTTTCTGTTTTTGTGTTTTGTGGTGTGAAGTGGTATTTTATTGTGGTTTTGCTTTGCATTTTTGTAATGATTAGTGATGCTGAGCATCTTTTCATGTGCCTGTTAGTCGTTTGTATTTGTATATATTCTTTGGAGAAATGTCTATTCAAGTCCTTTCTCATTATTTAACTGGGTTAAGGGTTTTTTTTTTTTAATTTGTTTGTTTTTGCTGTTGAGTTGTGGGAGTTCTTTCATTTAATCTTAATTGCTATGGTTTTATAACAAGTCTTGATATCCGGTAGAGGAAAGCTAACTTCCCGCCAAAAAGAGACATATTTGTCTGTTTTTAAAAAATGATTTGGCATTTCTTGGCCCTTTGCTCTTCCAAACAAATTTTAAAATCATTTGTTGAGCTTCTTTTTTAGAATCTTGTTCAGATTTTGATTGGAATTGCCTAAAACATGTACATCAATTTGAGGATTACTGATATATTTACAATACTGAGTCTTCCTGTCACGAACATGCTGTCTCTCCATTTACATAGGTGTTGTAAAAAGTCAGTAAAGTTTTACAATTTTCTCCACAAAGGGCTTTCGCAATTTTTGTTAGATTTAGAGTATTGACATTTGCTCGTGCTATTATAGATGGTATCTTTTTAAATTACATTTTCTAACAGTTGCCGATGAACAGAAATGCAATTGACTTTCACATATTGGTTTTGTATCTGGAAAGCTTCCTGAACTCTCATACCAATTTTTTTTTTTTAATTTTTTTTTCAACGTTTTTTATTTATTTTTGGGACAGAGAGAGACAGAGCATGAACGGGGGAGGGGCAGAGAGAGAGGGAGACACAGAATCGGAAACAGGCTCCAGGCTCCGAGCCGTCAGCCCAGAGCCTGACGCGGGGCTCGAACTCACGGACCGCGAGATCGTGACCTGGCTGAAGTCGGACGCTTAACCGACTGCGCCACCCAGGCGCCCCCCAATTTTAATAATTTACTTGTAGATAATGTTGGATTTTCTATGCAATCATAAGACCTGAAAGGTTTTTTTCCTTTTTTTTCCAATCCTTACACATTTTGATTTGCTTTTCTTTTTTCCCTTACTCTACGACACTCACCAGTAGAATGTGGTGATAATGGGACTTCCTAGGCCTTGTTCCGGATCTTAAAGGGACTGCTTTCAATATTTCACCATTAAGCATGGTATAAATTTTTTGTTATTTTTTCCTTTTCTGGAGAAACAGAACCAGCAGGAGAGATATATTATGTCTGTATTATCTATTATATCTTATATATAATATAAAAGAAATTGCTCGTGGGATCATGAAGACTGAGAAGTCCCACAATCTGTTGGCTGCATGCTACAGACCCAAGAAAGCCAGTGGTATAGGACCTAGTCAGAGGGCAGGAGGAGGCCAATGTCTCAGCTCAAACCATCAGGCAGAAAGCAAAATCTCCCTTTCTCTGCCTTCTTGCTCTATTCAGGCCCTCAAAGAATTGGATGATGCCCACGACCCTGGGAGGGCTGTCTGCTTTACTCAGTCTACCAATTCAAATGCTTATCTCATCTGGAAACACCCTCACAGACACACCAGAAGTAATGTTTAACCAACTACCAGGGCACCCCACGACCCAAGTTGACACATAAAATTAACTATCACAGTGTTCTTGTTTTTGTTATTTATTTGTTTCATTATTTTTATTTTGTTGTTACTGATATTGTTCCCCTCCACCTCTTTTTTTAACAATGCTTTAAAAATATAAAAACTAGGGTGCCTGGCTGGCTCGGTCAGTTAAGCGTCCAACTCTTGATTTCGGCTTAGGTCATGATCTCATGGTTTCGTGAGGTTTCGTGAGTTCGAGCCCCGCATCGGGCTCGTGCTGACAGCGTAGAGCCTGTTTGGGATTCTGCGTCTCCCTCTCCCTCTCCCTGCCCCTCCCCCACTCACACTGTCTCTGTTTCTCTCAAAATAAATAAATAAACTTTAAAAAGAAAAAGAAAAAATATAAAAAAACTATTCTTTAACTCACAGGCTATGCAGAAGAATTTGCCAATCCCTGACTTAGATTATCTCCCAGTATCTACATCTCAATAAAGTTTTATTGTTTCCTACAATATAGTGATGCTTGTGTGATTTCTTAAAGTAAATATGTATGGAAGTCAAGAGTCAGAGGGACAGCCACCGCACAGCAGGAAAACCATGCTACCATATCTCCCTCCACCAAATCCAGCGTCTTTTCAAACTAGTACCAACCAGGATCACACCAGGTGCCTCTAACACTCAGGCATGGTGACGTGAACAGCTACAGTTAGACTCTGGCTCTCTCTTGCTGCCCTCTCCTGGCTGGCTCACTGTTGAGGATTAGATGTGAGTTGTGGTGGCGTTTCATGTGGCTCAAGATACCTCCAGGTCTGGGTGCTGGTCTGTAGACTTATCAAAACCTGTACCAGTGGAACGTACTAGTAGGACTCTTAACACTGCTTGTGATGGCCAAGTTTATTATTTCTTGTAAATAGTAAAGTCCTCAGACTTTTTGAGTACAGGTATTGTTATATAAAAAGAAGAATTACCATGCAATGAATGTTTCTGCCGAGCATGGCTAAACACATGATGTTTCACCTCATCCGTGTAACAACCACATGAGCTCCATCCGTCTTGACTGTTCAGCATTCCCTTTGTGCAGGTGAAGTGGAGACCCAGAGAGGTTACATAACCTGGCCAAGATCCACAGGTAGTGGGTAGTGGAGCTGCAGCTTGGGGTTCAGTCCTTACTGATCTGACTCTAAAACTCACGTTCTTCACCTGCTACCCAAGATTCTCAATCTTTGGTAGAGTCTAAATCAGTGGGAATCCTATGGAGCCAGAAATTTGCAATTTTACCAAGCGCTCCAGGGTTCTGATGCAGGTGTCCTAGAGATCTATACTTTGAGAACACTGCCTCCCATAAATGGAAACTGAATGGCTTCCAGCAGAAACGTAGAACTGTTTAACACCAGAAGCCTCACCGTGGGGTGGAACAAGCTGCTGGGCCTACCCCCTTCTGTGAATGCAAGAGGAGATTAGAAGAAGTGACAAAATGTCAGATATCTTATCTCTTCCTGTCCCTCAGGCTTCCCTACCCAACTCCCCACCCAAGCCACAGAGAAGTGCTGCTTTGTCACATTTACCCAAAGAGGAAGAACATTCCCCATGATTGACAAAGAGCCCTGAGCAGAGGTACACTGGTTATATGATGACGCTCAACACCTGAGCAAAGCCTGGCTTGTCTGAGGAACAGTTTCACATCTTAATTGAAAATACACACTGAGCCACGCAGCAAATCCCCTTCCCTTTCTTTAATAAGTTAGACCCAGTGCTCAGGCTGTCAGATCTGGAACTGTTCATGGCTTGCTGGGCAGAGACAAAAGGAAAAACACTTTCTTATAATCCAAACACAATGATCTTCAAGGAAATAGAGCAGCTTGGGCTATAACTGTTTCTTGGCGCACTCTGGGTTTCCAGCAGCAAATCTATGTTTGGCAAGGAATGGGATGGAAACTTCTCCCCACCTGGTGGCCAGTGTTTCCTTGAACTTCTTTATCTCTCTTTGGCTCCTGAGTAGGGTTGGCCATCATCCACAGAGTGGGGGTGGGGGTTGGGGGCACATGCCTGAGAATCAAACCCAGAGTCCTTGCCCTTTCCACACAGCCATGTGCCACAGTAGGGGACCACTGCTCTCTATGTTCCTTCTTCAGGATAGATCCTCCCCTTCCAGTACAATCAGGTTCTGCTCACAGGCCTTGGCAAAAGGTCACTTATCCTCGGGTCTAAGAATCACATAAATATGATGAGCTGTTTTTTTTTTTTTTTTTTAAGATTTTATTTTCAAGTAATCTCTACACCCATTGGGAGGCTTGAACCTACAACCCCGAGGTCAAGAGCTGCACGCTCCACTGACTAGGCCAGCCACATGCCCCTAAAATGAGCCATTTTTATTTTATTTTATTTTATTTTATTTTATTTCATTTCATTTCATTTCATTTCATTTCATGTTTATTTATTTATTTTGAGAGGGGGAAGAGGCAGAGAGAGGGAGAATCTCAAGCAGGCTCCATGCTGTCAGTGCAGAGCCCAATGTGGGTTTTGATCCCACATTGTGAGATCATGACCTGAGCCAAAACTGAGAGTTGAATGCTTAACTGGCTGAGCCACTCAGGTGCCCCTACAATAAGCCATTAAAAAAAAAAAATAAGATTACTGGGGCGCCTGGGTGGCTCAGTCAGTTAAGTGTCCAGCTTTGGCTCAGGTCATGATCTTGTGGTTGGTGAGTTTGAGCCCCGCATCGGGCTCTGCTGTCAGCACAGAGCCTGCTTTGGAACCTCTATCCCCTAGCTCTCTGCCCCTCCCCTGCTCATGAGCACTCTCTCTCAAAAATAAATAAAAATTTAAAAAATAATAAAAATATAAGATTACATATGTCAAGCACTTCACCCAATGCCTGGTACTCAGCAGACCTCTGGACATTGTCGGGCCCCTGGGCCAGGAGACTCCCTTAGCCATTTGGTAACAAACATGTCTCAAGTGACTACAATGGATGGTCAAAATAGGAAGAAAAAATAGCTTTGGACTCAATAAATTTATAATCCAACTGGGGAATTAAAATAATTTCATATTTAGAAAAAAATGAAAACTTATTAATAGCCTACCTATCACACAGGGTCCTCATTTCTAGACTATCCCTGATCTTACCAACTACTAAATGTGTAGCCATGGAGAAAATGATTTCACTGGGTCCTCAGTGTCCTTGGTGGGAAAATGGAGACACGACCAATTTTATTGTTAGGGTCACACACGTGGTCGATTCCTAACAAACAACACACAGGAGCTGGGGGTAAAGGAGGAAATAGAATTAGGCAGGCTTTCTTCAAGACCTGGCTTTGGAACTGAGGTCTGAATGTGATGAGGGCTCTGGAACTCTAAAGAGGAAGTAATGTTCCTGGTGCTTATATCCTCGTGTTATGGAAAACCCAACTCAAATTGGTTTAACCATGAATGGACTATACTGACTCACAGACCCAAGAAAGAGGCGGGGCAAGTCTGAGACGCAGTTTGATCTAGGCCTACGAATGCTGCCATGGCTCCTGGCAACCGTTCTTCGTGAGGCTTTGGTTGTTGTTCTTCATGTGTTGGCTTTGCCAACAGGCTGGCTTTGCTTATGATAGTCAAATGACTGGAGCGGCCCAGCCTCAAATCGACAGCCCCTGCAGACCTGTTCCCTATTCTCTGGACAGTTCCAAGTGGCATTGAACCCATGAACCAATCCCTGCATGCAGGGGGCCGGAATTATGTGATTGGCTTAGCTCAGGCCACATGTTCCGTCCCCAGCACCTTGGAGTCGTGCCCAGTTTCTTGGAAGCACATGAAGCCTCAAGTGGAAAGGGGGACCTCTTGGAGGGTGGGATTTGGTAGGGAGACAGCCACAATGCTCGCAAGGGGGAAGTTACTTTCATAAAATAAAAAGGAAAGGGTAAGCAGTGGTGAGAGCGAGCCTACAGGCTTGTTTGGCAGAGCGTTCTTGAGAGGGGGTGGTGAGAAAGGGCAGCGGGGGCCCTGGAGGGGGGCCATGCCAACCCTGGGCCGGGTGTTGTGTGAGCCTGGGAGTTCAGCATTTACCAGCATTTACCAGCACCTCAGCAAATTCAGGAAACACGCCTGTTTCCTTCTATTATAAAGGCTAACCCTTAATTCATTAAATAGAGTATTTACTGTACCTTAAAACATTCAGTGGGGGGTTAGAGAAGAGGAGAGCCCACATTTACTGAGAGCCCACTCTGTGTGGACTCTGGGCTGGAGGCACTTCCTACATCTTCTCCTTTAATGCCCCAACCTCTCTCTGAGATAGGAGGCATCAGCCCACTTCACAGATGGGCGAGGAAAAGGAATTTCAGTTGAGTCACTCAGCCAACAGATGTGCAGGGGGGAGACTTGAGTCCCCAGGCCTGCTTGACTCCAAAGCCTACAAACAGGGAACTGCGTTGGGATTTTCTCCAGTTCGTGAGGATTTTGTTGTCCTATGTATCACAGAAAGTACCAAGTTGATGACCCTTCTGCATGGTTACTCTTGCTGCAGAGAGTGAGCTTGTCCTTAGCCACATCTGTTGTGCCCAAGGACACTGATAAATGTGGGAGTCTGGAAGCAGGAAGCTACTCATGGCTGAGGGCCCTGTTTCTAAGGCCTGAGGGCAGGAAGTCAGGCCCGGAGAACCAGGGCAGGCTGAGCACTCTGTCCTGGCCATTGTCATTGCCCACCTGCTCACAGTTTCCTCTCTAGCAGCTGTGAGTACTCTGCTCAGTGCTTTTCATATATTGTCTCCTCAACAGTCACAAAGCTCTTTTGAGCTTTCGAGGCTGTTATTCTCCCCATTTTATAGCTGGACAAATGAAGGAACGACCACGAAGGCTGAGATCACAGGAAGTGGCTTGTTCCTGTGGGTTGTGTCTTCTCATCCCTAGTTTATAGATGAGTACGTTAACCATCTGCTCAGAGGTTGCACACCGATCTCACATGGCTGGCCAGTGACAGAGTCAGGATTCAAACTCAAGCTCTGTCTGACTCCAGAGACTGGGTTAAGGGCTGTGCTATAAAGGGTGGCCATTAACTTAGGGAAAACTTTCAGGGAAGCTATTTGACCTTGTGGATTTCGCTCCCAGAGGAGCTCGTGATCCACTTGTTGGGATAAACACAGGTCCTTTCTTGGGTCATCTGTGTATACAGATGTCACTGTCACTGTCCCTGTCCACTAACCCCCAGCTTTCCCCCACTTTCCCAAACACCTTACAGGAGGCCCTGAACAAGCCCTGGGAGGAGGAGCCACTTCAGAGGAGCTCCCTCTGGCTGGAAATTTTACACCTGCAGCAAGTAAGTACAGACTTCCTGGAGCCTCAGGCCACATCACCCCAAGATGATGCTGATGCTGATAGTAAGCCTTTTATTTTTTTAAAGCCACCGACAGCAAAAACAGGGAAACTCAGAACGCAAAAGGTCCGCATGAGCAATCACGAAGTGTAACAGCAGCTGCAGAAGGTGACTGCGGGGAAGCGGATTGCCCCCCTTTACTTTAGGTTCTGTTTTTAGCCTGTGTTTTTCAGAGCAAGTAGGTGCCATGGTGATAGGTGCCATAGAAATAGACGGAGCACACCGCTGAGTGTGGGGCTGCCCAGCCGTTCCCATGGAAATGCACCGCGATTCCGCTGCGTCTGGCTGCTGGGCACAACGGGACCCTCCAAGGGCCCTGTCCCACCTGCCGACTGCTTGGTCAGGAGAGACTCCTAGGCCCCTTGAAGCTCTTAACTTTCTCACTGTGTTTGTCCGAGGCCTCCGATGGTCTCCCTTTGAGGGCGCCCGCGGGGGCATCCTCCTGGGCAACTCCCTTACAGAGCTCTTCCCTTTGCCCCAGCACACCGATCACCTAGGCAAACAGCGGCCTCTGAACTAGCGCCCGCCGTGGTTCCCCTCCCCAGCGTTGGGAGTGCGCTGTCCCCTGCACTGTCCCCATCCTGCCTAGATGTACAGCTGTCACTGGTTTTATGCAACAGGTAATAAAGAGCTTGCGGTGTAGGCCCTGAGTCGCAAACATCTGGTGGTCAGGAATACTCATAAAATGAAATCTCAGAGAATCTCAACCAGAAAACAGAGCAGGGAAGGGCATAATCATGTCTGAGAGTGTGTTTTTCAGTTTGTGAGACCTCAGGCAGTGCAGACCCTGGCTCGGCCTCAGCTATTTCTGGATGCAGCTTTAACGGGACTGAAAGACCCTTTGGAACAACTGCCTGAGCCATCCCGTAGCATTTACACAACCGTCTCTGTACAGCTGTTGATGGATGGATATAAATGAAAGGGGGCCAAACTTAGCTCATTTTTATTTGGATTTAGACCAATTTCCTGTCTTCTGAAATGTAACCCATATATACATATGGCCTTGAAACCTAAATTATATTAGGCCCAGCATAAGAGGATTAGGTTTAAAGGACATGTGTCATTATATCTGTCTCATAATATGTACTTCTGGAATGGAGCTTTATTACTGAATATATTTGTTTCTGTACAATTATGATCTCAGGTGGCAAACTTCCTGCAGGGTAGGGTAAGTATATTTCCGGATTAATGTGTGGTCCTGAGACCAATCATTCCAAGAACTGATCAACTAAGAGTTAATTTTACTCTCAAAGAAACATACATACATATCCCTAACACAGGAATTAAGGAAAAAAAAAACAAAAACTTTAGTAACCCATACCACCATCAACTCATAAATTATTGCCTGAGTAGTTGCAGATTGTGAAAACCATAGGACTGGAAAGCACTAAAGAAATGTCTATCCTGGCACGTCTGACATTTGACACGAAGGAACCAGGCCCAAGGAATCAAGGTGCTTTGCTGTTTGATTCACTGTATCTTCTACGTTGTGCCAGATTATTACCACTTAGGTGAGACCTTTCCCAGCCAAGGAAGGGCATGGAGCCTCCAGCTCCTCCAACCAGAGAACAGGGTTCGTTGTGACCTTGAGGTAGGCTTGTAGGTCGTGCTGTTGGTTGAGCAGTGCAGTGGACGGGGAGCTAGACATCAAAGCAACTGTTTGGTTTATCCCTAGGACTCACCCAAGGAACTACAAGGCAGCATTTACTGTTAGTAACATCATAGACTTAACCTCCGTCTGAATTTGTGTGTCATGTTTCATGGCCACAGGAATTCGCTCTGACAGAGCATTGCAGAACCTCTGTATTAAATAAGCAGACATGCGTGCTCTAGTTTTACAAGCAAGGCAAACTATGGAGCAGAAGGGTTCGCCTTGTTTGCCCATAGCAATGTCGTACCTTGGAGTCTTGCCACTTGCCACTTGGTTGGGTTGCTTTATTTAGCTAAGTAACTAAAAGCAGATTTACTTTGAAGAAAGAGGCTCCCAAATATTCTATCACTCTCTAAGAATGGACATTCACGACCACGTTTGGCGGGAAGAGTTTTTCCTAAATTGTCACAGAGTCATAAAGTTAATGTTTGGCGACGTGAAGCATTTACCCAAAATCTTTCCTTTTTTCAGGGTAAGCTCCTTTTCACGGAGCTGGAACAGGAACCCTGAGTTGGAGAATATTTGGTATTTATTTATTTATTTATTAAAAAAATTTTTTTTAACGTTTATTTATTTTTGAGACAGAGAGAGATAGAGCATGAACAGGGTGGGTCAGAGAGAGAGGGAGACACAGAATCTGAAGCAGGCTCCAGGCTCTGAGCTGTCAGCACAGAGCCCGACGCGGGGCTTGAACCCACGAACTGCGAGATGGTGACCTGAGCTGAAGTCGGACGCTTAGCCGACTGAGCCACCCAGGCGCCCCGAGAATATTTGATATTTAATTCAAGACACACACCGACCCTGGTGACACTTTTCACAGCAACGATTTGAAACTAAATATGTCACCAGAATGCACCTTAGCAAATCAGTTTCCTTTGTTTAAGTTAAATATAATGTTGCAAAATGTACGTAACATAATATTTACTGTCCTCACCAGTTCAGTGGCTTGAATATATCCAGATCGTTGTGCAACCATCACTACCCTCCATCTCCAGAACTTTTTCATCTTCCCAAACCTAAAACCTGGCCCCAGTAAACACTCACCCCCCGTTACCCCCATCTCAGCCCTTCACAACCACCCTTCTATTATCTGTCCTTATGAGTTTGACTATTCAACGTACCTCTTTTTTTTTCTAGGCTTAGTTATTTATTCTGAGAGAGAAAAAGAGAGCATCCCAAGCAGGCTCCGTGCTGTCAGCACAGAGCCCAACATGGGGCTAGATCTCATGAACCATGAGATCATGACCTGAACCATGAGATCATGACCTGAGGCGAAATCAAGAGTCACATGCTTAACTGAGTCCCCCAGGCGCCCCCCCCACCCCCCGCCAGGAACCTCTTATAAGCAGAATCATACAGTATTTGTCCCTTGTGATGGGTGTATTTTACTTTCTATAATGTCCTTAAGCTTCATCCATGTTCGTAACATGTTAGAATTTCCTTCCTGTTAAAGGCTAAATAATATTCCATTGTATGTATATGCTACATTTTATTTATCTACAATTTAATTTTCTATATTTGTTTCTTGTCATTTTTAAATTTTGAAACAATCACAAAGTGACAGAAAAATTTCAAGGGTGGTACAAAAAAACAAAACCCTCTTTTTTTCTTGAACTCTTTAGGAATACATTGCCCTGATACTCCATCATCTTTCAATACTTTCCTGTGTGTTTCCTGCATACAAAGACACTTCCCTACCTGACCACAGCACAACCATCAAAACCAGGAAACAAGATTTGCCAGTTATCGCAACCATGTTTTTGACCACAAAAAGATCCAGTTCAGAATCACTCTTGCACTTAATTAAGTCTGTTTAGTCCCCTTCAGTCTGGAAATACAGCTCAACAGTCTCTCCTTGACTTTCATGACCTTGACACTTTATTTTTAATGTTGTTATTTATTTTTGAGAGAGAGAGAGAGAGAGAGCAAGCATGGGAAGGACACAGAGAGAGAGAGAGAGAAACACAGAATCTGCACTGTCAGCACAGAGCTGGATGCGGGGCTTGAACTTGTGAGCCATGAGATCATGACCTGAGCCGAAGTTGGATGCTTAACCAACTGACACACCCAGGCTCCCCTTAAAAAATTTTTTTTTAATGTTTTGACCTTGACACTTTTTTTTTTTTTTTTTTTAACATTTATTTATTTTTGAGATAGAGAGAGACAGAGCATGAACGGGGGAGGGTCAGAGAGAGAGGGAGACACAGAATCCGAAACGGGCTCCAGGCTCTGAGCTGTCAGCACAGAGCCCGACGCGGGGCTCGAACTCACAGACTGCGAGATCATGACCTGAGCCGAAGTCGGACGCTTAACCAACTGAGCCACCCAGGCGCCCCTGACCTTGACACTTTTAAAGATCACAGACATTGTAGAACGTCCCTCAGTTAAGGTTTGCTTAATGTTTCCTCCGGATCAGATTCAAGTTATACACCATAGCAGGAAAATCATACAATGACACTGCCTTCTTCCCCTTGCCTCCTACCGAGGCGTTCTCCATTTTGGTTTGTTCCTAAACTTTGATCACTTGGTTAAGGTGGTGTCTACTAGGTTTCTTCACTATAAAACTAGACTTTTCTTCTTTGTAATTGATAGGTATTTTATGGGGAGGTACTTTGAAATTGTGAAAATGTGTCATTCCTCATCAACTTTAATTATTTTTTATCTCCATATGAACTTTTGGATTCCTATAAAAGTTAGTGAGTTATATCCATTCCCATCATTCTTTAATTTAAAACTCACATTGTCCCCAGTTTGACCACTGAGAGCTCCTTCATTCTGTGGCTTTTGTGTATGGCTCCATCATTCTTTCAGCACATCCCTACTTTCCAGCACACCTTCTGGACTTCTGACTTCCAGAAGGCTCACCTTCTGACTGCTAGGCCCCAGTTAGTGAATCAACCATTTCTCCAAGGCATCTTGATTCATTTTAATGGAAAATGGCATTTGGAATCCAAGATTTGGGCACCAGATGTGCTCATCCCTTTTGAAATGTTAGTGCTCCCAGGCAGAGCTAAGATACGTGTTTCCCTGTGCATGCGCACACACACGCACATGGGCACGCCCCCACGTGGGTGCACTCTTTCCCTCTGATGCTACATGCCAGTCTGCCATTCTCCCACCGTATGAGGAATCTCTCCTTGCACTGATCGGATGGTGACACCACAGGTCATGTCACCCTCCTTGGGCTTGTCCTCCTCATCACTTGGACTCTGATCCCCTGCTTTGGGCCACCATGGTGCCTGCCCTCCATCCCCCACCATGGACTCCTTCCTCACTCAGCTCTACCTAATGACTTTGGGACTGAATTGTTTAGGAAGGGAACCCATTGGCTTTGGTTGAAAATGCTTGTTTTGTTCACAATCTTTTGCTTATTGGGAGCACTTGAATCTGACTTATTAGATAAGCAATTCTAAACATGACTGCCAGCATTCTCCCTAATCATTTGTCTCTCTTATTGTAATGAAAACAATTTTTGTGAAGTGTCTATACAGTTAGGATGGCTTCTTCCTTACAGCAACATCTATTTTGCAAATTTGCAGTTGTATTTAGGCTGCCACCAGCTACTCTCTTGGCAAACGTCGAGCGACTCCCACCACAAAAATTAATGAGTAAAGACAAGGTCTGCACACCTACTTATTCTGTTCTTCCATTATCAAGCTGTAGGACTCTGGGGAAGTGATCCAGGGGACATCTACAGAAACCAGAAATGGAGTTTTGTGTTACTGTGAATTGCTCATGCTTGTGAATTAAGATCTTCCTGGTTAGACTCTGAACATCAAGGGAATGGACCTGTCTCCTCCTATTTTTTGTACCCTTCCAGGTCAGGTCCTAAACACAATCCTGCTTATGGGGCGGGTGCTCCTGATGCTTGTTAACCAACAGGACCACGATGACACCATTATGGTGGTAAGGGAGAAAGGGCATGAATTCCAAACTCCAGTGGGTGCTTGTTGGGCTTTATCCTCCTTGACCTCCATAACCACCAATTCCCCCCCTGCAACACTTGCTTCCCTCGGCTTCTGAGCCATGGTTTCTCCTCTCCCTCCCTGGCTCCCTCATCATGGTTGCCTTTGTGCATGTTACTTGCTCTGCATGTGTCCTCCAACAGTGGACATTTATTGGGCATTCTCCATGTGCCAGGCACTGTTGTAGGTACTGGAGATATAGCAAGGAATAAAGAAGATCAGAACTCCTTCCGTGGAAGAACTGAAGGGAAACAGAAAGCCTTGTCTCTTATGTGTGTGTGATTTCTTGTGTCCGTTCCACAGGACCAGCCTCTGCTGCTGCCCTGAAGCGTGTTCAGGGCACTGTTCAGGGCACACTGACTGGTCCAGCCAGGCAAACAAAGGGTTAAGGTGCCGTCTCTCCTTCAAGATTTTTTCTAGAAGGAAGACTTTTTTTTTTTAAGTTTATTTATTTTGAGAGAGAGAGCACGAGCACAAGCAGAGGAAGGGCAGAGAGAGAGGGAGAGGGAGAGAATCCAAAGCAGGCTCTGCACTGACATGGGGCTTGAACTCACGAACCATGAGACCATGACCTGAGCTGAAATCAAGGGTCAGATACTTAACTGACTGAGCCACCTGGGCACATACTAGGAGGGAGCCTTTCTGTACGCTCATCTCTCTCCTGGCCTCCCCTCTCATCTACCAGCCTCCTATTTTGCCTGCCCTGCGGTCCAGTCCCCCACCTGCAGCCAGAGTCTTCTTCATAAAAGGTAGGTCTTACCAAGTCACTCTACTGCCTAACACCTTCTTGATTTCCCATCGTTCTTGGATCGCCCACGAGCTGGCCACTGCCCCATCCCGGCTCCTACTCCCCTATCTCCTCCCTGACATCAAACATTCCAGTGGCACAGGAAGCTGGTTTCCTTCCCATGCCTCCCTGCTTTTGCTCATGCTGTCCCCTGACCTACAGTGCCCCCTCCCCACCTGTCTGCTAGTCTGACCCCTACTCTTCCTGTTAGACTGAGCTTCTTTTCCTCCTCCACTTGTAGTCCACGTGGCCCAGGAGTGCTCAGCACATGGTGTTATAGCTACTGAAGATAGATACAGTGGTAATTATGTGCTTAATGTCTGTCTCTGGGGATGGCAAACCCCCTGTGAGCGTGGGCTGTGGCTGTCTTATTCCCTACAGTATGTGCAGCACGCTGGGTGAGGAGCGGTAAACAGGCAACGCTTTTGTGGTGCTAACTGTGCACCCAGCCAGAAATTGTTCTAAGAATCTCACGTGTGTTAGCTCATTTAATCCTTACCACAACTCAGTGGGATACATATTGTTATGAGTCCCTGTTTACAGATGAGAAAATAGGCACAGGGAGGTGAATATGATCCCCTCCTGAGTGTAGAGGCAGGCTTGGAATCCAGACAGCCTACCCCCTAATCTGTGCTCTGTACTGCAATGCCTGTTGAATGGCAGGTGGATGAGGGATAGTGTCTGGATACTAAGTGCCTAGCAGGCACCCAGTAAGCGACAGCTGTCATTATTATCACCATGGTGTCCACACTCCCAGGCATGCATGCCTTTTATTTTTCTATTTTTTTAAGTTTATTTATTTATTTTGAGAGAGGGAGGGATGGAGGGGCAGAGAGAGAGAAGGAGAGAGAATCCCAAGCAGGCTCCACTCTGTCAGCACAGAGCCCGATGCAGGGCTCAAACTCATGAACCATGAGATCACGAGTGCAGCCAAAACCAAGAGTCAGAGGCTTAACCGACTGACCCACCCAGGTGCCCCAGGCATACATGCCCTTTAATGGGGATAAGTTCTGCTTTACTCACCTCTGTGTGCTCAGCACATTCCACCCACATGGTAAGGACTAAATAAATATTTACCAAATGAATGAAAAAACTCATGACAGAAGTATAAGGAATGACCTAGGGTGCCTGGCTGGCTCAGTCGATCCCGGATCTCAAGGTTGAACATGCGATCCCGGATCTCAAGGTTGTGAGTTCAAGCCCCACAGTGGGTGTAGAGGTTACTTAAAAAGGATATGATCCTACCTTCCTTATATATGTTTAAATTAAGTTCCAGTTTTTAAATTATGTGATACTTACATGTTGTCCTATTGAAAGTTGTAGGAAGGATAAAGAGCAGAAAATCCCTCTTCCGTCAGGGCCACCCCCTAGCACAACTCCAGAGGGCACCACTCACCTAAAATACAGTGTGGCAGCCACTGCTCCTGCTCAGGACCCCATCCACCTAATTTCCCTCTCTGCGGCCACAACTGATATCAAGCTCTTTTCCATCTTTACAGAGATAGTTTACATGCATTTGAATGGATCATGGGTGTGTTATTCAACATAGAATCCTTTACCTTACCTTGTTCATTTTATGTCTTTGGGAGATTGTTTCACACCGGGTGTATAGAGTAGCCTCATTCTTTTTAATGGTTACACAGTATCTCATTGTGCTGTATGGATGTACCCTAGTTTAGCTATGCCTCTATTTAATCAGCCCTCTATGTATTTACCCAACCTGTATTAGGTTGTTTCTACATTGTTTCTCTTACAAATAGTGCTGCCATGTGCTCCCATCATTCCACCTGGCTGTTTGAGAACATCTGGAGCATGCATTCCTAGAATTGGATTACTTGGGTAAAGCAGAGAAATGACTTTCTAATGGTGGAATTTCAGTCATCTGTGACAGGCATAGCTGAGGTATTTTTATACTGGGCTTTGGGGTGTGTCAGGTCCTTCTAAGGAATTGATGGTCTGTGGGCCCCTCTCTGGTGTATCCCAGGCTAGGGAATGATATCTGTGGGCTTGATAGTTTGTTACTCTCTAAAGAGAAAAAAGAATTCACAGTGGAAGGGTAAGCTTCTTAGAGTCCAACTAGTGCTCAATGATTAGATCCCTTACTTAGAGTAAGGCCTTACTGGGTATTGAGACACTTGGGCCACGCAGGGCCACTCAGCAGTGAGTTCACTGGAGGTCCTGGTGGAAAGCCTGAGAAGTTCAGGGTTCAGTCCCCAAAGGAACATATGGACTCAAGAAACTCTGGTTCTGGAATCACCTTTTGGGAGAAAAGGGGAAGGTCCTTGCTATTCCTACTGAGGATGTGATTCCTATTAACACCAGAGGATGGATGGAAGGAGGGAGGGATGGATATATAGACACACAGGCATAGAAAGGTAGATATCAGTCAAGCAAGCATGAATTTAGACTTATTTTGGGGTTTAGGCTGTACCACTTAATAGTTATCAGACTTTAGGGAGCTTCTTTGATCTCCCCAAGACCCCATTCTTTGTCCATAATGGGATTAACAGTGTCTTTTTTGTGGGGCAGTGGTGAAGAACCAATGGTTGTAAACCAAAGAGGGTAAAGGGTCTGGCACAGTGCCTGGCAAACAGTGGGTTCTCATATATGGTAGGGTGGTAGCTACCATCATTTATTATATGACTGGGCACTCTGTCATTGGTGTATTGACAATTGCTAATGAGCATGTCCTTCATGCTCCATGTGGCCCCTGCCTTCAAGGGGGATGACTCTGTAGGGTAGGGGTTCTCAGCCTCCTTTCCCTCCCAACATGCACAGTGGGTAATATTCAGGTGACTGGCACACTCCCAGCATGCATTTCACAGGGCAGGATTTCAGGCTACACTTATTTAATCTCCAGGCCAGCAAAGCAACATTATTACAGGAATGACCTAGATCCACTTAAACTTATATTAAAACAATAAATAAATAAAGGAAAGGAAAGGCAATCACCCTCAGATTTTGGTCTTTTGACTACAATTTATTTGCAAACCAGCTCCCAGCTTCCACCTGCTGTCTTATAGAGTAAAAATGAAGAGCGACAGCTAACAGGTACCACTGAGGGCTCTCATTTCAGTGGGTTTGGGGTAAGTTCTATTCTCTCCTCTAGATATGAAGTGAAGGCCATTACCAGAGGAGTCTGGCCACTGTCCCCACTTGATTATGGAATGGTTCTCTCTTCGACCTTTGCTGAGTGCCTGGCTGAGGTGCTAACATTTCTGCAGTGACCCTGGGAAAACACAGACATCCACGACCTTAGCCGGTGCCTCAGATGCTTGGCCAAGGGGTCAGGCCGGCCAGGTCCAGGAGGGCTCTCTCAGTCCAGCAGACAAGCTCAGGCTTGACCTCCCAAAGCAGCTGCTTTAATACTCAGTATCTTCAACTGGGGAATGGAATCCAACCTCACCTGACCCTCCCAGCACCCAACCCCCTCAGCCCAGCAGGACCAACTGTTCTCTCCTCTGTGTCCCCGAAGCACTTTGTTCTGTGGCTATTAAAGCACTCACTGTCAGTTTAAAACACACCTCTACCCCTTCCAGGGCAACACTTCTTATATTTTGTTTGTTAAAGTTTTTATACGATCTCAAATTTTTCATTAAAATGGCCGTGGGGTTTGCTTGGTTTTCTACCTACGAGATTGGAGTTGAAAACTGCATTGGTGGTTTGGAATCCCACTGGGTTCTTCTCTAGGTAGAAAGGGCTGTGGAAAATCTGGCTTGTCCAGAACCTTCCCTGGGGACACCACCCTTGAATCCTGCTTTCATCCATTGTGCAGTCAGTCAGCTAGCCATTCAACAAACACTGAACTACACTTTTGTGCCAGGCACTGTGCTAGACTTTTCATCTCTGTCATTTCGTTCGCCTCTTCATCTGTCGAACCCTAGATTCCGCTGACACGTTGAAACCTCTTTCTAGAGCATGTTAACCTTAAAGAGAAAACTGCCTGCCATTTTACCAGCAAAAACGGGTTTATTTGGAAATAGCAGAGAATTGCAATCCCAGGACGTGCAAGCTGTGGCAAAACTACAGGCAAGGCCAGAGGCAAGTCCGGGGAGCAAAAGGGAGGTAGGTAGCTCCTTTCCAGAGGGAAGGGGGAAGATGGGAGAGCTGTTATAATCCGGAAGTCCATTGGAGTAAACTGGGAGTTCGAAGTGTAGTGCCTCCTGATTGGCTGAGCTGTGACTGTCATTGGCGGGGCTGTTGCCAGGAGAGGAGGAGACCTTTCCTCCTCCTGCTGGGGCAGTAAACTAGTAGCTAAAGTAGTATTGGACTTGGTAAGGTGTAGGTCTTCCTGTTGGGGCTGTGAGAGCTCCCCCTGCTGGCCTCCCTCCTCTGTTTTAAACTCAACCATAACCTGAACTAAACTGGTTTCCTTTCATTAGTTTTCACAAGAAGTCAACATACAGGATTCCTTTCTGAATGCAATTTCCTGGAGCTTTGACACCATCTCTGTATTTAAAAATCTGCAGTATTTTATTCATCCACCAAAAATCTCTGTAAGGCACTGTACCTGGAGTAGCGGGGTGGGGTGGTGGGGCAGGGAATATAAAGAAGAAAACATAAAATCTGTTCCTTCTAGGCACCTAGATCTAAATAACAGAAGTCACACATAGAAAATCTGGCCTATTCTTTCATTTGTGATTGCACGTGGCATGCAGTCGTTTGTTCATCCGAGCATAAGTATTTTTGGTGTGTGCTATGTGCTTTGGCTGTCGTAACACCGCGGGAGGCCCAAGATGTGAACCTGCTCTCTGGGTACTTGGGGTCTCCCCGGGAAAGAGGAAGGGGTTCAGAGTCCAGTAAAACATCAGGCCGAAGTCAGTGGCTCAAAGAATGCTCTGGGGGCAAGGAGACCCGGCAACCAGTCGGCGTGAGCCTCCTGGGTGCTTCATAGAGGTGGAGGATTGGAACCTGTACCGAGGAATGGAAAGGTCTTCAGGAGGGAGGGAGGGAGGACATCCTGGGCCAGGGGAAGGTCATGACAAAGGTCAAGACAAAGGTCAAGACAAAGGTCTTGAAGTGTTAGGAGTTTCTCACTAGAAACTGAGACATGAAGGGGATGGGAATAGGGTGGGGAGAATTTGCTCCAAACAATGCCCACTCGGGCCAGGACAGGTAGGGCCGGGGGTGGGGGGTGGTGATGGATACCTGACGTCGAATCTGCCCCCTGCAAGGAAGCTGAGCTTCTCATTTGTTCCTCCTCCTTCCTTCACCCAGACTCTGGCCCGTTCAAAGATGGCATGATAACCTTCACACTTCCCTCTGCCATAAGGAGCTTGATCCTACAGAAGATACCAGACATCAGAAATATGTCCAGCGTGGCTGGGGGTAAGTAGTGATAGACGTTTAAAAAAAAAGAAAGAAAGAAAATCCCTAGAAATATCAGCGGTGCAGGGCCCAGGAATTCCTGAGACTTGTAGCTTCTGCCTGGGAGACAGGAAGTAAGAGCAGGATGATATTTGCTCGGGTCCCTAATTAATGTCCCAGCAGGTCTGGCAGTTGGGCCAGACTCAGGCGTGAACACCTTACCAGATGGCTCCGGTACCACCAGTTCTGCTTGGTCAACCCAACTCCACGGGGGGACCTGCCAATGGCCTCAGAAGATGAAAGGGGTTTTCCCTCAGGGGGGAAAAGCACCCCCAGATAACACAGCATTTTAATCTGGTTTTTGATTCAGACCACGTCTCCCCGTTTTGTTCCTCTCTGGGTGCACCGTCGCCCCAGTCTCTTCCAGGAGTGACACTCAAGGCTCTGAAAGTTCCTGTGAGAGAAAACAGCCATCAAAGTTGTCACTGACGCAAGTCCCAGCAAAATTTCATGATACGAAAGACTTCCGGTTACTGGAATCGCCAAAGAGAAAAACCAGTAGCATGGTTTAAAGTTCTGGAGCAGGACAGTTTTCACTGACGTATCTGGCCTCTGTGGCTATTTCTGGACCAACAGAATTCTCTATTATTGCATAACAAAGCACCCCAGACTCACCGGCTTAAGCGATATTCTGCGATGACGCTGGCCTTAGCCGGGGGTTTTTCTGCTTCACGTGGTACCACGTCTGCTGGGGCTGGACCATCCATGATGGCTTCTTCCTCACATGTCTGGAGTGTCTACTGGGAGGCCCAGAGCACTTGGGGCCGGCCTAATGCTTCTCTCTTGCTAGGAAGCCTCGCCAGCAGTGGTAGCCAAACTTCTTTCCAGGGTAGCTCAAGATTCCTGGAGGAGGGGTTGTAATGCCCAAGCACGTATCAAACACCCACTTGTGTCATGCTTCCTACCGTCCCATTGGCAAAGCAAGGCACGTGGCCGAGGACAGAGTCAACGGGGCAGGAGCCCCTCAGGGCTGTGAGCCCTAGGGAGCGTGCTTTGTAGAGAGTCACCAGGGTCATAGTCTCCCCAACCCTGTACACGACGTACCAGCAAACACCAGCTGAACCCCACTGCCTGCTAGCACCTCAGGGCTCCAAGAGAGCAGAGTGTACCAGTCTGGATGTAAGTCCCAGCTTGGCTCCTTCTGGCTGTAGCTGTGGGTAAGGTGTGTGACCTCTCTAAGCTCACCTGCACCCTGAAAGTAACAGTTCAGTCCTCCCTCAGGAGCTGTCGGGAGGGGTAACTGAGCTCGTGGGGGTAAGATGTACCATCCAAGTCAGCCGCTGTCATGGAATGTTCCACAAGGAAAGAAGCTCATTCTGCAGAAGAGCTGGAGCACCTCAGCTCGGGACTACGTCTTCCAGGGCTTTTATATCAGATTAGGGACATTAGAGGTGCTTTTTTTTTTTCCCCTCTCCCATCATTAAGTTAAAAAAAAAAAAAAAAGAATGGACAACTTTGCTTTGAGGTAAAAGGACTCAGAAGGCTCACTTTGTTTCTCCTCACAAAGAAAAAGCTGTCATGACCTTAGATGGAGCCGGAGAGACCCAGGCAACACAGGAATCAGTTCAGACCCTCCCCTCACCCATCCACCCCCCCCCCCCAAAAGCCACCACTGAGCCCTCTATTGGTGTCTTGTTACTAATGGGAACAACTGGGGACTTGGTACCATCAGCAGTGGAGATGAACAAAATGAAAACACAGTGCCCTCTGAAGTGCGTTTAATTAAAAAGGAAACAAAGAAGCTTTGTGCTCATAATACCTCTCTGATTTGCGGTATTAAAAATCCAATTTGCTCTCACAACAGGCTTTGGAGGTAAGAAAGGAGGCGGCTAGGGAAAGCCAGGCTTCTAGGCTGGCTGGATTCCCTTCCACCTCACTCCAGACTATTTTTGGAGACACGCTGGGCTTGCTCGAGACATGCAGTCAGCTTCCTTGGGCTTTCAGCAGCTGGGAGTGTCCAGCTCGTCCCCATTTTCAAAGTCTGTAGCATTGGCAGGCACCGAGGGTTTGAGGCAATGAGTTCCAGGATGTTAGAGCAGAAGCTGGTGCTAGAACTTTCCGTACGGATGGTTGCATCTGCTTGTATCCACTTCTTTCTACCATCCCTGAGGAGGAAGGTGCCGGAATGGGTGGTGGACCCATCCTACAAAGGTCTGATGCCTGCAGTCCAATGGTGACCCTAGAGGGACTCAGCGGTCCCCTGTCTCAGGCTTAAATCCTGGCTCTGCCATGCCTCAGCCATGTGAAGTCACTTCATCTCTTTGAGCCTTGTTCTCCTTACGTATAAAATATAAGTGATTACGTCTACAAATGACTTAGCACAGAGAGCTAAGGAAAATATCAGAGCTAAAGAGAAAATACTAGCAGACAGTATCATTGTGGAAAAGAGATGCCCACATGTTGATACGGCAACCTAGCATTTAGGAGAATTGTCACCATGATTATTTCTCCAAAAGCAGCATAATTATGTTTTTCTTTGGGATGGTGTGTTTAAAGGAAATAATCCCTTAAAAAAAAAAACAAACCATAAGTTTTCTTGTTTGTTTTTTCCTCCAGTTACAGAATGATACCTATTTATTACATAAATTTTAGAATTGAGAAAAGCACAGAAGAGAACATTAAATATCACGCAGTCTTGATACAGGAGATAACTGTGATAAACATGTAGATGTATTTCCTTCTAGTTATTTCTCTCATGAACTGTATAAAAAGGAGAATATGCCCCAAATACGGTTTTGTTATCTAGTTCTGTTCCTTTAACCGTATGTTACAAACCATCATTAAATATTCCTTCAGTACCATAATTGTAAATGTCCATGCAAGAGTCCATATTCATGCTTCCAACCCCTACTTCCTCTACACCTGTGTGTTAGGTAATTAACACACAGGAATGAACTCCCAAAGTTCTCTTTGAGGCAGGTGTCATTACTGCCATCTCCTCCTTGGGAATACCAAGGCTCAGGGGCACACTGCTGGTCAGAGGCCGAATCGGGATTCAAACACAGGTTTAGCTGTCAAAGGACTTCCCATTCCAGAAAAGGGCTCCTGACCAGAGGAGATGGTGTCATGCAAGTGGGGGGGGGTCTTCCCCCACAGCTGAAGTAAGCCTACCTCCTTGGAGGGGGAGTCAAGGATTCTGTGAGCCTGCTCAGTCAAGAATCTGCCCAGACAAAAGACATGAGCAGTGTCTTTCCCACAAAGGATGCCCAAATGGCCAATAAAACGTATGAAAGTCACTCAACCGCATTGGTCTTCAGGGCAATGCAAATTAAAACCGCAGTGTGAGGCCACTACCCACCTGCCAGGGTGGATGGAATGGAAAAGATAGGCAACAGCAAGCACTGGAGAGGATAAGGAACAAGCAAGAACTTGCAATATAAATTGGTACAACCGCTCTGGAAACCGCTTAGCTGAACATGTATATGCCCTGCAACCCTAGGGGTATGCCAGACAGAAATGCACCCCAACATGCATGTATTAAAATGCTCATGGCAGCACCATTTATAATAACCCCAAACTGGAAGCCATTCAAACGTCCATCCACAACAGGATTGCGTAAATACATTGTGGTAATGAGTATATCACACAGCAATGAGAATGAACCAGCTGTTGTCAAACACAAAGGTATGGATGGATCTCCCGGACATACGATTGAGTGACAGAGGCCAGACTCAAAAGGCTCACATTGTATGATTCCATTATATGAAGAACAGGCAAAAGTAACCCATGGTGTTAGAAGTCACGGTAGCGGCCACCTTCGAGGCTAGGTTGATGAACTATAAGGGGCATAGAGGGATTCTGGAATGTTGATAATGTTGTTTCTTGACCTGGGTGTCGGTTACATATTCATCAAGTTGTACACTTATGGGCATTTTTCTGTGCTGTGCTACGATAAAGAGCTAAAATTGAAAGGCTCTACCAAGAGGCAACCGACTATGCCTGTGTCCCTTCTCTCACCAAACTCAGGGCTCCGACCAGCCAGCATGGTGGTCCTGCACAGGTCCCCGGCTCCAGCCTTTGAAAAGTTCTGCCAAGCCAACAATGGCCCTCTGCCCCTACTGGGCCTGACTGAGCCAGGCAAGTGGACGTTGCCTACCCCGAACGCTGTTCTGGACACCAGGTAAAATGCTTGGGTTACCAGGGTTCAAGCTTGGGAGTGGCCACATGCAGCAGCCAGGTGTGTCTGTCAACGGGGACCTCTTTGTCCAGTCATGGGGATGCTCAGTACCCGGTACAAGGCCTCACCCATGACTCTTGCTCAGGGATGAGCTGTCCTCCCCTCCATTCCCATCCCGGTCCCTGTCCCTGCCCCTTGCCCTGGGAAAAATCTTGGGGATCACCAAGATAGTCCTGCCCTGGCTGCAGAAATGCCGCTGGCACCTCCCGTCATCCACTTCCTCACCCAAGCCAGAAATCGGAAGCACTGGATGAAGAAGAAAGTAAAAACACTTGCATTACTGGTACCTACCCAGGGAGAGCCGTTATTAACACTGTGGGTATGTTCTCACAGACTTCGAAAATATAACATATTGAATAAATGGGCCTACTGATTCTGCTTCCTCCATAGCATCCCAATGAGCTCACCTTTCTCCCACGACCCCAGCTCAGGCTCACATCTCTTCTGCTCGCCCACCTGAGTGACTTTTCCTAAATGCTAGGTCTGATCACATGACTCCCCCATTTAAAATCTTCAGTGCCATGGAGCGCCTGAGTGGCTCAGTTGGGTAAGCATCCAACTTCAGCTCAGGTCATGATCTCATGGTTTGTGGGTTCAAGCCCTGCATTGGGCTCTGTGCTGTCAGCCCGGAGTTTAGAGCCTCCTACGGATTCTGTGTATCTTGGTCTCTCTGCCCTTTCCCTGCTCATGCTCTGTCTCTCTTCTCTCTCAAAAATAAATAAATAATTTTTAAAACATAAATAAATAAATAAATAAACTCTTCAGTGCCTTCCCATGACTTGCACCTTGGCCTGATACCTGGTCACCTGTAGTGACCAGGCCCTGGCTCAGTGTCTCCCTTCCCCCATGACACTCCAGCCATCCCCAGCCATCTCCCCAGAGAGAAAGCTCCCCCCGAACATTCTGCTGCTACCATTTTGTGGACTCTGGGCTAGGAGAGTCCTTCAGAGACCCCACCCAGACCTGAGGTCAGCTCCTTCTGTTTTTTTTCCTAGCACCCCCTAGGCTACCATCTGGGGGACGCTTAGAGCAGATCGCACGGGGTGTCACATGTTTGATGCCTCCATGCTGTTCACATACTGTTCCCTCTGCCTAGGATGTGCTTTCCTCCTTGTTCAGCTGGTGAACTCCTATTCATCCCTCAGGATCCAGCTCCAGCACCTTCCCCTTTGTGGGGGAGAGTGAATTCCTCCCTTCCGTGGGTCACTCCTCCACCCATACTGTTAACACTCACTGCTCTGTGTTGCAAGTATTTGTTTTCAGTGCAGTCTCACCGCCAACGTAGGATTGCATACTTCTTATGGGCTGGGCCAATGTCCTCTCTGTCACTGTTGTCCCATCACCTGGCTTGTGCTTGGCACAGAGGAATGGCTCAACAAAATAATTTTGGAGTGAATAAAGAACTGGCTTAAAACCATAATATTTTAATTCTACAGAAAAGTCTCTTTTTTTAAAAGATTTGTTTAAGTTTATTTATTTATTTTTGAGAGAGAGCACAAGTGGGAGAAGAGCAGAGAGAGAGAGAGAGAGAGAGAGAGAGAGAGAATCCCAAGCAGGCTCCACACTGTCAGTGCGGAGTCCGACATGGGGCTCAAACTCATGAATCTGAGCCGAAATCAAGAGTCAGAGGCCTAACCAACTGCGCCACCCAGGGACCCCAACCCCCATTCTTTTTAAAAATGCATGGTCAGGGGCCATCTTGATTCTGGAACTATGAGCTTCCCCCCAGGACAGGGTGTCCCTAGTTCCGGAAGTACGAGTTTGGTGCCCACGGAGGCAACCTGACCTCATTGGAGGAGTACTCGGAGCAGCTGAGGGACATGGTGACCTTCCTCCCGGACTGCAGCTCCTCCCTGGAAGCAGCCTTGGAGAAGGTGGGGCTCCCCAGAAGATACTCCGTAGGGCATGGTCACGTGGGTGCATACGAGGTAGGACACAATCTCCAAGGGCAGAATGACCTGAAAATGTGCATCACCTTGTATTTTCCTGTGGTGGGGAGAACATGCACTCAGGAGGTCAGAGACTAAAGTGACCTCAGCTCAGCCACTCTCTTGCTGTGCAACCCGACAAGTGGTTAACCTCTCTGAGCTTGTCCCCTCATCTGGAAAATGGAATGTCCAGCCTCTCTCGTGCCCATCTCTGGGATTGCTGTGAGCTCCCAGGGTGGCCTTGAGTGTGCAAGTCAAGCCCTTATAGACATTGTGGCAACTGTGTAAACCAAACCTGTCTGGAATTTGTCTGGCTCCTTTAACTTAGAGCATCTCAGTGAGCTTTTTGAAAATCCTCCTTGGCTCAAACTTCCTGGCATCAGGCAGAATGTGCCTGGCCAGGTAAATGGCCCGGGGATTTGTGGCAGGGCCTTGGCCAGCCTGTTGGCTGCCGGGTTATGTTTCTGTCAGGAAAGCTGGGTTCTGTTCTTGGCCAGCGGTGGCCCCTGGGGGTCGCCTCTCCTGGGATGTGCCCACTGCTAGGGGTCACCTCCCTGCCGTGTCTCTGAAGTTCCATTCCAGCCACTGCTTGTCAAGGCAGGAGAACCAGATTCCCTCATTCCCCTGACCCCCCTCCAGGACATCGTGTGAATCAGCCCACGTCAACGGCCAGCTGCAGGGTCCTCTATGGAGGACTTGGACTGCAGATTTGGTCTTGGGCTTCCGGACATTTATTGAAACTTGCCTGGTTTGGGCTCCTGCCAGAGAGGCCCGAGCTGCCTCTGATGAGAAACAATTTTCATGAGTGAAGCATGTGCCTGAGCAGTTTTCTTAAAGGTACGGAAGGGCGGAGACAGCAGTCACTGGCGGGGGCCCTGGGGCAGAGGTGGCCCCCAAACACACCGCCCTTGGCAGCGGGTACATCATGGGCAGTCTGTCATTGAGATGAGGAAACTGAGGCCTGGAGAGAGAAAAGGACCCGCCCATATCCCAAAGCCAGACCCTACCCTAGGACTCCTGGCTCCCGTTTATGAAATGTCACTAGTAGAAGTGTGACGATTAAGGGGTGCTTTGCACAGCATGTTCATCACTGCCATGGTCAGTGCTCAGGGGAGCCATGGTTTTCCCATGACAGCTCACTTACCAAATAGCCTTCTGTTCAGTACGGTTGCCTCTGGCCCTTGGCTCCTGGGAGATATGGCCAGGCAGCCATCTTGGATTCAGGTGGGGCCCTGAGGGGCAGCCTCGGGGAGCGCTGCCTGTCCCCTGTGAAAGTCCCTGACGCGTGTCCCTTCCCCAGTGCTGTGATTCAGACACCGACCGGGCAGGCACGCCAAGGTTTCATCCTGCGGCCACCAGGGACTGCCAGGGAGGAAAACTTGTCCCTTCTTCCCTTCTAGGCCCTTTGGCTGGTCTAACACTTAGATCGACAGGAAGTGGATTAACAGGAGAAAACTAAATTTAATGTCATACCTACAGGAGCCCCAAATATGTGAGGCTCAAAGAAGTGACCAAAACAGATAGCTTTTACACCTTTCAGACAAAGAAACAATGAATTTGTGAAGAATTGGTAAGACAAGTTTGAGCTTGGGGTAGTAAATTCACGAGGAAGTCACAACGTTTGTTTACATAGCCCTCTCGGCCTTGATTTCCCATCTCTGGAGATAAAGATGCCTTCTACCCTCTTGGTACGGGGAGGGTCCCTTCACGTGGGAGGATTATTTCCTGCTTTTCAGCGGCGGGGGGGGGGGGGGGTGCTGGAAAGGGGTGTAGAGTGTTTTTCTTGCACTGGCGGTTTCTCAAGTAACTTTAATTCAAAACAATCCGTATGCCAAACTGGTGTATTTTGGGGTGGCATTTTCCCCCCTCAGTGCCAACAGCAAGCGCTTTGGGCAGCAGCCACGTCCCAGTGGATCATCATCCTGGCCACATTCTAAATCATTCATAAGCCCCACGGCAGCCACCAGCAACCATTCAGACCACAAACACCACCCACCACCAGTGAAAGTCACACAGGTCATTCTAAGGCAGGAGGAGTGAGGCAGGGCTCAGTGGGGCCCCCATCCCCAGTGTGGACTCACGAGGCAGAGCAGATCCCAATGCCTCCTGAGACATCCCTTGTCCTTGGAACCCTCTGCCGCTGACTGTCTTAGAGGTCTTCACCTGTGGTCCACGGACCCCTAGAGGTCTGTGGAGAAAATCCAGAGGACCCATGAAATTGGATGGGGAAAAAATTACATCTTTATTTTTATAGCCGCAGACTGAAACTGAGCATTTCCTTTGATTATGAACGCAGACAAGGAACTACAGTTGTATCAGCAGACCCTGTGATTTTGTGGCTGCCCAGAGAACTCCCAGATAGCTTCATGTCTCATGGCCATGCTGATAGCACAAAAATATCCTATATGTTGATCACTACACCAAAATTATAATGGTAGGTCTGCCGTCTTGTTCCCCAAGCTGTTAATGAAGGATACATATCGCTGCATCACATTTTTTCATAAGTTGGTAACTGCATGTGCGATATAATTGGTTGGCTTTGTAAACCTATGCGTTTCTTTTTCTGTAGTTAAAAACATTGCTTTAAGTGGGGGTCTGCAGCTGCTCCAACCTACCAGAGCATCCACAGCACATACAAGGTTCTCTGTTTTAGACCAATAAATACCAGCAGGCTTTCTCATTTCTATGTCACATAAAAGTAGAAGCAACATGGGGCACCTGGGTGGCTCAGTTGGTTGGTGGAGCGTCCAACTCTTGATTTTGGCTCAGGTCATGATTTCACAGTGTTGTGGGTTCAAGCCCCCCATCTGGCTCTGCGTGGGTAGAGAGGAGCCTGCTTGGGATTCTCTCTCTCCCTCTCTCTCTCTGCCTCTCCCCTGCTGGCACTGTCTCTGTCACTAAATAATATAATATGATATAATATAATATAATATAATATAATATAATATAATATAATATATTAAATCAGTCTTAAAAACAAACAAAAAGTAGAAGCTATAATTTTATAATAGCTGCTTGGATCCCCTCTTTCATTCAGCTGCTTTGAACTCCTGGTGTTCAGGCTTTCCATCTGTGTTAATTCTGTTTTTCAACTTGTTTTCCTTGATTTCTTTTCAGACGACAGCGCCTTGTGCTACCATTGCTGGCTTTTGCTGCCACCTGGTGGTCACAATGCGGCCCATCCCCAATAACAAGCTGGAAGGGCTGGTGCCGGCCAGTTGCTCCCCAGGGAATAAGGGACATCCCATTCATATCGGCGACCCGGGTGAGTGTCCACTCTCATTCAGTATTCTGACAGCCACCCCTGAACTTCAGCACGAGAAGACGGGAACCTGCTATGTTCCCGAACTCCCCCGGCTTGTCCTCATCTTCCCAGGGGTCCTGGGTGTCCTGGACAAGGATCAGACTCCCGTAGCAGCTTTCGGGCTGGGTTTACAGAGGCCCCTCAGGTTTAAAGGTGTTGCCCTTGGCATAATAGTCAGCCTCACCCATCATCTCCCATGAACTTAAGGTGAACCTGAAGGGTCGGGGGAAGCAGGTGGTAGAGAGTGACAGCACAGCTATGTGTCCCGGGACTTGAGCTGAGAGCAACCTCTAATCCAGGCTGTTGGTCAGCAGCGTATTTAGCAGGGGAAGGCTTTGTTCCAAATGTTCACTTCAACTGATCCCCAGGGTATTAACTCAGTCTGAGAGTGAGTGAGCAGATCCAAGAGTGACAGCTGTCCAGGCCTCTTTGTGGTTCTCAGAGGACCTGGTGAGAACCTGGGATTGGGTCTTGGGTGAGAGTCAAAGCTCAGTGTAACTGAATTTGCTCAACTGTGTAAAACGAGCCAATCAGACAAAACCTGCTTTCTCTAAAGATTCAATCAACAGCGGGGCCACCTTCCTCTTAGAAAGATGATCTCAGGACCCCCCAAAGCAAAGTGCATTGATGAATCATTGAATTGTCTTCTCCTCGGTGGGCTTGGGTTGGCCCAACACATCCATCTTTGCTGTCCTCATGAGCCTTCTGATGCCAGACCATCAGTAAGGGTGCTGTTGGTGGTTAAGCAACAGAGTTTAGGTCTGCGTTATGTGACTCAGCTTGTACCAAGATAAATGTGGGCTCACAAATGCTGGCTTGGTTAGCAACCTGCACAAGGTGCTGGGCTAAGTGCACCCAAGGCTCCTCCAGCAATCAAACCAGGGGTTTGAGGTTCTGTGTTCGGAAACTGTGCTACTCAGAATGGGCTAGAAGTTAGCAAGCGCCCTGGGTTGTTAAAGTCCCAATTCCTTTTCTCCAGTACCATCGACAGCAATCCTAGGACCAGAGTCTGTCTGGGAGAAAGAAGCATAAACCACTCAATGTGTGTCAACTTGGATGGGACCTACTAGGGCAGGATCCGATGGACTTCATTTTCTTTTTCCATTTGCAGAATGGTTGGGAATCAAAGATCTTTCTAGACCCGACTATGGGGAGCCTGTGGTGTGTCAGCCGGGGGACGTCCCAGTGTTCTGACCTTCTCCAATGACCAGCCTCGAAGCTGTCAGCAGCTGCAGTATGTCTGGGCTTATGGGGCACAATCACCATGACCCACGATGGAAACCAGTGGGGCTCTAGTTCTTGAAAGCATAGACTCACAGTGCAGTGATTTAAGAAATAGAGTCATAATGGGCTCCTGGGTGACTCAGTCAGTTGAGTGTCCGACTTTGGCTCAGGTCACAATCTCACAGTTTTTGAGTCCCCGCACTGCATTCGAGCCCTGCTCACGCTGACAGCGCAGAGGCAGCTTTGGATCCTCTGTCCCCCTTCCCTCTGCCCTTCCCCCACTCATGCTCTCTCAAAAATAAATAAACATTAAAAACAAAAAAGAAACAGAGTCACAAAACAGAACACAAAGCATACGGGTCTCACTGGCTTCCTTCTTCCCTTCTCAGGGCTGGGGTCTCACCAGCAGCTCGTCTCTCAGCCCAAGGATGCTTTGATTAAAATATTTCTCACTGCAGAGGGCTCCCAGCCCATTGTGATAGAATCTAGACCAATATTTAGCTTGACTCTCTGAGACATTTTGAAGGTGGGTGGGGCTTGTGAAAACAAGAGCGAAGGCAGAAGCACAGCTAAACACACCATTCCACATGGTGTTGGCAAGGTGCAGCGGGCCCCCCTCATCTTCATTTCTGCCTCGGGAGGTTTGTTACCCACAGTCAACTGCAGTCAAGAAGCAGGTGATCCTCCTTCCGACAAATCGTCAGAAGGTCAGTAGTGGCGTCCCACTCCATCACAATGCCTGCTGGTCACTCACCTCGCTTCATTCAGCTCTCACGCAGGCACGTTATCACCTCACATGATCACAAGAGGAAGAGTGCGTACAGTACCAGAAGGTATTTTTAGAAAGGGAGACCACATTCACATAACTTTTATTATAGTATATTGTTATAATTGCTCTATTATTAGTTAGCCTTCTTAATCCTACTGTGCCTAATTTATAAACTAAACTTTATCATAGGGATGTACATATAGGGAAAAACATAGTCTGTAGGGCTTGGTGCTATCCGCGGTTTCCTGTCCACGGGGGGTCTTGGAACAGATCTTCATCCGGCAGGACCTCCGTATTTGAAAGTGATGTATATACAGTCAGTTTATTTTTCCCCAAGTGTAGGATGCTATTACAACGAAGCGACACACGAGGGCGCCCTAACTAGCTCACAGTAAGGTAGGGATGTGATAAAACATTAACTATTGCAGTCTATTTCATAGACACTGGAAAATTCTAGCCAGGTCAGCCACACTCACACTACAATCCATAGAATTTAGTGTTACTTTAATTGATTTTGAAATCATTCATATAAGTTTAGCTATCAGAATGGCCTCATGACAGGGAAAGATTAATATGGTGATGAGATCCGTGGAATTCTATTATCTAACATTAAATGTATTAGGCACCTGCTATGTACCAGGCATGGACCCAGATCTTGGGAATAAAATGCTGCATGAGACAAGATGCAGTTCTCAGGGAGTGTGTGGTCATTTCTGAGTGTGTGTGTGCTCATGTGTGTTCACACATCCACACACGTGCAGTAAATATTGTCTAGCTCGGTGGCCTCGCTCCTCTCTGCCACCAGCCACAGGGGACACCCTGTTCTTCAGCAAACCCCAGCCCATTAGCGCTGGCTGGAAATAGCCTTTCTGACTGTAAATGATACCAAGTGACATCATTGGCTTAGGGATGACCTTGAATATTTCTGAGTTACAAAAGTCATGCTCAAACTTCAACATTTGAACTTCTCTCGGTGATAGATTAGTTGCTACACACCTCAAAGCTGGTGGGGAAAAACCCTGTGTCACCTTCTGAGCTGACTGTTCTGATGTGTACCTGGCATTAGAGTGATCAGTTTTAGATGCTGTCTAAAGTGATTACATTCATCAAAATCCTTAGTCCTTGCCTGTCTAAAAATTAAGTTAGAATGCTTTCTGCAGTTATCAGTAGGTTTTCCTTCTGAAGTGTTGACCAACTTAACTTTTGTTAAATCTGAAAAAAATGTGACTGTTTTCCGTGAAATTCGAAACATTTGTGCGTTGAGACACTCGAATTCTGAGATAAGTAAACAAAGGTCCCTCATCTCTGGGAGCATATAGCTGAGTAGGAGTGGAAGCACTCTAGGATAATAATGACAGTGAAGAAAGCAGAAGACGTAAATGAAGGACAGGAGGTATTAAGCACCTAAATGAGCCAGGCACAAAAGCATAGGACGAGTAAGATACCGTGCCTGATTCAGTGAGGCAAACCATCACTTATTGAAGGTTTACTCTGAACCACTTTGAGAAAACACTGTTATGTGCATTTTCCAGTTCTGACAACAAGCATCTGAAGCATTATCATTATGATATAGTTGAAGAAACGTGTTTAGAGAAGATAAAGTCTCATCTCCAACTCTGGCACACTAAAGCCAGTTCTTTATAACTATACTAGAGTGCCCGGGATTCACATTGCCCAGGATTTAGTGTGGGAGAGGCGTGTTGTTTTGTTTGTGTTTTGTTTTGAGGGAGGGAGGGTGCAAGAGAGAAGGTGTGAGTGGGGGAGTGGCAGAGGGAGAGAGAGGGAATCTTTTTTAAAAAATATTTTTAAAGTTTATGTATTTATTTTGAGAGAGAGGATGCAAGCAGGGGAGGGGCAGAAAGAGAGAGACTCTTAAGTAGGCTCCATGATCAGCACGGAGTCCAATGTGGGGCTCAATACCGCCACCCTGGGATCATAACCTGAGCTGAAATCGAGAGCCAGACACTCAACGGACTGAGCCCCTTTTTTTGGAGGGGGGAGGAGTTTTTTAAAGAACAAAGTTAGCATATACCAAATCAAAATAAAAGTCCTATGGGGAAAAAAGGAGGTATGTTCAGAGAGAGCTATTTATTAGCAAAGTACAGAAAGATGGCTTCATGCATTTTAAGAGTTCAGTAAGTACTTTCGGATACCCGTGGGATTAAATTGACGGAAATTCCTAGAGCCCTATCTGTAGCTATGGCTGTACCTCCCTTCTCCCTTCTTCCATACCCAACTCATCTTCACTTTCCTAAAAATTAGAGGAACTTGTTTGAGTGGGACTTGATTTAGCCATAAGACAGTTTTTTCTGACTTGGTGCAAGAAGCCGTGAAGCACTGTTGGCAGAGTCGATGCATGGTGCCATCTTGCCCGTCCGACAGTGGGCTAGATGAGAATGAACTGAGTCTAATGAAGTGAGTGCATTCAGGCCCTCTTGATGTGTGTTTCAGAGACCCCGCTGGCTTTCACCAGTGCACTGGGTTGCACAGTCATGACCAACCTGAAGAATACAGAGGCTCCACCCAGTTGTCTTACCCCTGAGGGAATTCCTGAGGTCCATCCCATTTCCCAAGATCCTTTGCACTACAGCATCGCATCGGCTTCAGCTGTTCAGAAGATTAGAGAACTGGAGACTATAATTGCCACAGACCCAGGTAAGAAACAAAGTGTTCACACCTTAATGACTTGGAGAAATTCATCAAGGAAGTAATGGTCAGTGAAAAAGGCAGCATGCAAAGTACATGCATCTATAGTACGAATTTTTTATGAAAAGAAGAATTTATTCCTCTTTATTTAACTAGCACTATCAAAGAGAAGAAGTTGCTGTTTTACCAAGAAAGTAGGCATAGCCTTGGGGCACCTGGGTGGCTCAGTTGATTAAGCGTCCAACTTTGGCTGAGGTCATGATCTCACGATTTGTGAGTTCAAGCCCCACATCGGGCTCTGTGCTGACAGTTCGGACCCTGGAGCCTGCTTCAAATTCTGTACCTCCCTCTCTCTTTGACCTTACCCTGCTCTCTCTCTCTCTCTCTCTCTCTGTCTCAAAACTAAATAAATATTTTTAAAAATTTAGGGGCACCTGGGTGGCTCAGTCGGTTAAGCATCTGACTTTGGCTCAGATTGATCTCATCGTTTGTGAGTTCAAGCCCCATATCGGGCTCTGCGCTGACAGCTCAGAGCCTGGAACCTGCTTCAGATTCTGTGTCTCCCTCTCTCTCTGATCCTCTCCTGCTCACACTCTGTGTGTCTCTCTCTCTCAAATATAAATAAACATTAAAAATTTTTTTAAAAAAAATTTTAAACAGATATTCAGAATCCAAACTTTTTTTTTTCCACACTCTTTAAAAAGTTACTTGAGAGTCATTAAGATACTTGTTTGAGTCGTCTTTCCCCTCCACCTCCACCTACATATACAAGGGTCAGCTGCCTAAATTCCCTCTTTGCCTCTACTGAGCATTCCCACAGTGTGATATTTTATTTTATTTTATTTTATTTTATTTTATTTTATTTTATTTTTTAACGTTTATTTATTTTTGAGACAGAGAGAGACAGAGCATGAACCGGTGAGGGTCAGAGAGAGGGAGACACAGAATATGAAACAGGCTCCAGGCTCTGAGCTGTCAGCACAGAGCCCAACGCGGGGCTCAAACTCATGAGCCGTGAGATCATGACCTGAGCCAAAGTCGGCCGCTTAACCGACTGAGCCACCCAGGCGCCCCCACAGTGTGATTTTTTAAAAATGTTTATACTGTGTATGAATCCCCCAAAAATGCACCAAAATTCTAATGTTGATGATCTCTGGGTAGTTCGACTATGAATAATTTTGGGGGGTTTTTATTTATGTTTTTTTTCCCCAAAATTGTCAACACTAAAGATAAGAGGGACTTTGGAAGGTGAGTTTATTAATTGGGCACATTGCCAGCAGGACTCAGTTGGGACCGGGTAGGTAAGAAAAGAGGGAGTATGGTTCCTAGGTAGTCAACTGGCACCGTTTAAACAAGTCACCCCTGGGTTTCAGTGTCCCTAATCCCATCTTTTTGTGCCATTGCCCTGAGGTTGGGTGCAGAATAGGCTGTGCTGGGCAACAGAGGTGGGGGCGGGGGGCTGGGTTGCCACTCACTTGCAGATGCTGGAAGGGCAGGACCCTGCAAGAGACAGCCTCACAAGAGTTTGGAAGCAACATGTATATTGTATATTGAGTCTCAGAGAAAGGACATTCCTTCTATGGCTTGCGGCCTGCTGGCTTCCTAGACATGAGACCCACTAGAGGTCTTCTGGTTGCAAGTAGGAGGAGGTGGGCTGTAAGCCAGTCGAGGGGCTTTTCTCTTTCCCCTGCAGCACCGTTTGTTAAGAGCCAAAGGTCTAATTTTTAAACATACGACCAGCAGAGGGCGCTGATGTGCATGGAAATTCCATCAATTTGCTGGCTAGTGCTCCCCAGAGAATTAAGGTGCAGCCTTCCCAGCTGCTCTCCCCGTATGTTAAAAGCTTTGACACATTTCAGGGCGCCTGGGTGGCTCAGTTGATTAAGCCATTAAGCGTGATCTCATGGTTTGTGGGTTTGAGCGCTACATCCAGCTCTGTGCTGACAGTGCGAATCCTGCTTGGGATTCTCTCTCTTCCTCTCTGCCCCTCCTCTGTGTTCTCTCTTTTTCTCTCAAAATAAATAAATTTTTTAAAAAAATTTAAAAGCTTTGACACATTTCATCTTATTGAATTCTTCCAGTGACCCTATGAGACAGCTATTATTAACTTTAACAGATGAGGAAACTAAGGCATGTAAGGTTAAGAAACTTGCCCAAGTCCACCTAGCTAGCAGATGGTCGGGGCAGATATTGAATCCACGCTAACAGACTCCAAAGCCCACGATCAACAAATGTTGGATAAATTGGAATTTGAGTTTAAATCGTATATCATGGTCCCCCTGGGCCAGTTAAAACAGTGCTCTGGTCTCTCCTGGCTCACACCCCATTTCTTCTGCACCTTCTCATGGGCTGTAATTCTAGACTTGGGAGCTCTTTGTACTTTTAATGTCTGGTGAAGGCATATAGTGGTCTCCCTGCTGGCCCATCTGATCCCTGTTTCCTAAACAGATACCTGGATTGATGGTGGTGGGTCCCCTGTGGAGAGCAGAGGGGTAAGGTCAGCCTGGAGACATCGACCCTCCTGGCCAAAGTCCCAGCACCTAGACAGAACTGATGACAGTAACATCAGTACAGAGAGCAGCAGCTGGGCAGAGTCATAGAGCAGCCAGCCAGGGTGCCTTTTTATGTTAAATAATACTGTGGCCAAAAATCAAATAGTTCCAGGACCAGTAACCAGCCTTAAAAATGTCTGATCTCAGGGTGCCTGGGTCGCTCAGTCAGTTGAGTGTCTGACTATTTATTTTGGCTCAGGTCATGGTCCCAGGGCTGTAGGATTGAGTCCAATGTTGGACTTTTTGCAGAGCATGGAGCCTACTTAAGATTCTCTCACTCTCTCCCTCTGCGCCTCTCCCCAGCTCATGCTCTCTCTTTCTCTCTAAAATTAAAAAAAAAAAAAAAAAAAAAGTCTTCTCTCTCCCCTGGGTTTGGGATCAAAGGTCTACAGTAGCAAAATTTCCTTCAAAACCACAGGGCATAGCTTTTTGATTTTTTGTATGTCTGTTAGGTTGTTTGTTCATTCATTCATTCATTCATTGGTTCTGCAAAGAGTATGGTTTCGTTTACATATAAACCCACAGTAAATTTGAGATCTATACCTATCACAGGTGCACCTTTAAGGACATATGTATATATGGAGTTGAATGCTTATGGCTATATATATATATATATATATAGAGAGAGAGAGAGAGCACCTCTTACATAGTTGGTCTCCTGGGTGGATTTTTTTTTTTTTTAATTTCTGCAATACTTTCTCCCTCACAAACATTCTTATCCAGGCTATATCTCTTCCACTCAGCACAAGGGTCATAAGGGAAGATGAATTATTAACTCTGCCATTAGCTCAGATAAAAAAGTAAGTGGGAAGTAAATTTACTGTAGACCCAGCACACCCTAACTTACTAAGAATGACCTAGGAGGTCATCCACAAAGCCCCCCTTCGGTGCTTAGTCAGACTGTGTCAAGGTTTGAAGCATGAGGGTTGGGGGAAAGGCAGATTCATGACTGTCCGGATGTGCCAGTACGGTCTATTAAGGAACATCTTTAATCCCCAAGAACAATAGATGCTTTTGATTCCTACTATATTACATAAGCAGATACAAGATTAATGGTGGTATACTGAGCATTACTCACTATTCAAGCCACTCAGTCATTTTTGAGACGACGTTGGCTTGCATTTGAGGTGCCTGGAGAATATGAAGGAACACAGGGTTCATAGCGATGATGCTTCTCTCATAATAAAATCATCACAAATGATGAAATCATACACTGCTCTAAATTTGACAAAGTTCTCTCTCTCTCCTCCTCTCACTTTTGTTATCACATCCTATGAAATAGGTTACATTCCAATTTCTTTCTTTAAAAATGTTCTTCTTTCCTTTCACCAACAGCAGTTCATACTCGTTGGAGAAGCATCAGAAAATATATGAATGTAAACAGGCAGTAAAGATGACCAGAATCGGGGCACCTGGGTGGCTCAGTCGGTTTGTGAGATCGAGCCCCCCGACTCAGGCTCTGTGCTGACAGTGCAGAGCCTGTTTGGGGTTCTCTCTCTCCCTCTCTCTCTCTGCCCCTTCTCTGCTCTCTCTCTCTCTCTCTCAAAAGAAATAAATAAACATTAAAAAAATTACCAAAATCTCATCCCAATGAACCATTATCAGCCATTCAATATTTGCCCTTAAAGTCTTTTACTTCAGTCTTAAACCTGTAAGACTGAAGAAATATATAGAGAGAAAGAATATATATATATATATATATATTCTTTCTCTCTATATATAAACAAATTGTAAATATATTTTTCCTTTTATATTGCAAACATCCTTCCATGTCATTAGCTTTCTACAACATCCTTTCTAATGTTTGCCTAGAATTCCATTTGAGGAATGTGCCACCATTTATATTATTATCCTGTCACTTGGCACTACAAACAAGGCTGTGATGAACGCCTTCTGACTATGTGTGTGGACCCCCCCACAATCACTTTATGAGGGTAAATTCCTACACGTGAATTGCTGGTGCCACTAGAATGTGCCAATCTAAGGTCAAAGCGCCCTCCAGACAAATGTTCAGTTGGTGCTCCTACTGGAGGTATGTGAAGGGCCCTTTCCCTGCACCCTCCTCCACCTGGACCTCCCCACCCCCCCATGCTCCACTAGGAAACTGAGGTCTGGAGCAATCCAGGGATGAGGCCAAGGTCACACAGCTACCATGTTCCGACACCTGGGCTTGAATGGAAGTTTCCGGATTCTAAGTCTGGAACTGTCTCCCCACAACAGAAAGCCCAACCCTGTGTCCCTTCATGTTCTCCAGGCAGCTCAAGGCCGAGCTGACCTCCTCTGGCTGCATCCCTCAGCCCACCTCTCGTTTCAGCCACAGCTTGTGGGGGAAGTTCTGAGCCACATCCTGCCTTTACGGGGCACAGATATGCTCTGGGGTGCCCTGAATACGGACAGGGTCATGATGAAATGTGACAGGCCCTGGGAGGCTGTGCTGCTCAGTTGGGACCAGGTTGACAGTCACCAGTAGGCATCACAGCAGATGCCGTTGGCGCCCCACCTGTCTCCCCTGCCCCCAGGAGTTCACCTGCTGCTGCAGTGGGGGGTTCCCAATGGGACAGCTTCCCCACTTAGGCTCACATCTCTCTGTGCTCCACCTGAGCATGTCCTTGTACCTCCAGACCCCCTCCAGCACAGCAGGCACAGCCCCGGGTGATGGGGAGTTTATGTCCTGATGGGTAACCTGCACCCAGCAGGGGACAGGGGCAGGTGCCTCAATGCCCAGTCTCCCTGTCCTCTGGCAGGACAGTCCTGAGGTGTGTACCCCATGGTTTCCTAGAGCATCTCCAGCGGGATCAGGCCCCAGCTGCCTTTGGAGTTGATTTGCTCACTCACACATTCTTTAGCGGCTTTTCTCCCTTTTTTCACACTTCTTCCATCTTCGGACTTCATGTTCCTGGGCTCACTTCCCACTGAAATCCCTGCCCCCAAGTCCGTGTCTCAGGGCCTTCTTCTGGTGACTCCCCGACGAGGGCAGCCCCATTGCCTCTCCTCCTTTGACGTTCTTGTACGAGTTAGGATTTGCTAAGACCACGATAATAAATTGACCCCAAGATGCTTTCCTTAAATACAGTACAAGTGTGTGGCTCTCACGCAACTGTCCAGGGCAGGCCTTCCCAGGTGAGTGTTCGGGTTCAGCAGGAAGGGGGACCTGCCCCCACCGGAAGCTCTGCCATCACACCCCGTGACCCCCAGCAGGCGCTGGTTGTCGCACCCCAGCACCCGAGAAGGGGGGTAGGCAAGGAGGTGTGTGGCAGGCCCAGAGGGGGTGCACATGACTTCCATTCACATTCCCTTTGACCCTCTCCGAATGCTGCAGAGAGAACCCAGTCCTGTGCCCTCCCCCTCCCCCACCCCCACTAACTGGAATTGCTGCTGGGCAGAGGTTTACCGGCTACCCTTTGTGAGAGGGGACAGAGGAGAAGGCATTCCAGGGAACCACCGGCAGTCTCTGCCACAACCCTCAAATCCACGTGAGAAACAAAAGGAAATCAAAAACCAAACCGCTGTTTGCATAAGCTCCTACTCAAAACACAATGACGTTGTTTTATGATTTTTTTTTTTTCCAAATAATTTTAGGCCACCGGAGGATCGGGCACCTGCTCTGTAAAAATGAGCTGCTGAGGGCCTCCCTGTCACTGTCCCACGCCCGCTCGGTGCTCGTCACCACCAGCTTCCCCACTCACTTCAGCCATGAGCCCCCAGAAGAGACAGACGGCCCATCAGGAGCCATTGCTCTGGCCTCCTGCCTACAGGCCTTGGAGAAGGAGGTCTCCGTGATCGTTGACCTGAGAGCTTCCGGTTTGTTCAAGAAACTTGTTGAAGATGCCGTTGAGCAAGGTAAGCAGCGAGATGAGGGCAGTCCATTTCCCCAAGGGGACCTCCGCGGGCAGAGGGTGGGGGTCAGCGTGTGTGGAACTCCTGCCCAGCACCCAGCACAGGGCTGTGCACTGGGCAGGGGCGTTTGTCGTAAAGCTCAGAACAACTCTCTGGTATAAGCAGCATTATGTCCGCGTTTTATGGATGAAGAGGCTGAGCCTCTGAGAAGTCCAGGTGATTTCCCCGGGTGGGAATGGTGAGCTGGGGTTTGAACCCCGGTCCTTCAGGCTCCAGGTCCCACGGTCCCACTGTGCACCTGCTCCCCTCCCTACAAGAGCCCTGGTGACCTGCAGAGGACTCAGCAACCCTGGCCAGCCCTGGACCCCTGCCCCCCAGTCAGAGGCGGGATAGTCAAGAACAGAGTAGCCGAAGGGCTTAGGTGGCAGAGTCCCTCCCGGGGGCCGCATGGGTGGGGATGCCCCATGCTGCACAGGTTCCCAGAGCACCCAGGTGGCACGAGAGCTGCAAACAGTGCTGGGGTGAGGCTGTGCTGCTGATGTCTGTGCACCACGATCGGCCTGGGGGGCACTGTGAGCAAGTCTCTTCACCTGTCCTACCTTCCACAGGTGGTGTTTGGGCATCAGCTGGGAGCCTGGTGCTCTACCCTGCTTCCCATTGCCTACCTCTCTGTGTTCTGTAGAGACACATTTTTTCCTTTTAGCCTCTAAAAAGGGCTTCAATGAAGCTCTTCGTGAAGATGAAAAAATTCTGGAGAGGGATGGTGGGGTGCTCGTCAAACAACATTGCGAATGTATTCGATGCCGGGCAAATGCACATGTAGAAATGACTAAGAGAGTAAACTCTACATTATGTATTTTACCAAAATTACATCTTTTTAAAAGTTTTTAAAAGAGTGCAGGTTGGAGCCTCGGGGTGAGAAATCCATTAGCCACACAAATGGAGAAGTCAAGTAGACAGATCTACGAGTCAAGGTCAGGAGAGCAGTCTGGGCTGGAAAGATAAATCGGAGAGCAGTTGGCATATTGATGGTCTTTTAAGTCCAGACACAGGGTGAGATCACCGAGGGAATACAAGATGGAGAAAAGGGCCCAGGATTGCCCCCCTGGGACGCTCCCCAGGGAGAGGCTAAGGAGAAGAGGGGGAGCCAGCAGGGAGATGGAGAAGGGAGTAGCTGCCCTGAGGACAGAGGAAAACTTACCGACTGTGTTGTCAACACGGAGAAGGGACGGGCTGCGGTGGCAGCCACCACCAACAGGCTGGCAGTCTTTTTTCCATCTGACAGCCGGGTCCGGTATTTTTAGCCGCGCGCGTTCCCAGAAGCAGGTCTGCTCTCTGCTCACCTGCTCGCTGGCTCCAACTCCGGCGGCACAAGAGCTCAGAACTGGGGCTCGCTCAGCCGGGCGGGTTAGCAGGTGGAATCTACTGTGTTAGGTTGTGCAGAAATTTCATTACATGTGGACGAAGAAAGCAAAAGAGATTTGGCCCTTTTGATGAAAACTATTTCGGTTCTTTTTATAACCAAAGGCTGCACATGTTTAAAGAAGAAAGAGCTTAGTCATTTCTTCCCCGTCTTGAGCGTAAATGGACCAAACTGATAAATTGGTACTTCGTAGCTCAGGTGCAGGTTCTCATCTTGCCCTGACATTCCTTTGCAGGGGCTCTTTCTGTGTGCCCCCCTCTTGGAGGTATATTATGTGCCCCGCCCTGTTTGGCCCCTGGTACCCCTTCTTACAGGAATCCTGTATCCTTGATCCAACGTCAAGAAAGTAAGAAACCACCAGCCTTAACTTAGCACCTACTATGCACCAGCCTCCCCCAGCTCAGTGCTTGGCACATATCCTATCACTGCATCCACAGCACTCCTGGGGGCAGAGAGCATGATTAACCCCATTTGCAGAGGAGGAAACTACAACTAAGGGAATTTCTGTGACTTGTCCAAGATCACACAGCTAGGAACGTAGCTTCCCACCCAGGGGTGTTTTAGTCAGTCTTCGTGCCGGGCCACCAGGCTGCTCCTCACAGCACAGAAAGGGGCTGGATCTTTCAGCCTGCTGTGACCACACCCCGTGACCCCTCCCTGCCCGTTCCCTGGTCTGCCCCATGTAGAATGTGCTCAGTGAGTTTCCCTTAGTGGACTGACTGCCCTCCTCTTGTCTTTCCCCCTTAGACATGGGGTGGGGCTGGAGAGAGAGGTTGGAGGGAGGCCCTTTAGGGTCTCTGACAATGATTCTGGCCCCTCCACTCACCGTGGCAGTTCCCAAAGGGCTTGGGGCAACAACACGGTGAAGCTGGGCCATCCCGAATCCACATTTATTATACAAGCACGAGGTCGTAACATAGACCTTACCTGGGCTGGGTTTAGGTGAGGGGTGTGAGGGGCTGATGACGGAGATTATGACACCCCCTCTGGTCCACAGAGCAGTTTGGGGGGTCCTGCAGAACCAGTGGGACCATGAGTGCTGGGTCCTATCCCTGTCGCAGGCCCTCTGTTAGGCGTCTCAAGCTCTGCGGGGAGACCTCATCCTGGGCCAGTGAAGGCGCATGGATTCCACCCCAAACTGCTGTGAGGTCTTAGTTAAAGAAAATCAAGTCAATTTTATTTTTATTTATTTATTTTTTTAAGAAAGATCGAACTAGTTTCAATCTATCCCAAGTAGGAGACTTTTTTTTTTTTTTAATGTTTACTTATTTTTTGAGATTCAGAGAGAGACAGAGCTCGAGCCGGGGAGAGGCAGAGAAAGAAAGAGACACAGAATCTGATGCAGGCTCTAGGCTCTGAGCTGTCAGCACAGAGCCTGAAGCGGGGCTAGAACTCATGAAACCATGAGATCACGACCAGAGCAGAAACCAAGGGTCAGATGCTTAACCGACTGAGCCACCAGCTGCCCCAAGTCAGTTTTATTTTAATTTGGAATTTGTGTGTGCTTCCCGCATATTCTACAATAATATGTATTATTATTGTAATTAGAAAAGGTGCCGTTTTTGAGAGTCAAACTCACTTTTGGAAATCACTCTACTATCAGTAGCTAACTCCAGGCCCAGACTCTGGGACCTCTCCTCTGTTGTTCTCGAACTTCCCCAAGGGTGTGCAGGGAGGGGAGGGTGGGGACCAGATGAGAACTTAGGGTGGAAACTGAGGTCGTGACACTGACCTCCATGTTCAGCTTTGCCTAAGTTATTTAGCATCTCCGAGCCTCAGTTTCCCTCTTCTGTAAAATGGGATTCATAATGGTTCTTATCACATAGAATTGTTGTGCCAGTTAAATGAAAGCATGCATATCACATACTTAGTGGAGAGCTGCCTCCCTGTCACCTGGGCACCTAAATATGTCCTCAGCACTCACAAGGACAGTGAGCCAGAATAGGCCTCCGATCACATGGTGTTATGGACATCTACATGCAGCCTATTTGCTAGCCCACAATATTGGTGCCACTAGCCCAGTTCCACTCAGGGTCACACACTCCACCAGCCCTGGGGTTTACTCACGACTAAAAGGAAGCAAGTATTTTTGCATCCAGGTCTTGGCTTTCCTAACAAAGTATTCTACAGGTAGGTGCTGCTCACCCATGATGATGATCCTCTCCAAAGAAGCTTTTGAAAAGCCAACATGAATTTCCAAAATGCAGCACTAGAGCTGATGCGTCCACCCTTTGCCTTTACTTTCAAGGGGTCCTGAAGACACAGATCCCCATATTAACTCTCCAAGGTGAATCAGCGGGAGCTGCTCAGGCATTTCTCTGCAAAGATGGGGACCCCAAGTCACCCAGGTATGTATGTCACCTCCCAGTGTGAGTGGTGGTGGTGGAAAAGCCCACACGCTATTAACTTTGACAACTCCAGAGAGGACAGAACCTCGGGGTTCTGATGGGCCAGGCTGGAGGGTCTCAAGCTGTACTAGGGGCTTCTCAGAGGGTCTCTGGGAGTGGCAGGTCCCTGAGAGATGGCATGTCTTCTCCGTAGAGGGAGACAATAGGACAATTATAAAAAACAAAACCTTAACAGTTTCTCAAACTGGGTCATGATCCATCAGAGGGCAGTGAATCACTTCAGTGGGGGTAACCAGCACCTTCGGAAGGTGAAACAGAAATAGAAATACCATTGTATGTTTTAAGTCATCATGTTAAGTACTGTCATGAAACTTTATGGAAGTGTGTGTGCCTTTTTAATGTTCATTTTTGAGAGACAGAGACAGAGTGTGAGTGGGGGAGGGGCAGAGAGAGAGGGAGACACAGAATCCGAAGCAGGTTCCAGGCTCTGAACTGTAAGCATAGAGCACGATGTGGGTCTCAAACTCACAAACTGTGAGATCATGACCTGAGCCAAAGTCAGACGCTTAACTGACTGAGCCACCCAGGTGCCCCCAAGTATGTGTATTTTTTTTTTTACTGTGTGTTATGATCAAACATTTTGAAAAATACATTTTTATTGTAGGTAGGGATGAATTTCAGATCTTATAATTTTTAATACCGTGTTCTGCAAACGTTTTTGACAAAAGTAATACATAATACATTTTGCATTGCAAAACGGTACACACGCATGCACACACAACTAGAACAGAAGATTCAAAAAACAGTATTTTCTGACATTTTCTATTCCAGTCTGTTCTATTCTGTTCTTCGGTATTCTATTTTACTTTTCTGGAAATGCTGACGTGGCCTAATTTATTTCACAACCCACTAATGAGTGTCCCATTAGAACTTAAAAACACTGACTTAATAGGCCTGGAGGGCATAGCTTTACTGCACGTCACAGCAGAATTTGGTGATCATAATGACAACCCTGAGTCACCAATGAAAAGTTCAATCATGGAGCTGATATGCTACTTAAAGCTGCAAGAACATGTATGGTTCATATTAGAGATGTTTCTATTCTGCAAACAGTTGGCATATAAACAAAGCTCCGGATCTCTGGGAAGAAGCTGGAACATTCTCTTGTGTGGGTTCCCCCCGATGGCAGTTAACACAGGTGCTGCTTTGTTTGCTGAGCGGAGAGAGGGTTCTGCTCTTTGGAGAAGATGCATTAACTCTTTCCAGGGAACAGGCTTCCCAGGAGTGGATTACTTCTCACTGTAGCTAAATGGACCCTGCAGGCCTAGGGAAAAAAAAAAAAAAATCCACCTTCATGAGGTATATAACTGAATTCTCCTGGGGGGAAGATCCAGAAATGGTGTTCTCCCTGCAGAACAGAGAATGTGTTAATCTCAATTGGAGGTCTTGTTGTAAACAGCTTTTTCAACGATATTGATACAGATCTAGAGGAAATTCAGGGTCAAAGCTCTTTCCTCCTGGGGCGCCTGGGTGGCTTAGTCAGTTAAGCGTCCGACCCTTGGTTTCAACTCAAGTCATGATGTCACAGTTCATGGGTTTGAGCCCTGCATCAGGCTCCACACTGACAGCGCAGAGACGTCTTGGGATTCTCTGTCTCCCTCTCTCTCTCTCTCTCTGCCCTTTCCTGCTCACTCTCTCTGCCTCTCTCTCAAAATAAATAAATAAACTTAAAAAAAAAAAAAAAAGCTCCTTCCTTTTGTTGATTCTGCTTCTCAGCGGTTGCCTTTTTCTGCCGTGGACATGTAGCCTCAGGATTACATTCCAAAACCTGCCCGGTGGCCTATTCATCCAGGCATATATGATGTCACCACATTATGCACAACCAGAGGGCACAGACCAGGCATAAAGATTTTGTTTTTTAAAAACATGTACAGGGGCATCTGGGTGGCTCAGTCGGTTAAGTGTCCGACTTCAGCTCAGGTCATGATCTCGCAGACTGTGAGTTCAAGCCCCACATCGGGCTCTGTGCTGACAGCTCAGAGCCTGGGGCCTGCTTCAGACTCTGTGTCTCCCTCTCTCTGCCCTTTCCCTGCTCTCTCTCTGTCTCTGTCTCTCAAAAATAAATAAACATAAAATAATATTTTTAATAAAATAGAAATAAAAACATGTACAGAAAAAGCATTCAGAGCTTAGTGTTGTTTTTTTTTTACTGTAGTAAAATATACATAACATAAATGTTGCCACTTTAACCATTTTAGGTGTGCAGTTCAGTGGCTTTAAGGTGTATTCGCATTGTCGTGTGTCCATCTCCAGGACCTTTTCATCTCCCAAATGGCAATACTGTCCCCATTAAACAGTGACTTTCCATCCCCCACCCTGACCCCAACCCCTGACCCCAACCCTTCTACTTCCTGTCTCTATGAATCAACTGCTCTAGTACCTCATAAAGGTGAGATCCTACAGTATTCGTTCTTCTGTGATTGGCTGATTTCGGTCGGCAAATTATCCACAAGTTTCATCCATGTTGTAGCACGTGTCAGAATTTCTGTCCTTTTTGAGGACGCACCACTTTTGGTTCTTTGCTCGTCTGTCGGTGGGCACTGGGCTGCTTCTACCGTTCGCTTGGTGGGAACACCGCTGTCGTGAGCAAGGATGTGCAATATCTCTTGGAGACCCCGCTGTCCGTTCTTTTGTGGAATTTCTGGTTCGCGTGGTGATTCTATTTTACGTGTTTTGAGCGACCGCCACACAGTTTCCCATAGCAAAGATTTTTAAAATTTTTTAACGTCTACTTATTTTTGAGAGAGGGAGAGAGACAGAGCATGAGCGGCGGAGGGGCGGAGAGAGAGGAAGACACAGAATCCGGAGCAGGCTCCAGACTCTGAGCCGTCAGCACAGAGCCCGATGTGGGCTCGAACTCACAGACCACGAGATCATGACCTGAGCTGAAGTCAACGCTTAACCACCTAGCTACCCGTAGCAAAGATTTTTTTTTTTTAATTTTTTTTCAACGTTTTTTATTTATTTTTGGGACAGAGAGAGACAGAGCATGAACGGGGGAGGGGCAGAGAGAGAGGGAGACACAGAATCGGAAACAGGCTCCAGGCTCCGGTGGCGCAGTCGGTTAAGCGTCCGACTTCAGCCAGGTCACTATCTCGCGGTCCATGAGTTCGAGCCCCGCGTCAGGCTCTGGGCTGATGGCTTGGAGCCTGGAGCCTGTTTCCGATTCTGTGTCTCCCTCTCTCTCTGCCCCTCCCCCGTTCATGCTCTGTCTCTCTCTGTCCCAAAAATAAATAAAAATAAAATAAAATAAAGAACTCCGTCATGGGAGGATTTGCAGAGATAAAGAAGTGTGATTTTCATGTTTTTAAATTGGATAATCAAGACAGTATTTTCCTGGGGTGGGTGGGGGATAGGCTATATGGCGGTGGGCATTAAGGAGGACACTTGTGATGAGCACTGGGCATTGTAGATCAGTGATGAGTCACTGAATTCTACTCCTGAAACCAATATTGCCCTGTTAACTAACTAGAATTTAAATAAAAACTTAAAAATAGTGGAGAAAAAAGACAATATTCCTCCTAATAGTGATAACATCCACAACTACTACCACTTACCGTGCACTGAGTGGGTGCAGGGCCCTCTGCTAAGCACCTCTTGTGCATTTTCTCCACTATATTGTTGAAGCCTCTTTCAAACCCAGGGAAGTAGATATTGCAGGCACAGTGTCCAAAAATGAGGCCGAGGGAGGCTGCTTTCAGCCCTGTATGAGACAGGTCCCCTTGTCAGGTCATCCGAGGTAGCAAATGTGGGTCAGAGAGGTTAAGCACTTGGCCAAGGCCAGGAGCAGGAGGGTCTGGACTCAGAGCCTACACCATCTGATTCCATAGCCCACAAGCTTACCGCTGCTCCCTGTGCCTCTTATCTAATCTCCGTCTTGTATTAGATTCATTCGTCTTCCATTTCAACTCTTTTTTAAGTCTGTTTGTGTTTGTAAACCGCACAAGAACCTAGAAGAAGCCAGAAGTGGGCCAGGAGCGGCCAACGCTCCAAACCCTGGGTGCTGGTGCCCACTGGCTAGTGGAGATGGGGCAGGGCATCAGCAGCGTCAAGCACGTGACCCTGACCATTGGCCTTCTCAATCTCACAGCCTCTGACTCTAATGAACCGCTAGAGATTCTGATGAGATTTTTAGTGATCTGATCGAGGGGCACCTGGGTGGCTCAGTCAGTTAAGCATCTGACTCTTGGTTTCGGCTCAGGTCATGATCACACGGTTCCTGAGTTCCAGGCCCGAGTCTGGCTCTATGCTGACAGTGCAGAGCCTGCTTGGGATTTTCTCTCTCTGCCCCTCCCTCCTCTCAAAATAAACAAATAAACTTTAAAAAAAATGATCTGATCAACTAGCCCCCAGCACAGGCCGTGGCACACATAAATGTTGAGTCAAATTCTGTAGGAATGAAGGAATCAAAGAGAGCACAAGGGTCCTTCACACAAACACATGACCCACCAAGTCAGCCACACCCTCCATAAAGCCCCTATGCCCTTGCTTCCTGGCAGATTCGACCATCTGGTGGCAATTGAGTGCACAGGAAGGGCCGCCAATGGTAATTGCTATAATGCGAGGAAGATGAGCATCAGGCACTGGGTTGACCCCACTGATGATCTTTTCCTGGCAGCACAGAAGATTCCTGGAATCTCAGCTACTGGTAAGCGGGAGCACAGAGAATTCAACAAGAGCGTGTCTGCACTAAATGCCTTTTTAGTTGACTATTGACATGAAGGAGTTCTATGGGGTCCATAGTTTTTCTACTCCAGAGATGTTCTTTGTTTATTGTGATCTGTGTGGACAATAACAACATTATCACTTAGAAATCCAACATTCCCACAGCAAGAAAGGAAAATGATGCTTTAGCATATTCTATTCCCCCAACTCTAAAATATTAAAACTAATAGTAAAATAGGGGCACCTGGCTGGCTCAGTCAGTTAAGCATCTGACCCGGGTTTCGGCTCAGACCACGATCTATGGTTTTGTGGGTTAGAGCCCCGTGTCAGGCTGTGTGTGGCAGTGTGGAGCCTGCTTGGGATTCTCTGTCTCCTTCTCTCTCTGTCCCCTCCCCCACTCACACTGTCTCTTTCTTTCTCAAAATAAATAAACTTAAAAAAAAACTAATAGTAAAATAATAATAATAATAAAATCAAGGCATAACATATTCTTTTAGTCATGCAGGACCAATGCACCATGTATATACTGTGCTTCATCTTATAAGAGCTTTAGTTTTGAAATATATCTTGAATATACGATTAGCGCAATATTCCGATTGCTAATAATATAATGTGATCATTTGTGTTTGTACAGAACTTCATCGCTTTCAAAGAGGTTTCACATCCATATATTGTTGAAGCCTCTTTAAAACCCTGGGAAGGAGGTAAGGTAGAGTGTCCAAAAATGAGGCCTAGGGAGGTTCCTCATGGTCGCTGAGCCCATTAGTGTTGCTGGTAGAATTAGGAGTCCAGACTCCCAGGACCCCTCCAAACATGCTTTTCATGGAATCACGTTGCTTTAACTGAATTTCTGAAAGGCTTGCTGTAACTCCCAGAGCAGTGTTCTTCCCCTGGGAGTAGGTGTAGACCCTGGGGTAATTAAGGCAAGTTTCTCTGTTCTGTGTTTATTTGTTCTCTTCATTCAAACACTTCAGAGTGTTTCCCAGACTCATTAGTCTCCTTTGGCTTTTGAGGTTGGATGAGACAATGAAAGTCTTCCTGGCTGGGTAGAAAATTTCTGCAAATCGCCTGGTCTTTCCCAGAAGAGGCCGTGGGTGTGGTGCCCACAGCACAGTTGGCTTGGGCTTCCTGTCTCTCGAGGCTGGCCAGGCGAGGGACCTGAGGGCTGGAGGAAGGCGTGCCCAGGGCGGGGAGGGGAGGGGTCTCCAAGTCCAAAGGGTCAATCAGGGTCTGAAGGAGCTGCTCTTCCCCTGATGAATGGGCCCCTAATCTTTGCTCATCCCCCCAAGATCCCAGAGGACGCAGGTAGAGCTCGCTGTTTGTGCCCCTTTTTTGTGGGCCCTTGGACCCCTCTCTTACCCAAAGGATCCCAACCTTCTCCTGTGATTTCCCCCAGCACCCCCTTCTCAGCAGGACCACCCCTGGTCTTTTCTCCCCTCTGCTCCATCAACACCCTGTTTTCCTCAGTTTCCACCGGCAGCTACCTTGTCATGGACGTACTACCGACCACCCAGGACCTAGGTGCCATCCCTCTTGGAGATTCTGGGAATGCCATCAAGTGAGGAAAACAAGGACTCACCTGAGGAGCAAACAAGATAAAATTCATAAAATGCAGAAGAGCAGAGACAGAAATAGACAAAATACCAATGCTGGGGTTGTTATTATTTCCCTTCATTCAGTAGCCTGTCGTGGACCCAGAAAATTTTTCAGAGAGAAATCCTCAGGGTGTGGACCTAAGGCATCTGGCCATTCACAACAGTCTGATTCTTTGGGCTGCGTCCAGGTCTCTGGTGCTCGAGGTGGGGTAGCTCTGGTCCCTGTCCACCATCTCACAGTGAATGCTAGCCTCTGGTGGAATGCTTCCACACATCCCAGGCCTTTCTAGAAACAGACACAAAAAGAGCCATGCAACCTTTCTGCAGGCTTGCATGGCCTGGCCCTCTGCCCTTGAGGCCCTTGGACAAGTGCTTTGGGTAAGCGGTTATCTTAAGGCAGCCACAACCCTCTCCTGGAGGCAGATTCAGCTGACCTCTGGCCTACAGAATCCTCCAGAAATACCTGGACACAGGACCAAACGGTGTTCCTCTAGCACCACCACCTCAGATGGGTAGGCTGCAGAGTTGGTTATAATTTTTTTGTTTTTTTTTTTGGAGAGAGAGAGAGACAGACAGAGCAGAGGAGGGGCAGAGAGAGAGGGAGACACAGAAGCTGAAGCAGGCTTCAGGCTCCAAGCCGTGAGCACAGAGCCCAACGCGGGGCTCGAACTCGTGGACCGTGAGATCATGGCCTAAGCTGAAGTCAGTCGCATAACTGACTGAGCCACCCAGGTGCCCCTGGTTAGATTTTTTTGCATCCTGTTCCTGTGAGGGTAGTGCGGCCTGGTAATTATTTTTAGCCAGTTCACCTATCTTCAACACCATTCCTTTCACAGAAGAATTAAATCATTTCTGATATTGATTTATTCTAACGTATTTGCGATAGCATTTATTGTGCTAATTTACAAACCCTCTGGTGCTGCTTATCAGATCGCCTTTAGGCCGTGGTCTCTTTCCATTGCTAACCAACCACCCCTGTGGTATGTGTTCCTCATTAGGCCACTCCACAAGCAGCCAGGCACCCTTCTGGTGTAGATTAACTGACACACATATATTTCATACTCTTTTTTTTTTTTAATGTTTTTTTTTTTTTTTTCGAGAGACAGAGCATGAGTGGGTGAGGGGCAGAGAGAGAGGGAGACACAGAATCTGAAGCAGGCTCCAGGCTCTGAGCTCTCAGCACAGAGCCTGATGTGGGGCTCAAACTCACGAACTGTGAGATCATGACCGGAGCTGAAGTTGGACACCCAACCGACTGAGCCACCCAGGCTCAGTCTTTAATTTACATTAAATTACAGAATTGACCTTTACAATCTGTATCAGCTCCCCAGCACATGGATGGGTTTCAGGGCCTTCCTTGAAGCCCCTCTGTAAGCAGGAGTCACTCAAAAGTTGAGGAACCACAGCTGTGTCTCCCTCAGGCTTGGTAACATCAGTGTAGGGGTTATTCCATCTGTGACTAGAGAGCACGACTCAGTAGGGCACTGGCCACATTCTGGTGAGTTCCAAACTTCAACTCACTTTTTTAAAAAAACTTTGTATGTTTTATTTATTTTTGAGAGAGAGAGAGAGAGCACTAGTGAGGGAGGGGCAGGGAGAGAGGGAGACATAGAATCTGAAGCAGGGGCTCCAGGCTCTGAGCCCTCAGCCCAGGGACCAACACAGGGCTCGAACCCATGAACTGTGGGATCATGACCTGAGCCGAAGTTGGGCACTTAACTGGCTGAGCCACCCAGGCGCCCCTCAACTCAATTTTAACTAAAGAAGTTCCTAGAAGATCTGAAGAAGTACATCTCCTAGTTGTCTGAAAATGTACCCAGAAGCAACCCTTTTCCCTAACCTGAGGCAACAAAACACATGTGGGGGGGGGACCGTCCTGCCCCACAACGAGCCCCCATTTTGCCCAATCCTATACACCCACTGACTTGGTTCCCCTTGCCTTCAGGGGTCGGTGATGGGGCAATCAGCTTGGGAAGGGCAAAGTCAAGGAGGCTGGAAAAGACACATACAAAATGGGGATGGGATTGCCTGTGATGTGGAGGCTGACTTTGCTGTCATCACTGGTGAGTATTCACATGGCGGGCCAGTCAGGCCCAGGTCTGCGCTGGGGCCCAAGAATCTGTGTTTCTAACAAGTTCCCAGGAGCTCCTGGTGCCACTGGTCTTTTGTGTGTGTGTGTGTGTGTGTGTGTGTGTGTGTGTTTATTTACTTTTGAGAGAGACAGAGTGTGAGTGGGGGAGGGGCAGACAGAGAGGGAGACACAGAATCTGAAGCAGGCTCCAGGCTCTGAACTGTCCGTGTTGCAGAATTTTTTTTACCTCAATACCCGGGGTTTGTTGTCTCACTGCTTTGAAGAATGAAGATGTGGACACAAAATGAGCAGCAGGCAACAGTTTATTAGACTATAAGATTACTCTTACTTACAAAGTAAGAGTAATAGGAAAGTCCTCTTTACCGAGAGGGAGCATTCAAAAGTGAATGCCCCAACTATAGACAAGGGTCTTTATTTTATAGGGTTTTGGTCAGCCCCTTCCCTTCCCTCTTGTTTCTTCTCAGGTCCTACCCTTATTGACTGGATAACTCTAGATGCTGGGTGGTTCCATTCCTGATTGGCTTGTTCCCATTTTATGAGGGGTGGTCTATGGCCATACCGTTCCTTGTGGGTCATGGGTTTTATGGTCACCGAAGTTGGACACTCAACCGACTGAGCCACCCACACCCCCCTTGGGGCCACTCTTTGAGATGAGTTCTGCTGCTTAGAGGCAGGGTGATGGACCCCATAAGCTTTCCAATTCTATGATAGAATCTTTTTCTGTTCTGGGTGTTTCTAACTGGGGAGGCTGTGCCTTGGCCTGTGTGCTGTACATCCTCAACTCATGTGAGGTCCACAGACATTACCTAAGGGAGGCAGTTGGACCCTCCAGAGCACCTGGGGAGCAGGACTGGGCTCAGGCCCTTCCATCCGTTGCTAAAGTAACACACCCTCTCCCTGCAGGAGAGGCAGGCATGCTCCAGGCTTTCAGCCCAGGGCCAGGACCACTGCTGCCTGTTAACAGCCAGAGGCAGAGCCTGCCTATGTAGGGGAGCAAAATTTGTCACCACAAAATGTGGCTCTTGGGCATGTGGATTATTTTAGGATGATTGTTTTTTGAAAACAGAAGGACTCACTGACTCTGCCCTTCTCTCTTGGGGCCTCAGTTCCCACGGCCCTACCCACTCACCCCAATCGCAGACTCAAACCCACCTCTTCATCCCCTGCTCCTCCTTGAGCCTGAAGCACCTTCTGGGAGAATTTTCCAGAATAATTTGGATCATGGGAAATTGGAGCCAAAGCCCTGACTTGATGTCTAAATCCCAGGCCTGAAGGGACTTGCCTGTGAGCAGCAGCTTCACCTGGGGGCAGGCGGGAAGCTGAGAGGGCCACAAAGCCTGAGAAACAGTGGAGGGAGTTGGGGTGTTTGGCCTGGAGGGGAGAAGACTGGGGGGCATGAATGGCTCACACCTGAATGGCTTCCTGGAGGAGGGAGACAGACAACGCCCTCGGCCCCCTGAGAGACAGAAGCAGGCCAAAAGGCAGAGGTCACGAAAGCAGATTCTGGTTCACTGTAAGGAAGACCTTGCCCTCTGCAGAGCTGCGCAGCCCTGCAAGGAGGAAGCCTCTGACGTGGGCCGATGGAGGAGGGGTTCCCGTGCGAGGTCAGGCTGGGCCGCTGACCCCGCGGCCACTCCTAACCAGTCCAGAAGCAGTCTCGTGCAACTGAAGGCCTCACTTTCCTAGCCTGGCCTCCCAAAGGTATGGACCGCTAAATGCAAGACCAGGAACCAGGTCTTTTGTGTCTGCTTTCCCAGCAACCAGCAGAGGGAACATAGTGATAAATTCTTGTAGAACGAACGAATAAACGAACGGGGAAGGCCGATGCAGTGCTTTGTTAGGGCAGCAGGTCCCCAAATCTAGAGGCATCTGAATCACCTCAGGGCATCGTAAACCACAGGGTGCAAAGCCCACCCCAGGGTACCTGACTCCAGAGATCTGAGTTGAGCCGAAGTGGCATCTCTGACATGTTCTGGGTGACCACACTCTGAGACCCTGGGTTAGAGGGTTGGTCTGGGGAGAAGCGAAGGCAATCCCAAGGCAGGAAGGTTCCTGAGCCTCGAGCCTGGACATAGCAGCTCAGGTGGGGCGAGTGGTTGTGATGAGTCCCCAGGCAGCCAGGGGCTAAGGCCCAGAGCCCCTCACTTTGGAGAAGCATATGCATCCAGAGCCCTGTCTCTCCCTCTGTGTCTCTGTCTTTCTCCCTCCTGCCACCCCGTTTCTCTCCAACACCTCCCTGGGTTGATGTTGTCCCCACTTTACACATGAGGGAGCTGGGATTCCAACAAAGGAGGTGGCTTGCCCAACTCACCCAGCTAAGAGATGACCTTGGACCTGAGCCTGGGTCTTTCTGACTCCATTCTGTTTCCGTGGCTCAGAAGTTTCCTGGTTCCTGCTAATGCCAAGGTGCCATGTGGGGTTGGGGGCACTAGAGCAGCTTGAAGTGACATTTTCAGGGGAAACGATCTGCCCCATAGGGACCCACAGGGCCTTCTGTGTTTTCTTTGCACTTCCTGGATCTGAACTGGAAAAAAACACTCAGGGGGGCTGCCTGACACATGATTCCTGATTCACACAGACACAAAAGAATGAACCCAGCCAAACAAATTCACACAGACCAAATGCTTACCCTCTGGGGATGGAAAATTCTTTTAGTTTCCACCCAGTCCTTCATAAATACATTAATAATGTATCACTCTTGTAAGGAAAATAAGAGGAAACGTTTTCAAAGCAAAAGTACAAACTCGTGTGTGTTGAGCCCCTCCTCTGGGCCAGGCCAGTTCTGCTCTGAGAGGCAATGGGGTCAGACCCAGGCCCTGGGTAGGGACCTCGGGATCTCCCTGGGGTCAGGTGTGGGGACTCATGGAACGATAGAAGTGTGCAGGGCAAGCTGCTGTGGGGTCAGAGAGCAGGCACTCAGCTCCCTCAGGGGGCTCAAGAAAGGCTGCCTGGAGGAGGTGGTGCTGAGCTAGGTCTTAAAGGATGAGTGGGATATAAGTAGGCAGGTAAGAAAGGGTGGGGAGGCTCTTCCAGGCAGAGGACCCACATAAGCCAAGGTGCAGGCACACGAAGCAGTGCAGTGTGCAGGGGGAGTAACTGGGATCGTCATGCTAGAGTTCTGTAGGTGGCTCCATGGATGTCCCTGACTCATCGAGAGGTGTGGGCAGAGCTGTGGCTTGAGCAGGTGGTGCAGCTTGATTAGCAGGATGAGGAATGTCCCCCATCTCTGCTCTGTGAGTTGCTTGTAAGCAGGGCCTCCCATATTCAGGGACGGTTCTTAGGGGTCCCCTTGTAACTGTAGCAGGTGTGGGCACCAGGCTGAGGAGCCCAGGGAAGGTAGCCACCACCATCTAAGGCACACCTTGGCTGTGCCTGGGAGTTTTATCTGAGGGCGCTAAATGGCTAGAGAGCATTCCCCACACCTTGTCAAGGGCTAAGAGCTGATTGATGACACCTTACAGGGACTAAGGATGGATGGATGGATAGATGGATGGATGGATGCATGGCTGGCTGGCTGGATGCCTGGATGGATGGATGGATGGATGGATGGATAGATGGATGCCTGGATGGATGGATGGATGGATGCCGGGATGGCTGGCTGGCTGGATGGATGGATGCCTGGATGGATGGATGGATGCCTGGATGGATGGATGGATGGATGGATGGATGGATGCCTGGATGGATGGATGGATGGATGGATGCCTGGATGGATGGATGGATGGATGGATGGATGGATGGATGAATGGATGGATGCCTGGATGGATGGATGGATAGATGGATGAATGGATGGATGCCTGGATGGATGGATGGATGGATGGATGGATGGATGGATGGATGCCTGGATGGATGGATGGATGGATGGATGGATGAATGGATGGATGCCTGGATGGATGGATGGATGGATGGACGGATAGATGGATGCCTGGATGGATGGATGGATGGATGGATGGATAGATGGATGCCTGGATGGATGGATGGATGCTGGGATGGATGGATGGATGGATGGATGGATGGATTTCTGGCTGGATGGCTGGATTGCTGGCTGTCTGGCCAGATGGATGGATGGATGGATGGATGATACAGACAAGCAGGAACATGGCTTCATCCTGGGCTCCTTTTCTCTTCCAGTACCTTCATCCCACTCTACTTTTTTTTCTAACTTTTAAAAATTGAGTTACATAGAAGAAAGAAGTGCATACACCTTGCATGTACAGCAGATGAATTTTTACATACATATACATCCATGCAGCCACTGCCAAGATCATGATACAGAACAGTTCTAACTTCCTAGGAGGCCCCTTTCCTCCACCCCACTTTGAACAGCAACATCACCTACCCATGACACCACCCTACCACGCACCCTGTGTGAACCAACAGTGACCACCCACACACTCAGCCACTAAGCCCCAGAAGGCATCCTAGGGCCTCTTTCCCTGTTCACAATGAACTAGGCCCCAAGCCCTGGCCTTCTTGTCTCACTTCAGTCCTCTGTCCCTCCTCTCATGCCACACTGTCTCAGCCTGGATTGGTGTTACAGCCTCCAGGTGCTCTGCCTCCAGGTCAAGTCTCCTGTCTTCTGTCACCTCTTCCATGTGGTGGCATCTCCTTGAAGATGGTGTGGTCATTCAGTGATTCCTGGAAATTTTCAGGCAGTCTCCACTGGCCTAGCTGTTCCTTGTGGCTCTTTTTTTTTTTTTTTTTAATTTTTTTTTAACGTTTATTTACTTTTGAGACAGAGAGAGACAGAGCATGAACAGGGGAGGGGCAGAGAGAGAGAGAGGGAGACACAGAATCTGAAACAGGCTCCAGGCTCTGAGCTGTCAGCACAGAGCCCGACACGGGGCTCGAACTCCCAGACCGTGAGATCATGACCTGAGCTGAAGTCAGACGCTCAACCGACCAAGCCACCCAGGCGCCCCCCTTGTGGCTCTTGGTAGAGGCCGAGTGCCAACCAGTTCCAAAGCTGCTGTCTAATCACATGCACCCTGACACCCCAAGCCTCTCCCTGGGACCCAGAAGGATGGGAATGGTGCCAGTGGGCAGTGTGCTAAGAGGAAATGCCCATCCCCCCTCCAGGGACCCAGGAGCACTCCCCCAGAAAGAGAGGATATGATCCAATGGAGAGAGAAATGGAAGAATAAAGCCCAAACAAAGGGCAGGAAATGCCATTCTAGGCTGGGTAGTCCCTGGGAAGGGGCTGGTGGACAAAGAGATGCCTGGAAATGCCCGTGGGTGTCCCTCCCAACTTGGCACCCAGGGCAGGTGGAAATGCAGGCTCTCCCACCAGCTGTGAGCAGAGACGGTTCCCAGGTTACTTTTGCCAGCACTCTCTCCATTGTTTTGACTGGTTTTCAGTGAGTGCTCCTCACAGCCCCTGGCTTGGCTCCTTCCTGCTCTTTTGTCATCTGACATCCTAGCTGTCTGTCTTCTAGAAAGTCTTTCTTGAGCCACTCTGATAACCAGGGTTGGATGCCCCCTGCTTGGTGCTGTGATCCCCATAGACTGTGCCTGCCTGATCACTTATCTAGACTATGAACACCCCAGGGGGGCAGGGACTGTGTCACATTCACCGCTGTATCCCTGGTTCAGCTGGTGCTCAAGGAAATTTTGATGGGTGCTGAAATGAATGAGAAATGCCTGAGGAGGAAGATGAGAGCCCTTCTCAGTTCTATCCTAACCTTCCTGTTGTGGATTCCTATGTCTCCTCCACCCCCCCCCCCACCCCCCCACCCCACCCCACCCCCCGCTTCTGCTTGAGGAGGAGGAGAGGGAGAACATACTTGAATTCTGCCCCTCAGGCACCATCCTCTCTCCTTTTGCCCACACCCAAGACGCCCTTCCTCAGGGAGAACTTTTCAACCAGAGAGTAACTCATGCTAGCTTTGATAAGTAGTTCTTTGGGACCTTTACTTTCAGAAGGTGAAATGAGGGGGATCAAATCACTTTTTAAAAAATGAGCAAATATGTCAAAGGAAAAAAAGCTCTGGGCTAAAGGCCAGGGGGCCCAACGCTGCCAATAATAATTCACTTCATTTCATGAGCACCTACTGTGTGCCAAGGACCACACTAGGTGCTTTACTTCCATCGTCTTATTTAATGGAGGCATTACTACTATTATCATCAAAATCCCCATTATACAGATGAGGACACTGAGGCAAGGAGAAGTTAAAACACCTACCAGGAAAGACCCAAGTCAGATCTGTCTGATCCTAAACCCTGCCTGCTGGGCCCAGGGTCTGTTATGCCCAGAATTCGTGATCCCCAAAGACCGCCAGGGAGCCGAGTCCGATGTAAAAGCAAAAGAGCCTTTATTCGAGCTAGCTCGAGCTCAATCCCCTACCTGCACCAACCCAGCGGTGAGATACCGGGGAGAGAGAGCGAGTTTCAAAAGGACAAAGGTTTTATTGGGGCCTAGGGGCAGTTGGTGGGGTAATGGCTGTGGCCTCAGCCGATTGGCTGGGGAAGGGTCAGAGTCCTGTTAGGCAGGTGAGCGGGAGGTTACTCAAGGGGAGGAGGCGTGGTCAAGGTGAAGGACACAGAACAAGATGGAGTCGGCTGGCGTAGGCCCGCGCTTTCAGGTCAGGCTGCATTTTCTCCATGACTCTGCTCCCTCCGGATGCCCCCACATCCACACTGGGTCGTATGGAGAAGACAAGAAGGTGGCTGCAGCAGGGGTTGGTACACGCCCCACAGGAGGCTAACAGCCGCGACTCAGGAGGAATGGGAGCCTCCCTGGCACAAAAGCCGCCCACGGATGATCCGGAGCTGAGCAGGGGCTAGGCTGCAGGGAGTAAGTCGCCTGTGCTGTCCCCGCAGAAGCGAATCTTCAGTGTCTTTAACAAACACTAACTCCAAGGTAGTTACCGGAAGAAACATCCCAAACTGTTGCAAACTGCTGCTTCTCGGGAGCAGGTTTGGGGCAGATGAGAGGTGATACAGGACACTTACTTTTCATTATGAGTCTGCCAGTGGCATTACTGTGGTTAAGCAAAAATTCGTTTTTAAAAAGGAGTCCACGCCAAGTGAAACACTCTTCCTCCACTTGTAAATGTATGTGTTTCTTTCTTTTTCCTCCCCCTCCCCCATTCTATCCCCATCCCCTTGTTTTTCCAGGAAGAAAAAGCGTTGGGCATCCTGGTGCGGCACCCAAGTCCAGAGTGGAGTCTCGGGCGAGGTGGGCCCGGAGGTAGATGGGCTGCCCTTCCACGGCACCCACGCCCAGATGATCCAGAAGCTGGTGGATGTCACTGCGATGGGTGTGTGACTGTGCATGTAGAGTGCGTACCAGATGGCCGTGCCTGGAACTAGGAGGGAGTTCCCTGAGGGCCCCGAGCTCCTTTCCACACGGTCCTGGGTGAGCAGCGCCTGTGACGGGACAGCGCAGACGTTGGGGACTGAGGAGGATGTTTCCTCAGGGCTTCTAGTCCTTTGCTTTTCTTCCTAAGTGCTAAGGGATTGATTTCAACCCTCCTCCTCAGGCTTCTTCAGAGCACCCACATGGTCTGCTCTGAGAGTTTTCCGAGGCACCACTTATGGGGACAAGAGTAGGCATGACTAGAGCCATGAATAAACCCAAGGCTAATTAAAAAATAGTAAAAAAAACCAAAACAAAACAAAAAACGGAGGGGGCACCTGGGTGACTTAGTTAAGTGTCTGACCCTTGATTTTGGCTCAGGTCATGATCTCGCGGTTTGTGAGATCGAGCCCTGTGTCAGCCTCCGTGTTGACAGTGTGGAGCCTGCTTGGGATCCTCTCTCCCCCTCTCTCGCTGCCCTTACCACCCCCCCCCCACTCTCTCTCTCAAAATAAACTTAAAAAAAAAAGAAATTGTTAAATGTACAAATATGTAGCATATATTTACAAACCTCTGGGACTTTACTAAAGGTTTACTCACTACCACCACCAACAAAATATTTATACCTCTGAAATGCTTTCTTTTTCAAACATTTTGTTTCCTTGGGTCTTCAAACCTTACGCTTATCACCATCACCCCTCCTTTCTGTTCCTCACCTCTCTTCACCCCCACACCTCCCGACACCCCCTACCACAGAACCTGACTCTTGGCCCGCCTCCTCCCCATAGGCTCAGCCCCAGCCTAGAGCCAGAGGCTTTGGCCTCCCTGAATAGGAGGGCGGCCACACTCCTGGAGCCAGGGGGTTGGGGGGTCAGGAGTGTCTAGGGCTCAGGTGGCTCACAGGCTCCTCCTGGACAACTGTAGTCAGCTTGTCTTTATCTCACTCACACTCGTCCAGTGCACGTTTCCCAACAAAATTAGGAGCAGGATCACCGACCACATCCCATTACACTCCCCTGTTGAGCTAATACAGTATCTCGTGTTAGTTCACTGCCGAGCGATGGCTCACTCATCCAGATGGGGTAGTCTGGCTTCCCAGCTACAGCTCCAAATGTTTATTGGGCCTGCTTTGTTTTATTTCCTTAAACATGTCCACTTCAACTCTTTAAGGGGCGTTAGTTGTGAAGCGTGAAACACATGCTACAAAAATTACCCCTAGGTTGTCTACTCAACAGAAGTTAAAGCCTAAGCGTGTAGTAAGTAATCTGGGATTAACTTCCAGTGCCATTTACACGGCAAAGCCCCTGGCCAGCTAGGGGTGGGACAGTCCAGACCTCCCTTTGTCATTCTGGTGGGGAGTCCCCACCTACAGGTCTGTGCTTCCGCTGGTGTGGCCTCCAGGGCTGACGTGCTCATTGTGATGAGCTCACAGTCCCTCCCATCTGCAACTTCTCACAGTTCACTGAGACTGTCTCAGCTGTCAGCTTTACTGGCCAGGTGTTCCACACTTACAGTTTTCGGCCCTGACTTGAGATGGCAGAGTTCCGCGTAATGGGGGCCTCTGAGAGCCCGCCCTGGCATTTGTGAAGTCTCGATGACTAGGAGAGAGGAAGCGAGGAAGCATCACTTTGGTAAAGATGCCATCACTCTTCTGATTCATATTTTGGGGAAAGACACTAATGGACCTTTGGTTTTGCAATAGTAATAACAGAGTTCTGTTCTGGCATGGAGAAGTTTAAGGCATGACTGTGTAATAGGTTATGTGCGCTGTGGCCAGAAGTTTATGGGATGATGATGACATTGTTTAGGACAGAGGCCGAGACCTGGGTGGAGCCCAGAGAAGGCCGCGAGTGGGGGGTCCTAGTTCTGGAGTGAGACATCCGCAGTACCCCCCACCCCCGCACACACACACACACACACACACACTGCAGGGAGAAAGGGGCTAAGGTGCAAGCAAGAGCCAGAAATAGGGGCCAGCAGGGACCAGCCCAGGGACCACCGGAGCTCTGAGTTCCAGGATCCAGTTTTCAGGCATTTCCGTTCCACAGGATGATTCCTGGTCAAGCCTTTCATAAAGTTTGGTTCAAATTTATCCTAGTGTTGGCTGTGTTTTGATAAAGGGCCTGTGTTCACGTCTAGGGTGACTGGGTGAGCATGGCTATGGCCTGGAGAAGCCAGTTGCAGTGGGACAAGAGTGTCCTACAGGGAATGGTGGGGCATCCTGGGGTAAAGGGCTGGAACGTCCCCCGGGATGGATTCATGGGGTAGGTGAGCATCTTGGGGCACTTCCAGGAATGTTAGAGGGGGATCCTGGCAAGCAGTGTCTGAGATGCTCTCTGGATATTCAAGGGCAGGCTGGAGACCTTGGGCACATCGAGATGCACATGCCCCATAGACCCTACAGGAGGTGGGACTCAAAGGCAAGCAAGCCAACCAATGGAGTCAGGGTTCCTTAGACCCCTGCTGTCCCCTGGTCAAGTGCTGTCCTATTGCTCATCTGGGCAAGACATTCCTCTGAATTCATTTCATGCCCCTAATTGCATGGGCCCTGCTGATGGCCAGCCCCACCATCGTCCAGTCCACTGCATTCTGCTCCTTCCTGCCCATTCCATATGGGTTTCACTGCTCCTCAATGATAATTCCCAGATTCAAGAGACCACCGCTCTAGGCAGGACAGAGAAGATGTGGCATAAGAGCAGTTCACATGGACTCAATGTATGTCAATGATGTGCTGTGTCTGCCAGAAAAGCCAATGCATCGACAGAAGCACAGTGAGGTAGTGGTGCCTGAGTGGCTCAGTCGGTTGAGTGGTTGACTTTGGCTCGGGTCATGATGTCACAGTTCATGAGTTTGAGCCCCACTTTGGGCTCTCTGCTTTCGGCACAGATCCCACTTCAGATCCTCTGTTCCCCTCTCTCTCTGTCCCTCCCCCCTCCCCCTCTCTCCCTCTCCCTCAAAAATAAACATTAGGAGGAGAAGAAGAAGAAGAAGAAGAAGAAGAAGAAGAAGAAGAAGAAAAGAAGGAGAAGGAGAAGGAGGAGAGGGAGGAGGAGGAGGAGGAGGAGAAGCACAGTGTGAGGTAAATGGTCCCTTTCTCCTCAGTGCAGATCAGACAGGCTTGGTCTCACTTCAGATCCAAGCATCACATTTGAAGAAGTGAGTTTTGTTCAGGTAAGGTTTAGGAAGGTGAGAGCTTAAAACCTGTTAAGTGGAGGTAGGTGACTTAAATTGCCGTCTGTCAGAGACTGGCTGGATGCTCACCACTTCTGTTTCCCCTTCCTGAATACATAGGAAAACTACATTTCCCATTCTCCCTTGCAGTTGGGTTGGAGCGTGTGATTGGAATCTGGCCAATGGAGTGTGAGTAGTAGATATCAACCACTTCCAGACTTGGCCATAAATGCCCCGCGAGATTCTTTTGGTGCTGCTTCCCCTACCTGTATGGATGGAACAGTACCCCAAGATGTGGGAACCTCTTGATGGAAGGATTCTGAATCACTGCCATCACTTGGATGAAGATTTTCCAGAACTGGCAGCCTCTCGTTGGACTTTGGATGAACAGAAGACAAACTTTTCTTGTTTTAAGGCACTGTGATTTGGGGGGGGGGGGGGGTATATTCATTACTGCAGTATAATCCAGCCTTGTCTAATACAAGCTTGCAAGGTTTAATACTGAGAAGTAGGATAAGAAAATTCTCTTCAGATGCCAATACTGGAAGGACCATGTACTCCAGGGGCACAGTTCATGTGCTTTAAGGCCAGTGGGGAAAGTGGTTCCACTTTGGCTCATTAAGAGTTAAGATTTCCTGACCAACCCTGGAACGACTTATCTCGGGAAGTAGCAAATTGGTGCCATTGGTGGTATTTGTTCAGAAAACTGGACCATCATTTGGGGGAGAGGGGATATACCTGGGATAATTCATGGAGAGAAAACGGGATATCATGACCTGTATGGTGCATTCCAGCAATGATATCTAACATACAATCTAGCAGCGTCCTTCTGAGAGTTGTTGAATTAAAGCAAATGGAATAAAAATCCCACCATTTCTCCAGATCATTGGGTACTATTGTGACCTCCAGGTGATTGCCATCAAAGGCCATTGTCTTGCTAGATGAATTCCAGGAATGGAGGCTGTAGGATCGCCAGCTTCAAGCAGCAGATTTTTCAGAAAAGCAGTGAACCAAGCGGACCACATTCTGGCTATCTTGGCTCCACCAGTCAGAGGGAATGCGGCAGATGGGGCTGCATTCTGTGCTGAAAATTTCTCCCACTCTTGTCTGGCCAACCCACAGACCAATGTGTATAAACAGGAAGATGAGCCCTCATCTTGCTAAGCAACACTGGTGAATAAGAAAGGAATCTAATGGCTCTGTCACCTTCCGTCCAAACCAGATGGGCCTTTTCCTCCATCCATTCTCTCAGGAGAGAAAGGAGCCTTAATCCCTAATAACGTCCTCACTTAGTCTGTTTGGAAGAAGGATCGATTCTTGCAGAATACTTCAGGACTCCAGGAATCTGACCCAGAGAAGGATTAAGTGACCAAAACCAAATTTACATTTTAATATGATGCAGTTAATCTTGAGCGATAAACACATAGCCTGCCACTGTTGGCAAGATGCTAAAACCTAAAAGGGCTGGTCAACAAATGTGAACCTCCCCAAACAAAACCCAAGAAGTGAGGACATCCCCAAGAGAGGACTCCAGCAGGTCTTTCTACTTTGGCAATCTTCCATGGTGAGCGGGGTGGTCTCTCTCATCAAGCCCTTCCTCACTGTGGGGGACAGAGGGAGTGATATTCTCCAAATCACAAGGCTGGACTCTGTCCTCAAAAGGAGGAAAACAAGTTAAGTCCCGGAGTGGATTTGTAACAATGTGCTATAGATCTGAAGACACTTTATGAATCTCAAGAGGAGAGAGAGAAGACCCAACTTCACTTGAAGGCTCCATTGTTTTTGGCCACTGCTGGCTGACCAAGGCAAAATACCCTAATTTCTCTGACTTTTCTCTAAGAAAACCGATCCCTGGATCTTCCTAACTCCATTGGGTATTTCAAGAGCCTTCTAGATACCCCTGGTGTTGGAAGACCCTCCTTCCCCATAAAGACTGCAGCACACTCCAGCTGTGGCTTTTTACTTTGCTTTATTTGCAGACTCAAGTTTGCTACGTAAATCCATTGCACAATTCGGCACACATATACTTGGCATAAAAGGGAGGACCGTACAAAAATACAACTCTTGATAGTAAAAGGAACCACCCTCGGCTCATCCCCGTCCATCCTCCTAGTGGGAACACCCATGTTTAAGGTCAAAATAGGGGGAAATTTGGCATGAGGAGGCATGGAGGTCTCAACCAGTTCCATTGCCCCAGTAAGATTCTGGGCTGGGGCCGGGTGGACTTTTCTGCCACTTTCAGATCTGGTCACTGCCTCCTCCAAGAAGGGGAAGAGAAGCTCCCCAGGTTATGGGAGGCCTTCCATAAGGAGCTAGAATAGGGCTATCCAGTCAAAGCCAAAGCCACTTCCCTGGGACACATCCAACCTGGGGTATCTGCCTCTGGGCACCCCTGATTGGAGAGTAAGCGACTCAGGATAAACCCACCTCTTGGGAAGGGATGGGAGGAGAGAGTCAGAGAGATCTAGAGGATGTTCTCCTTGGCTCTCCTTTTAGCAGATTCCATAAATGTCCTATGGATGCCAGCTTGTGTCTCCCTGCCCCTGGTCCCTCCCCAGGCTTGAGTCCACCTAGCCCCTTGGCAGTGAGGAGCTTGAATCCCAGAACTCCAAAGGAAGTCAGAGTTGGCCCCAGCCCACTGACCAGGAAATCTGAAGGACTAGCATTTCTGTAAAGGTGGGCAGATCCTTGGAGCAGCAAGAAGTCCTTCTGGTCCTTGGTGTGTTCACCAGGGTGGAGGCTCAACGTGGTCGGGCACAAAATTGCAGGACAAATGAGACTGGTACTGAGCTTCCCAGGACAGGACAGAAGATGGCGGGCAGTACCCTGGTCTACATATGGCCCTACAGACCCACTATCACTCTCCAGGTGGTGAGGTGAGACGTCTGGCAGACGAGCAGTGCTGGAGAACAAAAGAGGCAGGGTGAGCCCGGGCCACCTCCTCTTCTTGTCTCAGGGGCTATTTAAACCATTATGGAGCTTAACCCCAGGCCTTTGGGCTGAGAGATGCCAGAGAATGAGTCTCCGTTTTGTTTTGTTGTATCTGAGAACCCGGAGAGAATGTCAGGGTCCTCTCTGAGACTGCTAAGACACTCCACAGGGCGTGTGGCAGGGGGCTGAGGTGGGGACGGGGGGGGGGGGGGGGGGAGACAATTCTGCCAGTAGTCATATAACCTTAGCCTCGGTGTCTTGGCACAGAGCTGTCATGGAGACCCTGGCATTTTAACGGTGAACACATGCATGCTTGCACGCACGCGCACGCACACACACGCATACACACACACACAAACACATAGGGTTCCTGGCATCTACCTCTGGTGCTTCTGGGCAAATGGAAAGAGAAAAATAATTAGAACTCTGTGTGTTGGGAACTCGGTTAGACACACTGGATTTAGGCCTCTGTCCTGGCCCTGCGCTTCAGGACTGGCTGTTTAAAAGGGCCACAGACATGGCCCCAGGGAGCCCCGGGATTTGTCTTCCATCAGCCCTGGGGCTTGTAGAATCTACTCACCTTTCCTGTGAAAGTGAGACATGCCCTTCACTGTCCCCCCACCACATGCTGCCAGTGCCCGACCGCCTCCCCACCTCCCTTCTCCCCTCCGGCCTCCAGGGAGGTCATCTCCCTTCCGACCCCTTTGTGGGGTGGGGCTCAAGTGTTAATGATGACAATACAGCTTCGTGTGTCATGTCCTCAGGAAACACCCGTGCATTTGGACAGCTGTCATCGGTGACAACGGCACTGAAAGGTCCTGGCAGGCGTGAACCCAGATACCCCCCCCTCATCTCCCAATCCCCACCCGTCACGCTCTGCACCCTCCCCCCCCCCCCCTCCAGCCTGTCTTTGAGAACTTCCTGGAGGTGACAATTCACTGTCTTCCTCTCCCCAGAAGCCGGCCTCAGACGACTCCCATCAGCCGATGGGGGCTTATCCCCACTGGGCTCAGCAAGCTGGAGCAGGCCCCCCGGGACCAGAGAGGCGCCCCCCCCCCCTCCTCCCCGGGACCAGAGAGGTCTCACGGCGGCCCAGGCCCATTGCTCCCACCTGCGCTTGGCCACGCGGGCGGCAGGCGGCGGGCAAGCTCAGGCCTCACTTGGCCCCACACGGTGGCGGGACCCTGGCTAGGCCAAGCCGCCCGCGGGGGTCCCGCCCGCTCCAGGCGAGTTCGGGGTCTGGAAGGTCGAGTGGAGCCTGGTCAGCAGCTCGGGCTCATCGCTCTTCCCCGAGGCGTCGGGGGTGCCCGACGGGTAGGCCTCCCTGGCCCGGCCGGCCCTGGCGCAGGTGAGGAAGGCCAGGCAGGCCCCGCGCAGGCGGCCCAGGTCCCTGTGGGTGGACTCGCTGACGAAGCAGTACAGCACGGGGTCGGCCACGCAGTTGAAGCTGGTGAGGAGCAGGGCGAAGTGGTAGGCGTTGAAGACGGCCCTGGCGAACTGGCAGCTGGCCTCCCAGAGGCTGCGCACCAGCAGCAGGGTGTGGTAGGGCAGGAAGCAGGCCAGGAAGATGACCACCGTGCTGAACACGAGCCGCTGGATCTGGTCCTTGCGGCTCTTCTGGGTGCCGTGGCTGCGGCGCACGGCCCGCAGGATGCCCTGGTAGGAGGCCAGCAGCAGGCACAGCGGGAAGAGGAAGCCCACCAGGAAGCGGTAGTAGTTGATGCCGCGCTGCCACGGCTGCAGCGGGTAGTGCTCGAAGCAGACGCGGTGCCGCTTGTCGTCCTCCACCACCTCCTGGTGCCTGAGGAAGTAGACGCTGGTCAGCAGCTCCTTGGCCCAGATGAGTGCGCTGACGCCCACGGCCGCCTTCAGGGTGCGGAACTGGTGGAAACGGAAGGGGTGGGCCACGGCCAGGTAGCGGTCGATGGAGATGCAGCACAGGAAGCCCACGCTGATGTAGATGTTCTCGTAGAGGAGGATGCCGCACAGCTGGCAGGACAGGTCTCCGTGCGGCCAGTTGTCGTGCTGCAGCACGTACTGCAGCCAGAAGGGGAGCGAGCAGATGTAGAAGAGGTCGGCCACCGTCAGGTTGCACAGGTACACGCCCAGCTCGTTCCGGGCCTTGATCTGCAGGTAGCCGAAGTAGAGGGACAGGCAGTTGGCCGGGAAGCCCACCACCAGCACCGCCACGTAGACCACCGGGGCCAGAGTCTGGTGGATGGTGTGGTCGATGGGACAGCTCAGCGACGAGTTCTCAGTGACGTTCCCCATCTTCGGGCCTCAAGGGGCCTCGCCCCTCATGGGCTCGGGGAAGGGGCCGGGCTCTCTGACGCCATCTTGCTTGCGGGATGCGGCTCAAGCCGGTTCAAAGGCTGGGCCTCCTCGGTGGCGGGGAAGTCCCTGAAAGCTGAAGGCGGGAGAGGCTTAGAATAACAGCGGCTCACATTTCTGTAGCACCTACTGTGTGCCAGGTCCCGTTCTAAGTGCCTCACCCGATCGAGAAGACGGACCGACCTCAACTCCACTAGCCTATCCGAGCGGGTGGCACACCAGGATACTAAAATGTAAAATGTGGTTTGGGCCTCCCTGTCCCCCTTCCCTGGCCTCCCGTCCCTTATTTATTTTCCTGGTCCCTCGGGGCAGCAAGCAAGGCTAGGAGCCCTCGTGAGCACAAACCCTCCAAGGGAAGCTCAAGGTAAAGTTCAATTCCAACCCACGCACGACAGTGAGGGCTCCAGCCATTCTCTACGACAGCACTATGCATCCGTCACATCTTTCCTGCTTGCTCCAAGACATGTACCAGGGCAGTTAACACTGAGGTCACGGCCCCTTCTGGGGGCCTCTCCAGACAGCAGGGCCCGACCCTGTCACGTCCTCTTGTGCTCTGGCAAGAAACAAAGGCCGTGCTTCCCTCAGGCCACTGCCTGGATTCCCGGTGCTCCCCAGGAGGTGCTCCCTCACCTCTTCTCTGGAGAACTGAGGGCCCAGCGCAGGGAACAGCACAAGACGGGAACCAACAGAAATGAACACGAGGCCGGGGTCAGCCGCTTACAGGCTGGGCAAGGCATTTACCCTTTGTCTCAGTTTCCTCATCTAGAAGGTGGGGATAGAAGCACTCACCCTCAGGGGCAGTATCAGGGCCACATCAAATGATGGATGTCAAAATGCACGGCATTGTTTTGCCAGAGGGAAAGAGGCGGAGTCAAAGATGCTATTTGCAAGAAGTTTATCGTGTTGAGAATTTAAGAAAGAAAATGCTATTGCTCTATTTACAGATACATTAGAACAAAATAGAATAAAAATTGTTGTTGTAAGCCTACTTTATAAATTATCTGAGATATATATATATATATATATATATATATATTGAAAAGCCTGAGCTCCTCTATTGATTAAACACTCCTGGTTCCAGTGAAAAATCTAAATCAGGATGATTTAGTGAGTCTAAATCAGGATGTTTCAACTGTTTCAACTTTTTGCTTGTTTAACAGTCATCCTCCCCGGGGGCACCTGGGTGGCTCAGTCAGTTGAGTGTCTGACTCTTGATTTCAGCTCAGGTCATGATCCCAGGGTTGTGGGATCAAGCCCTGTATCGGGCTCCGTGCTGAGTGTGGAGTCTGCTTAGGATTCTCTCTCTCCCTCTCCCTCTCTCTCCCCCTCTTCCACTCTCACTCTCTCATGCTCTCTCTGTCTCAAAGAGAAAGAAAGAAAGAAAGAAAGAAAGAAAGAAAGAAAGAAAGAAGAAAAAGAATTATTCTCCCAAAGACCCTCATTAGACATTTTTCCCCCAACCACCCCCTTGCCATGAAATTTTAATACCCCATATGTATTGCATATCTCTTTGTGTCCTGTAGCCCTTTGGAGGGTGACAAATCATCGTAATAGTTCAGATTTTTTTTCACCACCCCGCCCCCCGAGAACATACAGTCTTATATGGTTGCAAATTCTGAATGAGTAACATTTGAATTAAGCTATTTTGAAGTATCAGCAGATCAACCCTGTCCTTTGCATGGTCTCTCAACAATAGTCAATCTGGGACTCAAGGACCCAGAAGGGAAAAGCCTCAGAGTCTGCCCCCAGCCACCTCACCGCCATCTCCCTCCTGCAGCTCTGTTGTGGCTCCTGCCTGGCCTCTTGCCTCTAAATGGGCAGGAGATGGTTCTGGTCCAAAGCTACCCTCCTCACCTGGAGTCTCTGGGACTCCTTGGGGCTCCCCCCACCCCACCCTGGCTCTCCCCTTCATGCTCCTGCCCATTACCCACATGGAAGGCACAGCCATCTTTCTAAATATAACCAGCTCTTCTTCTCCCTTGCTTAAAACCCACTGAGATGGCTTCTTATCACACCTACAGTAAAGCCCAAACTCCTTGCGGGACCTACAAGGCCCAGCATGATCTGGCCCCGACTCCCTCAGCCTTGCCCACCACCACCACCCTCTGGCTACAAAGGCCAGCTCTCTGCGCCTCAGGCCTGAGGAAGGAAGCGTGGGCAGGAGGACCCAGGTCTGCCTACTCCATGTCCCCGCTCCTGGCCAGCCAGTCCCCACCTGAGACTCACTCTCGAACTCTCAGTCAGTCTCCAGAAGGCAGGACTCCCGTCGGGCTCACCTCTCCACCCTCTCCAGGACACAAGCCCGGAATCTCAGTGATGGTGGCGGAGGGGAGTGCTTCTCACTGTTTTTAATTATGGTTAGATATATATAACATAAAATGTACTATGTTAACCATTTTTAAGTGTACATTTTTAAGCGGTGTGAAGTACATTCACACGGTTATGCAACCATCACCACACCACCCGTCTCCAGAACTTTCTCATCTTCCCAAACTGGAAAACTCTGTATCCGTTATACCCTATTCCCATTCCCCTATACCCCATACCCCATTCCCCTCACCCCCCAGCCCCTGGCAAGCTCCATTCTACTCTTTGTCTCTGAATTTGACTATGCTAGGACCTCGTGTGAGGGAAATCGTTCGGTGTTTGCCTTTTTGTGTCTGGCTTATGTCACTTAGCAAAATGTCCTCCGGGTTCATTCATGGGGTAGTATATTGCAGAATTTCCTTCTTCCTGAAGGCTGAACAACATTACGTTGTGTGTATGTACTGTGTTTTTGTTTTTCCACTCATTTGTCAATGAACATCGGAGTTGTTTCTATCCTACCTACTGGCCAGTGTGAATAACGCTGCAATGAACAGGGATGCCGAGGATCCGCTTGAGTCCCCGTTTTCAGTTCTTTGGGGTGAACACCTAGAAGTGGAATTCCTGGATCATAGGACAGTTCTATTTTTAATTCTTTTGAGGAACTGCCATTCTGTTTTCCATAGTGGCTGCATCATTTTACATTCCTACCCACAGTGCACGAGGGTGTTTTCTTATTTTTTGCTTTTTGTGGTTTTTTTTTTTTTTTGGTTTTGCTTATATGTTTTGATGGTGAGAGGAAGGGGGAAAGGGGGCAGATGAGCCCTGTGACCCTTCAACTCTGCCCACGGCCGGTGAGTCAAACTTTGGTTCCACTCACCCTCCACTTGCCGACCCTCCTATCCCTGAATCCCAAGCCCACGCACAGTTCAGCTGGCTTACATATGAGGTCAACAGCCGGACACGTCCCTGAACTGTCCCCAAGAGCACTCACCCAGGACAGCCCCCATCTCTAGATTTACCTCAGGTTCTCCAAAGTCCAGATAAAGTCCACCCGCAGGAAGATAAAATTCATTCATAAGCACAGGCCCCCAGATGCTCCCAAAACAGGGCAAATGAAGCCATCGTGAAGAAAAACACGTCCTGTCGGGTCTTTGGAAGGTCACCAGGCTGAAGCCTATTGTTTATAAGTGGTGAGTGTATATATGTGTGTATGGCGGGTGAGGGGGGAGCTGGGGCAATGGCTTGTGGCTTCCTCTTTCCTAGGCCAACAATAAGCGAATTCTGGCAACCAAAGTAAAAAATGTTCAAGCGTGCAAGGCAGAGAAGAAACATTTACTATGTTTAGGTTAAAACACCTCCTACGTTCCCTTGTAGCGAAAAGTGGGTTTGGGTGTTCCAGAGCCGTGGTTTTCATATTTAGGTGCATCTGAGTCACCTGGAAGATTTGTTTAAAACAGATTTTTGAGGGGCGCCTCAACTGGTTAAGCGTCCGACTCTTGATTTCGGTTCAGGTTGTGATCTCGCAGTTCATGAGTTCGGGCCCTGTGTCGGGCTCCGTGCTGACAGTGTGGAGCTTGCTTGGGATTCTCTCTCTTCCTCCCTCTCTGCCCCTCCCTCACTCATACTCTCTTCTCTCAAAATAAATACATAAACTTAAAAAAAAAAACCTTATTGAAATTATTGAGCCTTACCTACCGAATGTCTAATCCAGTGGGTCTGAGGTGGGGCTTGAGAATTTGCAATATGCTCCTATGTGGTGTTGGTATGCCAGCCTGCTGACCACACTCTGAGTAGCAAGGCACTCAAAGCTCTAGAAAGTCTGGGATCTGAGTCCTGATAAGGGGCAGGATAAGTATCCTGATAACTCGAGTTCCCAAGCTGGGAGGCAGAGGTAGCTGTAAGGGGAACTTAACGACCCAACGGAACCCTTATGGGCAGAACCAGGATGCAGCCTTTGGGAGGTCAACAGCCTGATTCACTCTCTCAAGAAATAGGGACTGGATCTGTCAGGGTTCTTACACCTCATATTTGCAAAATCTTCTGCAGTTTACAGAGCATTTCACCTCTGCCCTCTCACCCATCTTCACTACAGCCCTGTTATTTTCCCCATTTTAGGCAAGAGGACACTGAGGGATGGAGTGGCTTGTCCAAGAGTCCAGTTCCTCTGTGTTCCTCCCACCCTCAGGGAGCCTCCAGTCTCATAAGACAGAACAGCACGCACAAATGACTACCGCTCGAGGCAGCGCACGGTGGTACTGTGAGCCCCCCTCATACTCACGTTTAATTTGGTTTGTTCTTTTCACTCCACACACGGCCTCTGTGGGACAGCCTCCCTCTGTGGTTTCAACCCCATCTGCACTCGGACGACTCCAGGCCTCCCACCAGGCGGACAGTGGACGTAACCAGCTTCCCGCTGCCTCACAAGACATGCTCCATGATGAGGCCCAGCCCCCTTCCATCATTTTCTGCACTAACGGCCTCTTGGAAGGGGCATCTCTACCTGTGCAGATGAATGGCCTTTGGCTTCCTCCCTTATCTTCATCCAAAGCATCCAATTAATTACCCAGTTCTACCATTTTCAATTCCTGAATATTTCCCACATCAATCTCTTCCTCTTCATTTCCTACACCAATGCCCTAGATTGACTTGGTCAAGACTTCACCCCCAGCATCGGTACAATGGCCTCCTGTTGGATTTCCTAGCTCCATCTGACCGCCCTTAATGCCATCCTCTAAACCATCCATGCAACCATGCTTTTGTGCATCCATCCATCTGTCCATCCATTCACTTATTCATTCATACAACAGACACTTATTGAGTATCTATTGTATGGAAGGCACTGCCCTAGACACTGTCACTTAGTGAAACTCAAGTTGCTTTTACTCTCATGAGACAGCGGAGAAGACGGGTGAGACCAGCTCCTAAGGAGAGCACAGGACTTTAAGGGAGCTCATGGGAGGTAACCTGACCCAGCCAGAGAGGCCTTCCTGAGCGGCAAGTCAGACTAAGAAGAAGGGGGAAGGGCTACCCAAGCAGAAGGGAGTTTCTGCCTGTGGAAACAATGTGTGCAACAGGCCAAATGTGAGAGAGACAATGGGCACGTTTGGGGAACTGAGAGTAGCTTGGCATGACTGGGTCTAGGTATGAGGAAGCATGGCCGGAGAGGAGACAAGAAGGAGCTACAGAAACTGACAACTAATTAGAAGGGAGGTAGGGGGCAGGGACCCCAGTCAGGGACAAATCTGAGATGTTCCTTAGTGCTTGGTCCTTATAAGCTCTCAAAAATTATTTGTTAGGTGGGTGGATAGGTGAATGGGTGGATAGATGGATAGGTGGATGAGTAAATGAATGTATGAGGAGGTAGATGGATAAATGAATGAGTGAATGGGTAGACAGATGGATGAATGGGTGGGTGGGTGGGTGGATGAATATGTAAACAGCTAGATGGTGGCGGGTGGCACCTGAGTGGCTCAGTCGGTTGAGCGTCCGACTTCGGCTCAGGTCATGATCTCACAGTTCGTGGGTTTGAGCCCCACATCGGGCTCTGTGCTGACAGCTCAGAGGCTGGAGTCTGCTTCTGATTCTGTGTCTCTCTCTGTCTCTCTCCCTGTCCCCTGCTCACTCTCTGTCTCTCTCTCTCAAATAAACATTAAAAATTAAAAAAAGTATAGCTAGATGGGTGAGGGGTAGACAGATGGATGGGTTAATGGGGAGAGAGATGGATAGATGGGTGACTGGATAGGTAGATGGGTTTGAGATTGGGTGCTGGGACAGCGGGGTATCATTAATAGAAATAGAAAAGTAAGGAGGAAGGATTACTGGGGTTTCCTCTTCAGAAGCCTGGCATCTGCTCAAGCCTCCAGAGCTGGTCAGAGGGTCCAGCTTTTGCACTCAGGTCTTATCACAGCCAACCTTCCCTTCTACCAGTTCCTGAGGACAGGTACCCCCAGATAGAAACTCCACCTTGCCAGGAGGGTCCCTTCTCTACCTGGTGTCCATAAGAAACTTCCTCCTGGGGCGCCTGGGTGGCGCAGTCGGTTAAGCGTCCGACTTCAGCCAGGTCACGATCTCGCGGTCCGTGAGTTCGAGCCCCGCGTCAGGCTCTGGGCTGATGGCTCGGAGCCTGGAGCCTGTTTCCGATTCTGTGTCTCCCTCTCTCTCTGCCCCTCCCCCGTTCATGCTCTGTCTCTGTCCCAAAAATAAATTAAAAAAAAAAAAAAAACGTTGGGAAAAAAAAAAAAAAAAAAGAAACTTCCTCCTCAAAAATCCAGGGACACAGTGGATGCAAAAGTGTTCCGTGAATGGGAAAACCTAGATGGAATAGAAGAACCAAGCCACATCGGCCGAGAGGGCTCGACGTGCCAGGCACATTTCCGCACATTCGCTCCCTTTCAATACCACTCTCATCAGTGCTCATTTGACAGGTGAAAAAACTGAGGCTCAGAGCGATGAACCAACCCGCTTAGGATTCCACAGTTACGATGTGGTAGGCTAGGTTTGGAGCTCAGACCGGCCCAAACTCTGTGAACATGAACTCTGTGTCATGTCCCCTTTCTGTCTATCACGGTGATCCGTGAGCAACCACCCTCCACCCCCAGGCTTCGCCAAGCTCCGGTCCTCAGATGCCACCAGGAGGGCCACCGGGCTTACTCCCGGGCCTGCTCCCCTGCACCCGGCAGATGTCTACCGGGTCACCCATGTCCTCAGCACCCAAAGTGCGCCCAGTCCGTGGTGGCCTGAGGGGCAGGGGGAGGGGCGGAGAATGAACACAAGGAGTCTCTGCATCTACCTCAAACGCTTCATCATCCAGCTAAGAAATCCACGGACTATCCACGACACAACCAACCCCTGAAAGCAAATCTTTCTACAAATGCTCGTCGGCACGGAGAAAGGTCTTCCAGGACCTTAACGACCAAGAAAAATTAGCCCTGAAAGGAAGGAAGCGCCTTTTGACGCAAGCTGAGAGCCTCCTGCACATCCCCAGCCAGAAGGCGGAGGTGCCTGATGCTGGCCTGGAGCCGGTGCATAAACAGTGATCTAATCTGTCGCCGTTTCTTCCGCGTGCTGCACACAGGCACGCACACAGACGGCTACTCACGGAGCCCCGAGCCCACGGAGCAGGGAGTTTCCTGCGCACCCAGCTTCCCTTCCCTTTAGCTGGTCAAACTTCCACCTGCTTTCAGAGGCTGACATTTCCCTCTGGGACGGGAGTAGAAATCAGGCTGCAGGCTTCCTGAGTCCCATCTTGCTCCCAAACAGCCTCACTCGGGCAACAACAACAACGAGAAAATCTCATTTCCCAAGCCCTTGTCCCTGTTGGGAAGTTCAGTCCCATCTGGGCTCAGGCAGTCGCTCTGGGGCAGGTGGGGCTCGCACTGCTATCCCATTTCACAGAACCTGAAGCCCAGAGAGCCTAAGCCAGTGGCTCAAGTTCACACAGTAAGTCGGGCGAATCTGAATCCAGGACCCAGAACCCAGGCATCACGGCACTGATTTGCTGCCTTTTAAGCTCTTCTGACCACAAAGCGTAGCAAGGATACATTTGACATTGTAACCAAGCACACAGACATCACACACGTGCATACAGAGAATAAAACTTCCCCGAAGCAATACTTACCCCACTACTTGCGACGCACTCTGATCATTTCTACACTAAATCGATTTGCTGACCCACTAATGAGTCTCGATCCTCAGTTTGGAAACAACTGGGCTGATCCCCCGCCTTCTCAGCCTCCAGACCCCGGGAAGGCGATGGTCTCTGACGCCAGGTGAAGAGCAGGCAGGGAGCGGCAGCAAAGGGAATCTGGCTCTTCTCTGACTGTCTACTCGGCTGAGCACTGCCCTCAAACCTCAAATAGCCGGGCTTCCTCTGGCCCTGGAGAGTCCCGGGGGAGGAGACGGGACCCACCTTGCCGGGCCTGGTGGAGGGCCCCAAGCAGGCCACTCTGCAGCCAGGACCAGCGCTTCCCCTCCGGAGATTTCCCACAGACCACACCTCCCAGCTCGGTCTAGAAAATCCCAGCTGGAGGCTGCCCGTTCCCGAGCTGAGGCAGAATCATGTGAACTCCGATCCGGTATCAGGCTGGGTGGTTGCCGAGGAACACTTGCCGGCCAAGGATGAGAGCAGGGGGGGGACTGCTCCCCCCACCATCCACATCCTCCAAATGCTTCCAGACCCCAGGGGGGCAGGGAGAGACCTTGCCAGGAATGTGAAAGCCTGAGTTAGGGGCAAGAGTCCTGGGGAGTGGGGTGGGGGTGGGGGGTGCAGGAGGAGCTAAGCACACTAATTCTACCCATCAAACCACCTTGAGCACCTACAAGATACCAGGAGAGGAGCTACAGGGTGTCGAACCCCTGCCCCAGGAGTCCTTGCTTGAGCCGTTCAGACAAGCCAATGCTAGAATATGCTGCGGACACCGGCAAGAACGATGGGACGGCCGGCAAGGACAGGGGAAGGGGACTGTTTCCGCCCCCAGCCCCGGGCTGTCACCCTTCAGCGGCAAACAACCAACATCTGGGTCAGTGGGTCGCAACTCACCTAAGAACATACCCGGGGGACTTATAAAAATTAATACTAATGCCCACGCCCCGCCTCAGATGAATTAAATCACCCTTTCTGGCGGTGAGATGCCAGCACCAATGTTTTTCAAAGATCTCAGGACAATTCCAGTGGGCAGCCAGGTGGAGAAGCACTGATGTGGTGGTGGAGGCAAGTTGGATCCTGTTCTGCAGATTGATAGAGCCAGGGCAACGGGGAAGGTTCCGGGCTATGAAGAAGGCAAGCATCGATGTTTTAAAATAGCACGGCCCAGAGCAGAGAGCAAGCACAGGGCTCTGGTTTCACGGGGTCTTCTGTCTCTCAGGAGCATTTACTAAGCTTGGTCAGCACAGCGGGATTGGAAGACCCCCTTGGAGGTTACGCAGCCCAGCCCCCTCATCTTACAGATGGGGACACTCAGACACAGAAGGGCAAAGGCTCTAAACCGGGGCCTTGCAGCTAAATGACAGAGCTGTGATTTTCTCAGAACACGCTGGCGACTTCAGACGTCATGCTGTCTTGGCATAGCCTCCTCCCTTTGAAGAACTCTCCTTGGAAGCTGCATCATGGGACACGTTGCTGGGGCCACAAAGCCAATGTCCGTCACGCATGGGGGTCATTGAGAAAGTGCGTTCTCCCTGCCCCGTTGGGTGATCTGTGGGACTCGTCCTCTCCAGAGGGCGAATCGCTATAGTCTTTTGGGGGGACCGTTTCGGTAGGGGTCTCAGGAAAAACAAATCCCCCTGGGTTGGGCCAGGGCCCTCCGAGCAAATGCTTCTCGACACAGATGTTCTTCCGGAGCCGCGGAAGCGTGGCTGGCGTTTCCTGATGTCACAGGAAGGAATGCGTGGGTGAGGAGGGCAGAGTTGACTTAGTGGTGAATGCCTGACCACCCGGTGGACACACAGGCCAGAGAGAATGTCTCTGGCTCCTTCTGCAGGGGGGCCCGGCCTAATAGGACACGCACACGCAGGGGGCGGGTGGCGCTTTAGTTTTACTCAAGTCAGCTGAGCCCACATCCTCGGAGACACCCACTCAGTAAGAGAAAAAGGAGCCCGTGCTGTGTTCTCCTTTGCTGCCAGGATTTTGTCTTGAACCTAAAACAGGAAAGAAGGCCTAGAAAGCGTGATAACACAAAGCATCAAGCAGGGGCCTGAGGGGCCCTAGGGACCCCATAACCTCGAGTCGCCCAAACCTCACTAAATAAACCTGTAACTAAGTACAAAGTAGTGAGTTTGTAATAAAAACACAGCCTCAAGAGAAGCCCCCGGACTGCCTCCTTGCATTCAGACTTCTGTCCTTAAGCCCAAAGTGATAGTATCTTAGAGCTGCAGCTGAGCAGAACGGGGAGTTTAGTGAAGGGCCAGAATGCCTGAGCTCTGTGGGGTACGGTGACCTCATAGGGGCTGCTAGGGGCCACCTCAGTGTCTCCTTCCATCCTGGAAAGCCACAGGACATAAACTGGACCACACCTGCCACCTGAATTCACTGTCTCCATCTCTCAGCCCTCAGTGACAGCAGACGGGAAGCCCTGTAGGCCTCCAGTAGAATGGCAGCCCCAGAAGGTTGGACTGAGCCCTGGGAAGACCTGTCTGCCCCCAGCATAAACATCTCCTCCAACAACCTTGGCTCTGAGGGGCTGGCGGACTTTTCTGAGCCACTCTGGAGGCTATTTTGAGGGCAACAGGACCATAGGCAAGAAGGCTCTCGGGCACCCCTGGCTCTTAGAATCCAGACAGCCCGAGACTCATCATAGGGAGGACTTCAGAGTCTGCCCTGAGCTGGTGGCACCATGCAAGCCGTCCAGCACATGGCAGCAATGCCATGGGCACGGGATGAAGGTTAAGAGCAGAGGCTCTGGACCAGACTGTGCAGGTTAGATCCCCGGGCTGCCACTGTCTGGCTATGTGACCTTGAGAAATCGCATACCCTGTGACCACTGGCCTTCTGTGAGAACCAAAGGAGATGAGGTTCAGCCTGGCACTCAGTAGGTCCTCCATGTTAGTGAGGATCCGGGGGTGATGAGGATGGTGATGATGGAAGTGACAAGCTAGAAGGTCCTGCCCCATGGTCTGCTTTCCCCTAGAAAGGGTGAAGGGTGGGCAGGCCAACTTGGTGAGGTATTTTTTTACGGTGCACTACCTTATCCCCATGGCTACTCTCCCGATTTGGGGCTGGCTGGGGTAACGACCTCGGAGGCTCCCCGGGGGTTCTGACAAGTACCAGTGTCTTATCGTGAGCCATCGGCTGTTTGACACCAGGGACCTTTGCTGACTTGTGTCTTGAAGGCCAGCCTTGGCCTTCCCCAGGCCTTCTACATCAGCGGCACAGGCTGTAAGCACAGGCTGTAAGCACAGGCTTACATCAGGGGAGCTAACACATGGTGCAATATTGTTGCAGGTTCAAAGGTGGCCAGGTGTGAAGTAAGGATGGCTCCAAGGACCAAGGAAAAGAACCAGCAGAGAACCTTCCAGAGCACCTGGCACCACGGCCCTGGTGGGGTCAGAGAAGAAGTGGAGGCAACATAGGGCCAAAGAGCATAGTCCTTGCCATTGTGGAAGCGTGTGCTTAGTACCTGGGATGAGCACTTCTCAGATGCTTCCTGTGTTAATGCTGGCACCAACCTTGTGAGCCAGGGTTATCCCTGTCTCGGTCCACGGAGACCCAGCATGCCAGCAACTCGCCCCGAGTCGCATAGCTGGGAAAGAGTAGAGCTGTTTGGCACCAATGACTCTTGACCACTGTATGAATTTCCTGTTGCTGCCAGAACAAAGTACCATCCACTTAGTGGCTTAAGACAACACAAATTTCTTGTCTTAGAGTCTAGTGGTCAGAAGTCTGACATTGGTTTCACTGGTATTGGCAGGCCTGCATTTCTTCCGGAAGGTCTAGGGGAAATCCATTTCTTTGCCTTTTCCAGCTTCTAGAGGCTTCCAGCATTCCTTGGCTTTCGTTTTCCAAGCCAGCAGTGGCGGGTTGAGTTCGTGTCGCACTGTGTCACCGCGGCCTCTGCTCCCAGCCTCACATCTTCTTCTCTGACTCTGACCCTGCTGCTCCCCTCCTCTATTTTTAAAGACCCTTGCGATCATCCTGGCCCACCTGGATAATCCAGGACAGTCTCCTTATTTAAAGGTCAGCCCATTAGCAACCTTGATTCTACCTGCTATCTTAATTAATCTCCCTTTGCCGTGTAAGGTAACATACTCACTGTCTCCAGGGACTATGAACTGGACATCATTTGAGGGTCATTATCTCTGCTGACCACACCACCACATCACACTTATCTAAAACCCTATAGAGCAGTGCTTCTGGAATGTTGGCGTGAATGATGGAGCCATCTGTGAGACATGGAGCCATCTGTGGTGAGTTGGGATAGAGCCTCTGGGTGTGGATGGGCTTTGAGCTGGTGCCCTGAGAGCGGGGGGGGGGGGGGGGGGGGGCGGGTGAGGTGGGCAGAGGTGGCCGAAGTGTGAAGGAAGGGAGAAGGCCCATCACCCTCGCTCTGAGTCCCAACACAGGGCCCACCCACTTCCTGGCCTCTGCTCCCTAGTCTTTCAGGCCCAATCCCGTTTCCCCGGGGAGCTCCAGCAAACCTGCATCAGTATTCCCAGGCCCTGCCCTGGGTCACTGATTGAGAATCACTGAGGGATGAGGTCCAAGAGGCGGCACTTTGAGCAATACCTCTGGGTTTTTCTGACACATGCCAAAGTCTGAGAACCACAGCATTCAGGCCCAGCTTAATGTGCTGCACACATCCCTCCTTGGGTTCTTTTCATCCTTCCTTGGCCAGCTGGAGGACTGTGACTGCCAGGGAGCTGGGACTGGGGCTCTCCATACAGAAAGAAGGTGGCCAATGAGTTCCAAATGACAAACAGGCACCAGACGAGGGGACACCGGGCGGGTGCTTACATACTCAGAGTTACCGCTACGTGAGAGGCTCTGTGTATCCCACAACATGCCTTACTGATGCCTTGCAGCAACCCTGGAAGGTAAATATTATCATCCCGGCTTTACCACCGAACACACCAAGGGTCACAGGGCTTGCAGAGCCGGGATTCAAGTCAAGTCTAAATCCACTGTATTTTTGGGCCCCTGGGGGGCTTAGTCGGTTAAGCATCTGACTTCATCTCAGGTCACCATCTCACGGTTCATGAGTTCAAGTGCTGTACTGGGTGAGCTCAACCCCCGCTTCAGGTGAACACATGCCCGGCTTTGAGCAAGCCCAGCTTCTCTCTCTCTCTCTGCCCCTCACTCACTTGCGCCCTCTCTCTCTCTCTCTCTCTCTCTCACACACACACACAAAGAAAGAAAAAGATTCATTCCCTCTCTTTCTGCCCCCTCCCCCATTTGCACTCTCTTTTTCCAAAATTAAAAAAAAAAAAACCAAATAAATAAAATATTTAAAAAAATAAATTCATTGTATTCTAGTAACTATCAATGCAGTGCATGGGAATCTGTATGATTATGTGCTAATGCCCACCTCCACCTCCAGACAGTAAGCCCGTGCGGAAGGAGGAGCCGGGTCTGTTCTGTTCTCTCTTAGGGAGAAGGTGGTTTGGCCCAAAATAAACACACAACAGAAATGTGTTGAATGCTTGAATGAATAAATGAATCTAAAATCTGTTTCTTTCTGCAGCCCAGTGTGGCTGAAATTGAAGTCAGGAGCTAAGAGACTGGGGCAGGCCACAGGAAGAGGGTTGGTTTCGACTCTGAAGACACTGGTGGGTGGCCACGTGTGAGAATGCATTACGGTGGAAACCTACTGCCGAAAGAGAGACATTGGTCTCTCTTTGGAGAGTCTGTGGTCTTTCTGAGAAGGTCTCAGCCGTCTGGGACATCCTTCCTGCTTGGAGCCAAAGCACAAAACCACAGACCTGAAGGTTGCCATGGCGACTCCTAGGGCCTGCTGCCCTCTCTGGCCTCCTGCCTTCCCACCCCCCGGGGCTCCAACCCATCAGTTAATAACCTAATAATGTAGGACAACAGTCACTCCCCAAGCACCCAAGCAGCAACCCTCGTGAAAAACAAACAGATTTCTCCAGGGAACTGAGCGCTACATAGATGTTCATTATACTCAGCCTGGGCCACCTGCTAGAATCTACTTTTCTGAATCCAAATTATCCCCTGCCTGGCTTCTCCCTCCAGTTTTAAAGACAAGGGGCTAGCAGAGAGGTTCCCGGGAAACAGATCCTAGAGAAGCCACTGTATAGGAGGCCTGCTCCCTCATTCCGGAACCAGGCCCCAAGAAAGTGACCGTGACCGAAACAGGCTCTGTGATAAGGCCCTCGTTATGGATATCTGGATCTCTGCTGGTCTTCTCCTTTGCGAGGATGAATTAATTTGTCACCATGGCACCCAGAAAAAATTAAAAAAAGACTTTCAAGTTGTGGTACAGTCAAGATAGTTGGAAATTGTTTGATGCTTTTTTCATTGAGAGATGGAGTCTAAGTCCCCTCCCCCTTGAATGGTGGTGGTCTCTGTGGCTACATGGTCGGTAGAATGAAGTGGAAACACACTGTGCTGGTTTCTGAGTCCACGGATGAAGAGACTATAAACCCCCATTTCCTATCACTTGGGAGAGTTGCTCTTGAAACCTGGGCGCCATGTCATGGGGAAGCCCAAGCAGCCTCTTGGAGTGGCCCCATTGAGAGGAACCAAGACCCTAGCCCCAGTCCCAGCTGGCAGCCAGGATCACACAAGTGTGTGATCTCAGAAGAAGATTCTCTGGCGCCAGCTCGGCCGTATCAGCTGACGCAATAAGGAGCAGAGATAAGCCACGCCCACCAAACCCTGCTCAAATCACAGCTTCCTGAGCAAAATAGCTGAGTACTGTTATTTTAAGCCATTATCTTTAAACTGGTGTGTTAGGCAGCAGTAAAAACTGGAACACAAGTATTCTTTTTCTCCAAAATCAGGTGAGGGCTTATCATGTGCTGGTTTCACTCATATGGTTATTTTAACTTTTATAACAACTTTGTGAGGTGGATATAATAATCTCCATTTTTCCCACGACATACTAAAGCTCAGAGAGGTAAGGTATCTTGTTTGAGACCGGCCAGCTAGGAAAGATAAAACCCGCTTTCTACCGTTTCCCTGAGTCTTCTCTCCCTACGGTGTGTGCACTGTACCCAGAAGGGTGCAACCTGACGGTAATAATAAGACTCCTAGCTAACACTCAGGGGCTCTGCAAGGCTTTCAAGGCGAGATCTTCTCCAGTATGATCTCGTAACACCCTAGGGAGTAGGCTCAACTATCATGCCCATTTCGTAGAAAATCACACGGAGGCTTAAAAAGAGGGTAGCTGATTTGCTAAGGTGATCGCTCTCCTAAGAGTAAGAGCTGAGATTTGCACTCCCGTCATCTCGCTCTGGAACTGAGCTCTCATTATAGCATCCACACTGTTCCAGCCCGGCATCCCCTGTTAAGCTTAGGAATCCTTTTTCCACCATCCTCTCTTTGGAAGCTTACCTGCGGGGAGAACAACACAATCTCACCATCTCAGATCTGTAACATTCTCACATCTCTTTTGTCCTCACTAAAGTAGTTATTTCCATTTCACAGAGGCCCAGCCACAGGAAGTGACCTGCCTCTGGCTCCAAATCAGTGCTCCCTCCTCTTTTTCTCCTCTTGAATCCCAAAGTGTCTTCCTGTGCCTTTTGGCCAACGCGTCACTGTTCTCCAGCTTGAGGAGTACCCGGGCCCACGGATTGCCAGGCAGGTGGCCTTGCCAACCTCAACCGGGCGCTCCTTCGGCCAATCGCAGACAAGCTTTCCCTGTGCCGGACACCTGCCCTTCAACGTAAAAGACACCGCGCAGGCCTGGGGGAAGGAAGGGAAAGCCTGGCCCACGCTGAATCTGGGGTCCCCTGTGCTGCCGAGCTCTGGGAAAAGAAGGGTTAGCTGTGTGTGTGTGTGTGTGTGTGTGTGTGTGTGTGTGTGTGTGTATGTGTTAATTACCAGGTGGTCACAGAGCCAGCCGAGGGGGTGGCTGCTAACCCAGGCAGCTACCGCGGGAGGAGACACTCTACCGCGGAGGGGGGCCGGGACGCGCCGGCGCTCAGGGGCAGACACCAGGCCAGGCGGGGCCTGGCCGCAGCCACGTCTGCCCGTACTGCTCGCCCAGGGCGCGCCCGCACTTGGCCGCCTCCGCCCCGCCCGGCGCGCGCACACCCGGCCGCTCCCGCACGTGCCCGCCCCGCGCTCTGCCCCCCGCCCCCCCATCTCCCGCGCACACGAGTTCGCTCCCACGCTTGGTGGCTGCGCTCCGCGCACGCACAGGTGGCCCCACCGGCCCGAAGCGTCATCGCGCGCTCGTGGGGCCGCTTCGGCGAAGGCGGGGAACTGGCTGCCAGTGCCCAGGACGCGGCCGCTGTCCGCAAGCAGTTTGCGGGCGCGCCAGGGACCCCACGACCTTGGCGAGAGGAAGAGGCCCAGCTGCGGGGGGGGGGGGGGGGCGCAACAGGGGTGGGGGACCTACCTGCGCGGTGAAGGGCCCGCGTGTGGGTCGCAGTCACCCCGCGCGTTGTCGGCGCCCCCTCCTAGGGCCGACGCCCAGCAAGCAGGGTGGGCACTGCTGGCAGGGGTGGTCTGGGAACACTGGCGGGTCCACTTCCTGGCCGGGCCCTCCTCCTCCTCGTTGTGCCCTGATTTCCTCTATCCTCTCCCCCTTTCCCGCTCCTGACGGTCGGGCACACCCAGCCCTGCCGGGTCCTTACCCAGCCTTTCTGACCGCAGGCCACAGGCTAGGCGCCTGCCAGGAGGAACCGCAGTGGCTCAGACCTGTCCTAGAGGCACAGCACTCCCCACCCACTACAACCGTGTCCCTGGAACAGACTCTGGGTGGCCAGGGTGGGCCAGACTGGTCTTGGCTGCAGAAGGACAAGGTTCCTTCTCCAGCCACATCCCTGGGGAAGCTGAGAGAAGAGTCCATGAAGCGACCTTCCTGTACTTTGCGGGTCCTTATCCTCACCGCCAGCACATCGGTAGCCGCTCAGTAAATGCGGTACCGCGTTGCCGCCCTGAGCCTCTCGGCACCTCCCCTGGCACCTCCCCTGACCTCAGCCGGGGCGCCCCGCCTCCAGGAGTCTGCACTTAGGTTTGCTGCTTCCTGGATTCCGGTGCTGGTGCTTCCCAGGGCCTGAGTGTGCCTGAATCACAACACAGACCTCCTGCTGTGGAGGTCAAGGAGGGAAGTCGAGGAGGCAGTCAGTCTCCCCCTCTGCCCCTGGGGCTCAGGGATAACAGCAAAAACAGCAGCCAGGGCTTGTGGGATTGTGCCAAGGGCTTAGATGACCCTATTAGGTTCATAGTATTATCACCCCCTTTTTGCACATGGGGGAATAAGGGACAGAAAGGTCAAGTAATGAGCCCAAGGTCACACGGGTAATAAGTGGAGGCAGTGGGTTTCAAACTCAGGCAGGTGAGCCCAGAGCCAGCAGTCTGTGCCAAGCCAGCCTTAGCTGTTCCCTCAGCACCTCTGCTCGTTCACATCAACTCCTGTGTCCCCCTCCACCCACAAGAACTCCTGTCCCCATCTTCTGAACTGCAGCCCCAGTTTTAAGACCCAGAAGTCACTTCTGCTACCAGGCCTTGACAACTGTTCCAGGCAATTTGTGCTCTGCTCCCCTGACCCCTTCTCAGCGTCTTTTGCACCGTCCACGGGGGTCATTGGCGCACAGACGTCTCTCTGTAGGACTCTCACTCCCGGCCCAGCGCCTGGCTCAGAGGACGGCACCCCATTCCTATTTGTGAACTGAGTGTCTGGGAACGGTCCCTGCGGGAGTCTGCAGACTTGTGCCATTGGTCATTAGGACTGGCGGTCAGGGGTTAGGACGGAGGGCAGTCAGAGAGCAGGCAGGGGACGTAAAGAGATGGAGAGATATCTCACCTTCTGCTAACCCCTCTGGGTGGCTCAAAGCTGCTCACTTTGTGACCTGGCCCCTAGGGGAGTCTCTGGAGGGAGATGGACAGTGAACAAGAGGGCAGAGGACACCTCAGCAGGAAAGGCAGGGGAAGCAGAGGCTGGATGGGGCCCCTGGTGCGACATCTTCCTCCTTCTTGCAACATCTTCACACATGGAGTTTTCTGGATTAACTATTCAGGCCATAAAAATGCACATATGCTTTTCAAAAGTTGCCAGGCTGAGAGTACTTGTTAAAGAGTATGCCTTCCAGGGGCACCCTGGGCGGCTCAGTGGGTTAGGTGTCTGACTCTTGATTTCGGCTCAGGTCATGATTTCCCGGTTAGTGAGATCGAGTCTCACATCTGATATTGCGGAGCCTGCTTGGGATTCTCTCTCTCTCTCTCTCTCTCTCTCTGCCCGTTCCCCATGCGTGCGTGTGCGTGCACTCTCTCTCTCTCGCTCTCAAAATAAATAAATAAACTAAAAACGTTTGCCTTCCAAAGCCAGTGTCTGAATTAGAGTCCTAGCTCTGCTACCTATCAGTAGGGTGACCTTGGAGAAGTCCCTTAACCTCTCTGTGCCTAGCTCTTCATGTGCGAAATGGGGACACCCCTTCAAAAGGGGGTTGAAACGATTTCACAATTAAATCAGGCAAAGCCCTTAGCTCGACACCCAGCAGATATTAGGGTTCGGTAGATGTTAGCTGTTATTATTGTCTCCTCCCAATACCCTCTTCTACACGGCTCTTATCTTTTGAATGCTTACTGTCCTTAGTGCCTATGCACGCTGCTCTCTTTGAATTCCAAGTAGTTTTATTCTCTCCAATTTACAGATCAGGAAGCTGAGATTCAGTGAATTACCTGAGGCCACTCGGTTCTGAGTGTCTGAAGCAGGACGTGAGAGAGTCTTAAGGGAAGCTGTTCTTGCAGCAATCGTGTCCCGTCCCCCAGGAAAGGAGTGGGGTGTTCTAAAGCCCATCGTCAGTTGCCAGATGCAGGATTCTGGCTTCCAGGGGTACAAACCGCGCATGCCATGTGGAAAGGTTATTACCAAGGGAATCCTGTCCGGGCTGCCACGACGCACGGTTCCGGGGGGCCCATACACACTGGAACCGACCGGATGGTGTCCCCTGGAGTTGGAACGGTGTGGCAGTGAGGGCCCTCTCTCCCTGCCTTTTTCTAGCACACAGTCTCTGCTTACAGATCTCCAAACACAGAACCTCTCACGAGGATAAATACTCTTCGATTAAAGCAAAGCTCTGTTTGGATTCATGCTTTAGTCTTTAGAGACCGAACAGCATGGCACCTATACTACTCACTGAAAGATCCAGAATCGGCCTGTGGAAGATGGGGTTGGCATCTCTGGCTGTGCTCTCCCTAAGAAGATGTTAGATTTGGGGAAGCAAAGAGATTCGTCGCCCTGCCTGCAACGTCACCTTCTGGCTCGACTTCTGCCCTTTCTTGATGTCAAGCTGCCCAGTCATTGGCAGGAGCAGTAGAATTTGTTGTTTTGTAAAGAAAACCTGGCACTGGCCTTGCAAACAACCTACAGCTCACCATGTTAAAATGAAGCATGCATTGTTTTCCAGAACCTTCCTGGTCCCAGGGAATGGCAAATTACGGCCCATGGAATGCTGATCTGAGACACTGCGCTAATAACCATCTTCCTTGCCCACAGCAATCATCTCCCACAATGGGCTGGACTCCGGAGACGTGGTCAGAATTTCTCCATACCTGGCATAAGTGACGTTCACGTCCATTTCTTTTCCAGTCTCTCATAGGATTTCGGTCTCGGCATTTGCATTTTCCCAGTGTCTGGGTTAGGGAGGCCGCTGAAGGGCCCAGAAATGGCAGCTGATGGGATGGTTGAAAGGGATTGTTTCCTGAGGGCCAGAAAAGTGCCGAGGACTTTTTATCGGCCCATCCAGATCCACTGTCCACCCATCTCCATCCTGCTCCCTGGATTGGATCACCGGCCTCCCTTGCCCTCTGGCTTCTGTTGGGTTTGGCCAATGGGAAGCACTAACTGGGATCAGAAGATGGCAAGAGAGTGAGGAGGAGGGAGTATTTATCCCCCTGCCAGGGTAGCTTCAGGTTGGCTGCTTCTTTTTAGCTCCTGCCGGAGTCCCTGTCCTACTCTGCTCTTCCTCTGCCCCCTCCAGCCTGGGGCAGCGACGACGCCAGGCCCAAGGTGCTGCAGACTCCTGCGCTGGTTCCCTTAACTCTATCCCCACATCATTAAAAACCGTCCCCTGTGTTAACCTCTCCTCGGTCACCCTGCTTGACCTTGCGTCCGCTTCCTGCCAAGACCCTGAGTGACACAAAAGTGCACAGGCCAGATGCGTCTTCACTGCAAACTCACACTAATGGAAGAATATGCACATAGTTAGAATGTGCACAGATTATCTACTTTAAAAAAATTACTGTTTTTCCAGTTCGTTCTTCCAATGAGCACAGCTGGCCAGCCTCAGAGGAAATCTGTCTTTATCCCCTGAAGGAGTCCCTGCTTCCTCACTCTGCTATGTCAATAGCACATGGCTGCCTCTTGGAGATTCCCCTGCCCTGTGCTGCCTGTGGCCGTGAGCTTCCTGGCTATTCACTTGGGTATGTGTGACTCTCCTTTTGAGAAATGTTTGTCATTGCGGAGTCATGCTCCTGCCAGGACAGTTTCAAGCAGCAAGGAGCTGGTTTTTCTGCGAATTATCTTTTCTGGCATCAACCACACTCCGGCAGGCTCGGGCCTGAACTGATTAATCAGACTGACCTGATTAATACGACGTTGTTTCCGCTCCCACTCAGACAATCCCCAGGCTCTCAGACGGAGTGTGACTAATGGAGCCACCCAAAGGCAGGAAACTCTGAGGCTGGTGGAGAAGACAGCACAAGTCCAGCTGAAGTGCAAGCACACACATCTGGAGAGCTGGGGAACCCACGTCGCATGCCAGGCTACAGACTCCCGGCGGAGGCCTTCAGACTGGGCTTGCTCAGGCTTGGGGGCTGGGAGAGGGGGTAGCATCTGAATGTCCGGGTTCAAATCCCAAACCTGTTGCTTTCTAGTTGGGAGAACTCTGGCAAGTTATGCGGCCTCCCTGTGCCTGTTTTTTTTTTTTTTTTTTTTTTTTTTTTTTTTAAATGGGGCAATGGGACGCCTAGGTGGCTCAGTCGGTTAAGCATCCAACTCTTGATTTCGGCTCAGGTCATGATTTCATGGTTTGTGGGTTCTGGGCCTGCATCTAGCTCTGTGACAGTGTAGAGCCTGCTTGGGATTCTCTTTACCCCTCTTCCCTCTGCCCCAACCCTGCTTACTCTAAATAATAAATAAATAAATAAATAAATAAATAAATAAATAAATAAATAAAAAATGGGGGTGATAAAGAAGATTGGTGTGAGGATGAAATCAAAAAGTGTTCTCAAGAAATCTGTTGTCACAGGGGCACCTGAATGGCTCACCCGGTTGAGCGTCTGACTTCAGCTCAGTTCCTGATCTCATGGTTCATGGGTTCGAGCCCTGCATTGAGCTCTGTGCTGACAGCTTGGAGCCTGGAGTCTGCTTCGGATTCTGTGTCTCCTCTCTCTCTGCCCCTCCTGCCACCACGATTTGTGCTCTCTTTCTGTATCTCCAAAGATAAATAAACATTAAAAATTAAAAAAAAAAAAAAAGAAATATATTGTCATAGAAACCAGGGGCCCAGCCTAGCAAGTGCAAAGAGGGCAGGTTATGCTGGGAAGGCACAAAAGGGGCTTGGCCAACTGAAATACAGGGAGTCAGGCTGGGACTGTTCAGCCAGCCTTGACCAGCCTCTGCCTTGGTTCTCCTGTTCATGGAGAATGGACTGAATCTTCATACTGGCTGTGTGACCTTGAACAGTCACATGACCGCTCTCTGCCCCAGTTGCCTTATCTGTGAAATGGGGATAATAACAGTACCTCATAGGGTTGTTGTATTAAATGAGTTACTGAATATAAAACTCTTGGAAATATGCCTGCCCCTAGTGGGCGCTCAATAAATGTTAGGGCACCCCTCCTCACCGAGTGCCTGTGGAAGGCTTCCGTGTTCTCCTCTGGCTCAGATATACAGGCTTCTTTGTAATGGCGACCTGGGGAAATGTGGTTTCGTTTCCTTGGTTTGTTGTATAAGACTTGCCTTCTATGGGGCTTGTATGCCTGGGGGAGGGGTGTGAGGGGAGGGCAGAGGTGAATTTGACTGGTACTTGGCACCCAGGAGCTTTTCCAGGCCCACCTGCCTGGAGCCCCTAAAAAGAACCATCGGAAGCTCCCTGCAGCTCCCCGAGATAGGCTTAGGTACCCCTAATGGGGTGAGAGAGGGCTGAAATGGGAGGGGACTGGCCAGAGATGGGGCCTCACCCAGAAAATCTCGGTGAAAACTCTCCTTCTCCTGTTGTTGGGCTTCAGACCTTGCCTGGCCTCTCGCAGGCTGCTGGCTGGTATCTTGGAGGTGAGAATGGTGACAGGGAGGGAGTGTAGCCCCAAGGTCAGGAGGATGCACCAGAGCCAGACTGCGTGGGTACAAATCCCAGCTCTGCCACTTGCCAAGTTATTTAACCTCACAGTGCCTGACCTGTACCGTGAAGGTGGTAACTATGGCACCTACCTCAGAGTGCTGGGTGATGCGTTCAGAACGGTCCATGGCCTGAGTAAGTGTTCAGTAAATGTCAATTATTATTTTTTTTTTTTTAATTTTTTTTTTCAACGTTTTTTATTTTTATTTTTGGGACAGAGAGAGACAGCATGAATGGGGGAGGGGCAGAGAGAGAGGGAGACACAGAATCGGAAACAGGCTCCAGGCTCCAAGCCATCAGCCCAGAGCCTGACGCGGGGCTCGAACTCACGGACCGGACCGCGAGATCGTGACCTGGCTGAAGTCGGATGCTTAACCGACTGCGCCACCCAGGCGCCCCAAATGTCAATTATTATTAATATACCACCAGCCACAGTGCCCTCTGACCACCAGGGACAGCGATTACGGCAGCCAGAATGATGCCCCTCCTCAAAGATGTCCGTGTCCTGATCCCTGGAACCTGTGACTGTGTTGCCCTTTTATGGCAAAAGGGACTTGGCAGGTGTGATTAATTTAAGGATCTCAAGATGGGGAGAGTATCCTGGAATTTCCACAGGTAGGAAAGATGCAACCAGCCCTTGTTGGTTTTGAACATGGGAGTTGACCACCAGCCAAGAAATGCAGGCAGCCTCTACAAGGTTTCTAGAAACTGAAGAAGGAAATGAGACCCATTTCTGACCTCAAGGATTGCAAGACTAAATTTGCGTTGTTTTAAGCCACCAAGCTTGTAGTAATTTGTTACAGCAGCAGCAGGGAACTCATACAGCTGCCGAGACCCGACTCAGCTGCATCCCTGAGGGAAGAACCACGCTGACTCACTCCACAGTAGACATGAAGCATCTGTGACGTCACCCACTCTGCTTGTCCCGTGCAGGTGTGGGGAACACCCTGGACCATGGAACTGAATTTCCTCTGGGTACAGGCACTGCCAGGGATTGAATACAAAAGGGCAGGACACATCCCGGTGGGCTCAGTGGGTTGAAAAGGCCTCCTGGAAAATCTAGACCCTCAGGTGGGCCTTGAAGGATGAAAGGTGTGGGGTTTGGACAGGGAAGAGGAGGAGGAGGAAGGAAAGGCATTGTGGGAAGAGGTCCAGGGGGACGGAAGCCAAGGAGGTCAACACAGTCATTCAATCATTACTCATTCATCTTCCTATTCAGCGCTTGTGCTCCAGGCCCTGTGGGGGATAGACACCTGGATAGTAAGTGACTGAGACAGACCTGGCGGGGGTTCTTATGGAACTTACACTGGGAGTAGAAGCCAATATCCCATTATAGTAAAGCATATAACAACCCTTATAGCAGGATGAGTACAGCTTGTTAAGGAAGCACATCTGGGTGGGCTTCCTGGAGGAAGTGGCCCTTCCAGGATAGGTAAACTGAAGGCTTGTTCCGTATCACTTCAGGCTGTATGTGGTGCTCTGTACTCTCAGCAGGTGCTGACTGAGAGGAGTTTAGCCATATATTTTATTATTCACTAACCAATTCTTTCTTTTTTTTAAAAAAAAAGTTTTATTTATTTTGAGAGAGAGAAAGAGAGCACAAGACGGGGAGGAACACAGAAAGAGGGAGAGAATCCCAAGCAGGATCCACACCCTCAGGGCAGAACCCGATGCGGGGCTTGAACTCACGAACTGTGACGTCATGACCTGAGCTGAAATCAAGAGTCAGATGCTTAACTGGCTGAGCCACCAGGCACCTGTAGCTAATTCTCCCTTAGCTCGTCTTCCTGCACTAAGGAGAAAGTCTCAGCTGGGTGTTAGTGTGTCTTGAATTCTTTAATTCTTATTAATCTCGCTTTGTAACCTGGAGAGCTAGACTCGGGTGTGCTATGCAGGCAACAGGTGCCCATTGAAGTCTAACAACACTTCTTGGTTTTCCTTGTTTTTATTGGTTTAATTACCTTCATTTTGTGGCAGAGGGTACTGGTTTTCCACTTCTGCGAGTGGAACACAATTTCCTTTGAAAAAGAACTGTACGTAAGTGTGATGGAACCGTGAGTGAGTGGGGGGTTCTCCCTCCTATCCCGGAGTTGGCCACTGGGGTCCAGCTGAACACCAAGAGGGGCACACAATGTGTGCCCAGGGCAGCGACAGGCCTGACTCCTTAGAACTTCCACATCCTATTCTGGGCTGTGTGCGGTGCTGGGGACGGCGAGTGGAAACTGGGGGGCCACTGAGAGGCTGAGATTCTCTAAGAGGATTCTCGTGGAGGGGGGCGGGGCTGCTACAAGGAGAGGAGCATCTGGGGTCCATCTGCTAAGGCAGGGGGCACAGTAAACTGCTCAGTGTGCCTTTTTGGATGGGAAGAAAAGAAGCCTGGAGAGGAGCAGGAGACAGCCAGGGGACAGTGAGTGGCCTGCATGCCGTCCTCCACTTGTCATGCAGGCTTGTGTGGCTAAGTGGATGTGAGGGCAGGAGCTGAGCTCCCGGGGGGCCAGCTGGTGGGGCAGGAACCAGGGTGAGGGGCAGGAGGAGACGGTGCTAGAGCCAAGATGCCCATGGGATCTGGACCGAGGGGGCCCAGGGGACCTCTGGGTAACTTTTTGCCTTGTGCCCCCGAAAGAGCCACTCAGGGGCCATCCGGGCCAGTGAGGGCTGGCCAGAGAGAAGAGATGACCAACAGAGAAAAGTTTCTATTTCCTGAATAGAGGTTCTGCAATCCAGTTTCCAAAGTAAAATCAAGAAAAATGTTATGTATATACTAACATGGAACTAGAGTGGCTGAGTTTTTGAAACTGACTTAGGAGGGAAAGCTGGGAGTGATATGGCAATGACAATACTCTGAGAGCAGCTATGATCACAGGATGAAGGGCAGGAGGGCCATACTGTGGGAGCCCAAGGTACCAGAGCATCTGATCAAGAGGACAGCAGTCAAGGTGGCCTTCCTGGAAGAGGTGACTTCTAAACTGAAACCCACAAGGGGGCAGGAGCATCCTGGAATTCCTCCCAGTGACTGGTGTTTATGATGCTGTGGCTACAGAAGGGGTCCTTTGAGTATTGATGGTAGGGGGCTTAAGAATTTCTCACTAGTCCAAGGGTATATTGCTGGTGGCGAGTGCCCCCTTAGATTCTGATCGTTTGGGGCAGGAAAGAGAAACAAGGTGGATCTGTCCCTCCAGCTTGAGTGTGAGTTGTACTGGCAGGGGGGCGGGGACCAGCTCCCTCCATGTGGGGCTGCTGAATCGGCCATAGGGAATGGATGGGGAAAGAGCGGAGACAGACAGTGGAGATGCTCCTGGAGAAGCACCAGGCACCAGCAGGCACTCGGGAGACGTTAGTTTGCCCCCTCCTCCCCGTTTCCCCCCCTCCCACCCACCCCCCCCCCCCCCCCCCCCCCCCCGCCCCGCCTCTACCATCAGGAAAGTCTCCAGCCTGGGACCGGGTCTTTGGACTCCGCCCACGGCGCAATTCCTTGGGCCTCAGCTGCACTTATGCAGGGTCAGGGTGTGTGTCCCGGGGACATGGATGGTGTTGGACTTTTGAAATCTGCGGGGACCACGGGGGCCCTGGGCAGGGTGGCCCCCTCCGGCCCTCTGCACCCCCAAACGCCCCCTCTCGCGACACACCTTCTGGGTGATAGGTCCCTGGGCCCCCAAAGCACTATCAGTGTGGACCTTGGGATGACACGGACCTACTTCCCAGCCCTTCTCCTCCTCCTCCTCCACTCCCCGCTAAGGCCTTTATCTGGAGACTGGATTTTGAATTTTCCGCCGCAGGAGATGTCAGGGAGCCGGCCTTGCTGAAGGTCCGTGCTCCCCTGGGCCGGGCCGCCGTCATCCGCGCGCTGCCTGCCCCGCCGTCCCGACCCAACCCCGCGCTGCCCCGGGGCGCACTCACCTCTCTCGGGTCCCGGGCGCAGGAGGCCGGATCGCGGCGGGCGGGAGCGGAGGGACGCTCGGGCGGCAGCGGCGGCGGGGACCGGGCGGGGACGGGCCGGGGACGGGCGGGGGACGAGGTGCGGGCGGCCCTGCGCACCGGCTCCAGCTCGCGCGCCGCCTCGCCGCGGGAGGAGGTGGAGGGGGCGGAGGCTCCCGGCGGGCGCCGAGCAGCCGCCCCAGGGATCCGGGGAGGGTGCGGCTTCCAGAACCATTGCTCTCCCGCGGGGAGCGCCGAGGGGCCCAGGGGTTTCCTCCCGGCTCTTTATTGGGGGTCTCTTGGAGGAGAGGATTTGGGGAGCAGGTGGCCGGCTTTGCCTCTGCCAGCTCTCACACTGCGCCAGGTGACCCCCGTAATCTTCACCTCAGTGGGCTGGGCCAAAAAGCCTGGAAAGGGGAGGACGGGTCTGAGCGCTGCCATGATCCCTCCTCACCCCTCCCCAGCACGTGCCAGGCCTGCCCGGCGCCCGGGGCTCCTGCCTGACTTCACGTCGTTCACTGCTCCATTTTACAGACGCAGAGGTCGCGGGCTTTCCTCGGGCCCACTCTTTCCCTCTACCTGGGGCAGAAGGGCAAGGAGGGGCGATGAGAGGAGACACAGAAGCCCGGGTCCGAGCTTTCAGCCTCCAGCGATGGCTCCCTGTGCCCTGTGCTGGAAGAACACTGCGCCACCCACACCAACACGGAGTAGGCGGTCAGCTCTTCACAGCTTCCTCCCTCTTCTTTGGTCTTCTTCGGTTCTCAATTCTGTCTCTGCTTTTTCAGCCCATCTCTAAAAAGGTGGTGCTCCCAGGAGCGTGCAGGAATTTTGCAAGCCAGTTGATAAAGTCATCACTAAAAATTAACTTATTTTAATTTAATTAACATTAATTTAATTATGTTAATTTAGTAGGGCCACCTGGGTGGCTCAGCCGGTTTAAGCATCGGACTTCAGCTCAGGTCATGATCTCACGGTTCATGGGTTCTAGCCCAGCATCGGGCTCTGTGCTGACAGCGCAGAGCCTGGAGCCTGCTTTGGATTCTGTGTCTCTGTCTCTCTCTGCTCCTCCCCCACTCGTATTCTGTCTCTCTCTCTCAAAAATAAATAATATTAAAAAAAATTAACTTCTGTAAACCTTTGATTAAATACTGTATTTTTTTTTAACGTTTATTTATTTTTGAGACAGAGAGAGACAGAGCATGAATGGGGGAGGGTCACAGAGAGAGGGAGACACAGAATCGAAGCAGGCTCCAGGCTCTGAGCTGTCAGCTCAGAGCCCGACGTGGGGCTCAAACTCACGGAGTGTGAGATCGTGACCTGAGCCGAAGTCGGCTGCTCAACCGACTGAGCCACCCAGGCGCCCCAATACTGTATTTTTTTAATGTTTATTTATTTTTGAGACAGAGAGAGACAGAGTATGAGTGGGGGAGGAGCAGAGAGAGAGGGAGATACAGAATCGGAAGCAGGCTCCAGGCGGTCAGCACAGAGTCCGTCATGGGGCTCAAACTTGTCAACCATGAGATCGTGACCTGAGCCAAAGTCGGATGCTCAACCAACCAAACCACCCAGGCAACCCCTAAATACTGCATATTAAAAGCAAAGGTAATAAATACATAAAACTTGCTGCTTCCTAATTATTTTACCAGTACCCATACTCTTGAGGTTATTTACACCCACTTTATCGGTGTGGAGGTGATGCTCTGTAACAGGTGCCACACATGTCTTCCCACCTCCATGGTCAATGACACCACGTTGGCAGCTTGGAATTGGCCATGGTGAGAATATTTACACCACAGAAATTGGCAGATATTACCAATCAGGGCTTGATTTATGTTTTTCTCAGTGTCTAGACTTAAGAAAATGGCAGAGAAACTGTTCATAGTGCAGAGTAAACTTAAAAGTATGTCTTAGGTGAATATTTATGGCATGTAAGGCGGTACATCTATTTTTTTAAAAAGTGTGCTCGGTCTGTAGCCATGATGATGTGACAGCACGAAATGGAGGAAAGTTGCTCATCCTGCATTCAGACCTCCTCCGTGACCAGGTAGTCCCCGTGTCATCCACAAAGGAGTGAAGTTCTGCCATGCGTTTCTGGTTCGTTTTGCTTTCATGGTACTGGTTAACATAAAGGGAAATTTCAACCAACATCCCTGTTGGAATGATACTGACAGATGTCCGTTGCAAGCACAGGCTGGCTACAAATACACAAGTGTGGCAGAAATCGATGAGAGCTTTCTCGGAGAATCAATTGGCTGCACGGGTTCTGAGGCAGAAAGTATTATATATTTTACTATTTGTAAATTTTATTACACATCTTTATAAAATTTTATGGATGTATACATGTTCCTTCTCCTTCGGTTGATGAACATTGGGCTGGATGTTTTACGCTGGCTAGATCCTTCCCAGGGTTTGTCCTGTGCTTTCTCACTTTAGTGTTCTACCCAGGGTGAGCCCCTCTTGTCCCAGAGATGATTCCAAATCTCTTTCCAGGTATAGACCTCACCCTGGAGCTGTGCGCACGAATGCCAACTGCTAGTCAGCTCCCCAGACGCCAGGTCCCATATCTCCCAGGCCAGTGCAGAGGGAGGTGCCTGGAGCTCAGGAAGGGCATGATCTGGGATGCCTGGCTTAGCAACAGGACCCTGTGGTATTGCCCGGGGGTGGGGACCATTGCCTGGGATTGGCTGCGTATGTGAGCGAGGTGTCAGAGCTGGAACCAGCTGATAAAGTAATGGATAGGACACAGGAAGAGGGAGGGGGGTGTCAAATATCATCTGGAGGTTAGGGGACAGAGAAGACGAGATGGTAACCACAAAGAGGCTTTGGTGGGGGGGCAAGTGGTAAACAGTATGCTGAGCATTGAGTTGGAGGGACATCCAGGCTGGAAACACAGGTCCGGAGGTTCCAAGGAGAGGCTGGGGCTGGAGCTGTTTGGAGCCTTCTGGGAACAGACTGTAATTAAAATCGTGGATGTGTGTGAGCTTGTCTGGGGTGAGGGGAGGGAGCCGTAAGAGGGCTGGGTGCACCTCGGTGAGCCATGTAGAGCGGCCCAGTCCACAAAGGCATGGGTGTGACTAGTGCAGAGGCAGAGACTTAGGGGAATGGGTCAAAAGGAAAGGTCACCGGGGGTGAATGCCCTGAGAGGTGCCACGAGGGCTAAGTTGTTTGAGGCAGCCAGTCTATTGGGCAAGCTACCGCCCAAACCCAGGGCCAGGTGTGTGTGTGTGTGTGTGTGTGACCCGAGATGAGAAAAACTAAGACAAGGGTGGGGGTGCAGATTCCAGACACAGTCCAGAACGTGACCTAGAACGTGTGGGGTGTGGAGAGAGGAAGGGCCAAGCCTGCATCTCGGGCTTCTGGTTTTTGTGATAACAGGACAGCTGGTCCTTGAATGAGCGAGAGAGCCAGAGGGGTGGGGGTGGGGGGGCAGGGTGGCCAGGTGGAAGTGTCGAGCGAGGCCTGCAGGCCCAGGAAGGAGGATCTGACAGCAGGTGGGGCTTCAGGCCTACAGCTCAGCAGTCAGCCCTCGGCTAGCCCCGGGGGGCTGCCCAGAAGGGGCAGCCTCTGGGACCTAGCACCTTAACTTTGAAGGCACCTTTAACTATGAATGAATGAGGGGCTGGCAAGTGTGAGCCCTGGAGACCCGTTCCAGACAGCAGAGAATCCCAAGCGAGGTTCACGTGCTAAGTGGCCAGGTGGCAAAGTCTGCACAGGAGGAAGCGGAGAGGTGGCTGCTGCTGTTTGGCCCGAGCCTTGTGGATGGCAGCCCCCCGCTGAGCGGTCACACGGGACAGGCTGCAAGCTTCCGAAAGGACAGGCGAGGAGGCAGGAGACTTAATCCGGGGGCACACGGGGGGCTCAATCACTTGAGCTCAGGTCATGATTGCGCAGTTCGTGGGTTGAAGCCATTCATGAGGCTCTCTGCTGTCGGCACAGAGCCTGCTTCGGATCTTCTGTCCCCCTCTCACTCTGTCCCTCCCCTGCTTGTGCTCTCTCAAAAATAAACGTTAAAAAAAGCTTGGTGAGGAAAGACACACCGAGGCAGCAAGACAGAAAGCCATTTGAAGAAAGACTTCACCATGTGTGGGTATGTATATGCCTCCCATCCTCCCTCCCTCCTATTTAAGCATCTGATCTGAGGTCCCGGAGATCTAAATTCCAGATCCTAGTCGAGTACTCTTGGGAAAATCCAAAGGACCAGTTGGAGCTGAATCCCACATCAAAACGGGGTGTCTGGGTGGCTCAGCCGGTTAAGCATCCAACTCTCGATTTCAGCTGAGGTCACAATCTCACGGTTCGTGAGTTCCAGCCTTGCATCCGGCTCTGTGCTGACAGTGAGGAGCCTGCTTGGGATTCTGTCTCCTCTCTCTGCCCCTCCCCCGCTCACTCACCCTCTCTCTCAAAATAAACTCTAGGAAAAAAAAATACAAGTCTGGGAAAAAGCTGTATAGTAAGCACGAAAAACTTGTTCTCTGACCTGTTGGCAAAGAGTAGATTCCAGAGGCCGAGAAGGCTCTTGGAGGTGAAGCAGGGAGCCCCGGGAGCCCCCGACAGCCTGTCCCATAATGCCAAGGCTGTCCAATGAGAAAACCAGGACTCCGTTCTCTGCCATCTCATTTTATTACAATCTTGTCCATGTGTTCCAGAATGAATGGCTATTTCAATACACAACCGAAAGTGCTCCTAAAACTGACCTTGTTAACAATCCCATTTTTTCCTCGGATTAAATCAAAAGAAAAAAAAATAAATCTTAAAAAAAAAAAAAAATCACCAAGTTTAGTATATCCCAGAAAGAGCACCTTTACTAAACAGAAAACAAAACGTGTCAGGAATCTGACCAAATACACAAAAGCAGCAGGTTAAGATTCCTGATGGAAAAGAAGGACTCCCAGCGGAACATAAATAGATTCCCCCTCAAAGGACATATATCTCACAGGGGCGTGTACATACATATGTAATATATTAAAAGAAATTTGGTTTCTACCACAAGAAGTTATTCAGAAATAATAAATCAATATCTCATCTGAGACTGGGGAAGTGGAGAGGCTGTACCCCACTCTTGCACACACCTCCCCTCTGTACACTATGTGCACTTGCTGGTCGGGGCTGGGGCAGGGCCCTCTCTCTGCCCCCAGCCCCCCAGCCCCAGCAGATCCAGTGTTTGTAGAGAAGTGAGTCAGGGAAGGCAGGTCTCCCCGTGGCCCCTGAGCCCACCACGCGGAGCCCAGGAGCCGGCTGCAGGGGGACAGGGGGGTGGGGGGGTAGGCCAAAGCCCGAAGCTACTTGCCACCTGCCTAGAAGGCCACCTTAGCCCTGGGGCAGAAGGGGATTGCCTGGGACCCAGGAATGGCATGGTGACACCCCTGATTTTCAGCAGCAAGCCTAATTCTGGGGTCCCCCCACCAAGGTCCTCAAGATCTTTGTAGTTTGGCCAGTCTGGACTTCTCCTAGGATCAAACGGCTTTGGGGAGAGGGAATGGAGTTTCCAGAGCCGCGGGGGCTTGGCCACGTGAAAGTGTATGTGCACACACGCACATACACACGCCCGTGCCTTAAGAGAGGTCAACGAGTTGCAAATGAGTGTTCTACCGGGACATGCTCAAATAGTGTCTGCTTCAATGGTTCTGTCACTGCATTCTGAGTGTCCCCGTCAAGTGTGGATCTGTTCAAAAGCTCTCAGGTGCTGGAAGCTACAGAAGACACACACCTGGGAGTGTAACCCTCGCCGGGCTTGGCACAGTGTTTTCATTAGCAGGAGAGACAAAGCCCTTTCCTGGCACCACAGGGGCAGAAGCAAAGGCCGTCACCGCCAGAAGGGGAGTCAGTAGTTTCAGGGTTCAGGGGCCGCCGGTCCGGACAAGTCACACGCAGCCGTACTCGTACCACACTGTCTGCTGGTCCCCGCCAGGCTCGGGGGACACCGGCGTGCTCTTCAAGCTGCTTCCGCGGCTGAAGTCCTCAGGGGCCCGGCTGGTGTGCGGAGCCAAGTCGGGAGACCTACCCGGACTCTTGGCAGGGAGGCCCTCACCGTGGCCTTGCCTCAGGACCCCGTCTCTCTCTGAGAGGCTGAGCGCCCCCCGGACAGGGGCGATGGTGGCCGCCTCCCCTGAGTGGGGGGGCGTCTGGGGTTTGGTCCCGGCAGCCGGGGCCGCAGCAGATGGAAAGTGCTGGGGCTGGGAGCTGCTGCCACAGGCACCGCCACCTCCGGAGGCGATGGCCGGGGCCGTGGCAGACTGCTGCAGGGGGACCAGCCTCTCCTCCTTTGGGGGAGCCAGTGAGAAGCGCCTCACGTCCGGGGGCCGGCTGCGGGGGGCTGGGCCTTGACCGGAGCTGCCGCAGGTCTTTCCCGCAAGCGGGGTCCGCTCCCGGGCCAGGCTGTGGGAGGTGGGGGGCGTGGGGCTCTGCAGGACGTGACTGCCTGTTTCTCTGCCCCCTGAGGTGTCAGGACCCCCCAGCTTCTGAGGGGCCTCCTGTTTGCAAGCCTCTGGCCCACTGGCCCGGAGAAGGTCGGCCGAGGCCAGGCTAAAGGCACGGCTCAGGGACGCACTCCGGCCGGCCGGTGTGTGGGACGTCGGGGGCATCGTGGCCTGCCGGGGTCTGCCCAGTGACAGGCTCTGGGGGGGCTGGGCCTGCCTCGGGGGGGCACTGGGCGGGGCCTCGGCCTCGGCAGGTCTGGAGTTTGGCTTCACGTACTGTCCAGGCTTCAGCAACTTCCCTTCAGGGGTGTTGACAGGCATCTTGATGGTAGGGGCCACAAAGCTGGTGGGCATCTTGGCCCCTTCTCTCCTGGCAGGTGGCCCCGGCTGGCTTCCAATGGCCGGAAGACCGCTGGCCTTTCTGAAGAAGTCACTTAGCAGATCATCCGGGCAGCTGGGAGTGTCCTACGGGGAAGAGAGAAGGAGTGAGAAGTGGGCACAAGGCCCTGACAGGCGCTCCGACGGCCCTCCCCACCCCAGGACGTCCCCTGGGCAGCACAGGTGGCCAGGCCTGAGGCTTCCTGCCCCCACTAGGCCTCTTTGAGGCAGAACATCGCCCGTGCCCCCCCACACACTGGTCAAGACGGGGAGGGGGCGATACACAGAACACCAGGGAGAGAACCCCAGACGCCACTCTGGCAGCCCCCTAACTTCACAAAAACAAAAGACCTCCAGACACGGGAAGGACTTCCCGCAAAGCTCATCCAGTCTCTGGAAAGGTCAGGGCTGAAAGCCCGACCACAGCCAACTGTTCCAATCTGTTCTCGCTTTCCTACTGCGCAGGGCCGAGGGAAGCTGACCGGCAGGGCCGCACTTTTCTTCTCCCGGTCAGCCCACTGTGCTCAGACACGTTGCAAGGGCTCTGTGTGTGGAGCCACAGAGGAAGGGGAACAAGACCAGCTCCTGCAAAGCCAGAACCCTCACTGCCACTCAGACCACTCTCCACATAAGAGGCAGGCACAGCGGGGGTGGGTGGGAGCCAGAACGGCAGGCTGCCTAGTAGGACAGGGTGGTGGGAACAGGGGACATGTGACGACCCAGCCCGCCAGACTGCTCCGCTCAAGCCTCCACTCCCTGGCTGGGCTTCCCCGGGCCAGGGAACTGGTGTCCTCTCGCCACCACTGTGTAGGCAAACAGAGTCACCAGAGGCCCAGGTCTATGATGCCACTCAGTAACTTCAGCCTCCTGTCAGCACCTCATGGCCTGGAGGAGCCAAGTGGAGGTTCCTCCTCGGGCTGATGGACACTGCAAAACCAGGCAAGGAAGTGCATTCACGTGGCAGGTGGGAGTCAGGCACTGAGGGCTGAGGCAGTCTGACCCTAGCCTGCTGTGAGCTGTTGGGGGGTGGGGGGGGCCAGTCTGCAGGACGGGGCAGCAGCTCAAAAGCCATCTGTACCTGCCAACAAACTGCTGGCCCATGGAAACATCTGGATGCTCAACTTGACAGAGCCAAAACCTACTGTTTTATGCTAGCTTGGAGCCACAGATCTCGGTTGAGCACGCGCTAAGATCTTCAGTCATTAGCAGGGACAGGAACCATTTATCGAGTGCTTCCTGACTGCCAGACACTGTGCTAGGAACCACAGGTTAACCACCAAGAAAACCCAAACCTCCCTGAACTCTTGAAGCAACGCTGCAAGGCTGTTTAAGGCTGGATTAAAACAATCTTCGATAGGAAAGGAAGTTGAAGCCCCAGGGGTCTAACAGGTCCCACACCCAGAGAGCACAGACCAGGATTAACACCTACTGCTGGCTGACCCCAGCTGCTGCCTACACATGGTTAATCCTGTGATGCGCACCTGCATGGGGCCACCCTCTCTGGCTACCCAGGGAGCCCATTTTGAGACACTCCCTTGCCGGCATCAGGGAGGTGAAAGCACGGACAGGCACACTGTGACTTCTCCGGACTGGTCGGGGGAGGGTGGGAGAGGTCAGGTGCACGGGTTGGGCAGGGGGTGTGCACCCTAGGCAGGCAGAGAGGTGAGGGTGGCTCTCCAGGGCCAAACATCGGCTTCCAACACGGACTTTGCAGTAAGATAATTTTGGGGTTGTTTAGGCTGAAAAGGGACAGGTGATGATATGGAGCGTGAGGAACAGGGACTACCAGGGACAGGTCTGAACTGAGGGGGGAGTGGCCCTGCCCCTTGAACAGGACCCACCCCCCGAAATCTACAACAGGAAAGGAAACTCACTGCGGTAGGTACATAGTTGGAAAGGGTCGAGAAGGAAAGTCTTCCAATTTGCAGGCACCCCTGCTTTCTGGACCATTCTCACTTATTGCACCGGATAAGTGGAATCCGGCTCCTCAGCGTGTGATGCCTGGACACACGCTGACAGCAAGAGCATCCTCTGGGAATCCAGTAAACACGCAAATTCTCAGGGACCCCCACCTCAGACCCACGGAGTCAGAAGCTCCAGGGTGCAGCCTGTGTCCTGGCGAGGCCGCCCGGAGAATCTGGGAACCACTTGGCAGACCATAAGCTCCCTGAAAGCAGCAGGGCTTCTGTGTGGTTTCTCCAAGTCCTAGTGCACAGAGCCAGTGCTTGCCGGACAGAAATGTAAATGAAGGGACGGCAGGGGCCATGTTTTCTATTTCCTTCCAGTGCCAACCACAAGACTCGGCACCTAGCAAATCTATGAGAAAAGCTTGCCAATTAATGGTTTGCTCTGATTTTCGAGAGCAGGCACTATGCACACTGTGTAACATGTAGTAGGTGCTAAGTAAGTATCTGCTGAACTAATACTTAGTGTTTCCACCATGGCCTATAAGGTGGGTCATAGAGTTTACCGTGTGGCTAAAAAAGTTCCACTGTTAAGGGGAATGAGACAGAATCATGGAAGCATTAAAAATCCTTACAAGATCTCAGGGCACCTGGGTGGCTCAGTCAGCTGAGAATCTGACTTGATTTCGGCTCAGGTCATGATCTCAGGGTCATGAGATCGAGCCCTGCGTTGGGCTCCATGCTGGGTGTGGAGCCTGCTTCTGATTCTTTCTCCCTCTCCTTCTGCCCCCAACCCACTCATGCGTGCACTCATGCATGCTCAAAAAACAAAAAAACCCTCACAAGATCTCATTTGCAAGAAAGTATACTTTATCTGTTCAGTAACCCAACTGCTTACTTGACTGAAGTCAGGCAGAGTGTGTAAAAGGCACACGTGTAGCTTCAGGAAAGTTAAACAGAGACAATGGCAAGTGACAGAGGAGGGCACCCCAATGCCAGTGATATCTGGGGGTCAGAGCTGCAGGATGCAGGCCAGCAAACTACAGCTGGAGGTCAATCTCGGTTGGCCACATGTTCTTGTATGGCTTAAGAGCTAAGGAGAGTTTTTACATTTTTAAAATGATTTTTAAAAATTTTTAAAAAGAAAAGCCTTACGTGACATGTGAAAATTAAATGAAATTCAAATGTCAATATCCGTAAGTTTTGTTGGAACACAGCCATGTCCATTCACTGACCCCAGAATGCCTAAGATATCTACTATCAAGCCCTTTACAGAAACAATTTGCCAACCTCTGCTGGTGGAGGCTGGGGGGAAGTGGGTATTCGGGGCTCTGCCACAAAAGCTGCTGAGACCCTAGCCCCACCAAGTTGGGTGCTGGCCATATCCTGAGAGCAGCTCCCAGTGGTGGGCACATCCCATCCCTACCCTCTATGCTGGCAGCAACTTCCTGCCTGCTCACTTCACAATGGAGGAAACAGGCTCCGAGGTCTGGGGCCGGCTGCCAGAGCCCAGTGGCTTGCTGACTAGTGGGTGCCCTCCCCCATCCAAGCCAGCTTTCCACCCAGGCCACACCACGCCTGGCCCGTCCCTTTCTGGGACTCTGCTGCCAGGGTCTCGGCCCCCAGTGCCCATGTGGGGAAGACAGGCACTCTGTGTCCAAGCCCCGGGCCACTCACAGGGGTGGGGGAGCGCCGGTTGCTCTCCTCCAGAAACTCCTCCAGGGTGACCATCTCACTGCTCGGCGAGGCAGAGCTGGGCCGTCCCCCAGCGTGAGGCTGGCCCGCGCCCCTCTTCTGGATGCCCTCCTGGGGCAGAGGCCCGTTCCGGGGCGGGGGGCACTCATGGCGGCTGAGGGCGGCGCGTCCCGTGGTGCTGGCGTCCCGTGGCAGAGTGGCCGTGTCCCGGCTGGGGATCAGGTCTTCACTGCTGAAGCTCTCGGACCTCCTGTGGAGCTGGTCAGAGGAACCTGGGAGTGGGGGCGGGGCGGTACAGAGGGACACGCGTGAGTCTCCCTTGCCGTCTCCTCTGCCTCCAGCGGGCTCTGTGCTGCCTCGCAGTCACCGAAAACAGAGAGAGCCCTGCCAGGGCACCCAGGCCACACTTCTCCCAGCTGCAATTCGGATATTAAGGACGTTTTGGAGAGCTTCAGAATTTCACTCTGGCATTTAAAAACGAAACTCCTTGAGATAAAAGCGGAAAGCTTCTGGTAACGTTTAAGTTATTATTTAATATTAGTAGCTGAAGGCACCACACTCAGTAGGTCTCATCCATCCATGTATTAAAGGATTAATCAGCACCTGTTCCACGCTAGGGGTCTTCCAGGGGCTGGTCATGCGCATGAGAAGGGAAAAAAGTTATCTGTGAAAAGTTTCCAGGCTTGGGACAACACACACATTCTTTCCAAATGCTCAGAAATGTTAAGACAGACGATACTGTGCACTATATAACGAAGTTAAAAAAGTACAGAAGAATCAAAGTCATCCCACTATGCTCTCTGGCCACCAGACAGAACTATGGTCAGTACCCCCACGCTACAGATGAAGTAGCTCAGATTCAGAGAACGGGGCGCAGGGAGGCGGGCACCCAGGGCTGGTCTATGGGGATGAAGGGATTCAAACTCAAATCCGCTCAAACGCCCAGGTGTGTGCCTCAAACAGCATGATGTGGACTCCATCGGCAAATGTCCGATGAGGCAGACAACCTGTGAAGATGACCGCTTTGTTGTAAAAAAAACACAAAAAACAAAAAACAAAACAAAAAAAAAAACACGAGCCCAGAACCAAAGCCCACAATATAACGAAAAGCGTGCTGAAGCCAAGGCTGACCGACCTTTCAGGTTGAGGGGCGAGCTGTCGCTGGATGCATTTCGACTGCTCTCCAAGCTGCCTGGTCGGGACACTGAAAGGAAAGGACACTCCGTGTCAAGGGCCAACGAGCAGGTAAACCCCAGACTGAACCACCTGACCCGAGAAAGGCCGCAGAACAAAGCACGTCCACGCCAAAGTCCAGGCAGAGGCCCTGAGGATGGATGGGTGCCGGGGTTCTCTATGTTCCCCCACTGGGAGCGCCAGCAACTTGCGTGTGAGGCACGGCATCCAGCAAGCGACCCAGAAATGACAGGTAGCGTTGTTTTTATTAGGTCTAGGGCTAGGACTTGAGACAATTTTGTTAACAACACAAATTGCACACGAACGCTAGTCCAGGAAGCAGACCGAAAGAGAAGGGCTGCTCAGGGGAAGCTAACAAGAGGAGAGCGCCCACGCCTATTATTACATAGAGCTTTCTGGAACACATGTGAGACCTGGTGGGGGTAGAGGAGCCAGAAGACAGCGGGGTGCACATGTGTACAAGGGGGTGCGTGCCTGCGCCCAGGGCACCTTCCCTTTGCTGATCCATGGGGGTGAGTGTGGGGACCCTGAGGAGGGGAGGAAGAGTGTGCTTTTGCTTTTCTTGGCTGTTTGTGGCCCTTCAGCTCTTTGCTTTCTCTGCCTCGAATTTCCATCTGCCCCCAAGGGAAAAATTGGCCCTTCCGGTGACAAGGAACTTGGAGACAGCAGCTCTCCTGGCTGCATGAGCCTGCCTGAGTGTGTGCACAAGGGAGCTCAGGGCGGGGAGCAGGGGGAGGCAGGCGGGGGGTGAGCCTGGCTGCAGGTGGGGATGGCTTCACCGCTGCAAAAGGCAGGCTGGCCCTCCAAGGCCGGCAGACCCCCGCTCTCCTGGTCCACTCTTCCAGGAGCCCTGCCGGCCTGCCCCACACCACTTTGTTTGTCCTGCCGGACCACGAACCCCTGGGGGACAAGAACTGCCTTTCTGTGATCCCTGCATCTACCTCAGCACGCAGCTGGTGTCGAACCGAAGGGCACGGAGAACTGAAGACGCGCGGAGGTGCTCTGTTCATTGTGCCCCTGGGGAGAGTTTGCTCTTGCTTTACTGGGTCTATAGGGCGTCCAGTTCCCAAGTGCTGGTGCGCTCTGCAAATAGCAGGCATCTGGAAAACTCTTACTAGCAAACAGGGTTTGGGGAGGAGCCAAAAAATCCGCAGTTTTCACGAACAGTGTAAAAGCAGAGTCCCCTCTTTCAGAAGGAAAAATTGAAGAAAATGCACGTCTCTCTTTAAAAAGGAATTAAGTTGTGGGGTGCCTGGGTGCCTCAGTCAGTTGAGCAGCCGACTTCAGCTCAGGTCATAATCTCACAGTTTGTGAGTTCGAATCCCGGGTCGGGCTCTGTGCTGACAACTGTGAGCCTGGAGCGTGCTTCGGATTCTGTGTACCCCCCCCCCGCCCCCCCCGCCCCTTCCCTGCTCACACTTTGCCTCTCTCAAAAAAAAAACATTAAAAAAAAATTATAAAGGAATTAAGTTTCATCCAAAGAAAACTGTGACACAAATCAACAGGGCCCCAAAGCACTTTTGTTTATTCAACCACAGCACTGAAAACTGCTTTTCCTTCCTTCTCCCCTGATAAGAAAAGCTCAAGGAATCAGAGTGCTTAGGAAGAAAACCCCTCGGTTGGTCAGCCGCTGGAGCACCCATCTGGCTCCTCAGTGCCCCTAACAAAGCACCGCGGCCAGTATGTCCAGGTGTGGCACCGCCCCCCTTGGTGCAGACACAAGGGGCCCTCGTGCCAGACTGCTGTGCCACAGAGCATGTCCTTCCACTCATACAGAGCGCCAGCGTCTGTATCTGTATGAACGTCCGCATCGTAAGACACTGAAGACAACGACGGACGGGAGACAACGCTATAGCCCCTACACTGTTGATCACTTCCCAAGTAGCAGAGTTCACGGTGAGCTTTCTGATTTTAAGAATCATTTCCTCACCCTTATAGGATTTTTGTTTTTCAAAACTCACCAAAACCCAAAGCAGCTTTTAAGTTTTGAGAAAGCTGGTATGATTCGCTGTTTCCCTGCTGCAGAAACTTACAATGTCTCTACATCAAATGGCCAAGGGCTTCATCAGTTCCTAAGACTAGTACAACGTGGAACTAATGTGGACAACTGAACTCCAAGTGAGGACACTGAAGGACCTCCTGGCACTCAGTGCTCCCCGTGTGGGTCACCACAATGCCCTGGCAAACCTGAGGGGCACCCCCAAAGCAAGGGCAGTTGGAGCCTGTAGACGCGGGATACTTTAGAAATGGTGACTTCCGGGGCGCCTGGGTGGCTCAGTCAGTTAAGCCTCCAACTTCAGCTCAGGTCATGATCTCGCGGCTCATGAGTTCGAGCCCCGTGTCAGGCTCTGTGCTGATAGCTCAGAGCATGGAGCCTGCTTCGGGTTCTGTGTCTCCCTCTCTCTCTGCCCCTCCCCCACTTGTGCAGTCTCAAAAACAAACATTTAAAAAAAAAAAAAAAAAAGAAGTGATGACTTCCCTGTCCCTGGAGGTATGTAAGCAGAAGCCACATGCTCAGGACCCTGGGGAGGGCAGGAAGGAGCCTGGAGGAACTGCGGCCCCTCTCCATCCTCACTTCTACCCATTTTGTATGTCGGACATCCACACAGGACTGAGGTTGAAGGAAAAGTACTGCAGATGAAAATGAGTCTGAGGGGGCGCCTGGGTGGCTCAGTCGGTTAAACGGCCGACTTCGGCTCAGGTCATGATCTCACGGTCTGTGGGTTCGAGCCCCGCGTCGGGCTCTGTGCTGAAAGCTCAGAGCCTGGAGCCTGTTTCGGATTCTGTGTCTCCCTCTCTCTGACCCTCCCCCATTCATGCTCTATCTCTCTCTGTCTCAAAAGTAAATAAATGATAAAAAAAAAAAAAATAATAATAATAATAAATAAAAAAAAAAAAAAGAAAAGAAAATGAGTCTGAGACCCCAGGCACAAGGAAATGATGCTGAGCACTCACCGTACTGCCTGTGGTTGAACTCCAGCTCCAGGGACGGGTCACAGAGGCTGTCATCTGAATTATAGCCTATGGTGACAGTAAGGTCATCGGTTATTAACACAGGAGTTTCTGGAACACTTTGAAAAACTACAGACTCTTATTTAGGAAAAAGTATACTTTTATTTGCCCTTTGACCCAGCAATCCCAATTCAAGGAATCAGCTCTGGAGAAGGGTTGGTTGAAAAGACTATGTGATATGTGGCCATTTAATACCAATTAAAGTAAGAAAGATCTCCATGATGTATGCCTAGGTGGAAAAAAAGAAATCAAGGTGCCATTTATTTTTGCAGAAAGAAGCACCAGGAATTTCAATGAGTACCGAAGGAAAAAGGGTATCCAGAGAGTGGTTTTGGAATAGAGTTCAGGGGATGGGGGCAGAGAGGGGACCTCGAACACTGAGAATACCTCCTCACATTATTCAGGTTTTTGAATCTATATTATGTATTTTAAACACAGGGTTAATTTATGAAAAAGTCTAAAATTGAAAACAGAACAAACCTCACTGCATGCAATTGTTAACAATCACACAGAGAGAAACATTTATCTGTTTACATTTTGAATGTAAAACTCTATGTGTGCATCCTTAGTGAGATGGAACTTAAAGAGTAAAAGAACTATAAAGAAAATACCGCTTAGTGGATTTACTTTAATAACACTGGCATAACTTTTTAAACCATTTACCACATATTTGGGGGGAAAAAGATAAGTCAATGTTTCAGGAGACCAGATTTCCATGTAAGAAAAGGACAGGTATGAAATCAAAGAAGGAAAATCCCTGTAATGTTACATTTGAATCGGAAGTATTGACACAAACTTATAATGTGTCCCATCTTTCTCTACTGAAAGGGCCAGAAGCAATGGCAACTCTGTAGCGCCCAGATCTTGATTATTAAGTTCTGCTCTAGGGGCGTCTGAGTACATCAGTGGGTTGTCCAATTCTTGATTTTAGCTCAGGTCATTGTCTCACAGTCTTGAGATTGAGCCACGCTCAGTGTGGAGCCTGCTTGGGATTCCTTCTCTCTCCCCACCTGCCCTTCTCCCTTGGTTACATATATACGCACTCTCCCCCCCAAAAATAACAAAATAAACCGATAAATTCTGTTCTAAAAGGAATCAGATTTACTTAGAGAAATGGCTGACTCTAAGGGGGGGGTTCCACTTGCTATTTGCCCAATGGCAGTCAATACTGAGGAGTGTGAGTACACATTGGCGGGGAAGCGCGTGGCCAGGACTGGGTCTGCAGAGGTGACCCACCTTCCTGCAGGCTCCACAGGTGTAGGAATGGCCAGAGAGGTTTCTAGGCTCAGGCTCTGGTTTAGGACTGGGATCCAGACAGGGCCCGCGAATTAGTCTCAAGGGTTGGACCCTGAACCGCACAGGTCGCTGGAAACCCGAGGGGAGATGGAGTCCCGGCTCCTCCTTGAGACCAGGCAGGGCTTCTGTACCCCAGGCCCCGGGAGAACGGGGGGAGACTGCTGACAAGGAGCCTGTCCAGGCTGTCCACCTAGCATGTGACACCATCCCCTTGACCTCCACCAGCAGGAGACTACCACTTCCAGTGTCTGGCCAGGAGTAGAGAAGGACCACTTGCTCGCCCTATGCCCACTCATCTCCCCAGAGGTGTTCATGAGCTGTGAACAAGGTCGTGAAGCTAACCCAGATGTGCCTTGAGGGTGGGGACCCTGTGTGCTTTGCCTGTCAAACCAAGGTTCTGCACAGCCAGGTGGTATGGTGGTGGGGTGGTGGTATAACAGTAATCCTTCCCAGTTCTCTCCAATTTCCAACACCCCACAGGCACCCCTTCCAGCTGTTGCTTCAGATATTTTCATATCTCTAAACTATAAGCAGGATGTCTTTTTCAGTTTTAAGCTTTATCTTCCTGTTTGTAGATTTTAGATTTCCAAGTGCTTTTCCCCCCAACTGCTCTCTTTTACAGCGTCCTGTTCTTGTTTCATGGGTAAAACCACCTCACTTATCTCGGACTCTATTAATGACAGGCATTTCAAAGCTGTCACCTCTGTGCTGTTTACTCTGTGGCCTCGTATTGGTTTTGGTCGCCCTGGCCAGGGTCTCTCTTCAGGTGTCCAGGGATCCCTGAACTTCCCTAGGCCTCACTTGGCAAGATATGACTGAGCTGTTCTGGTGGGAATTTCTCAAGCTTATCAGACAGGTCGAAGAACATTTTAATCTCACGTCCAGAGGTGTGGACACGTATGGCTCCTGGCACCCAGGGAGAAGTTCAGTTTGTAAGCCCCTCCCCAAATCCCCTTGTCCTCAGTTTAGGAGACCCACTCTCTAATCTACTGAGTGGACCTCCAGTTCAGAGACACGCTCGTGTTTCCTCCATAGAGAATAAACCTCCAAACTCCCACCACGGTGGAGTGAGGGTGTTGCCTGCATTTAGCCCAAACTCCAGTTCACCTCCCTTCTGGAGCTACTGGGTGCCACCACTTCCTGAAAAGTGCTGGTGAGAGTGGCTTACGATCGGGCCTCTGGATGGTGAAGTTGTCTGCCCTGAGTCACCCGGCTGGTAGGCAGAATCCATGCCTTTGTGATTTCAAAGCTTGCCTACAGCTTACCTGCTCTGCTTACCACCTCATAGCCTGGGGTCTTTCAGAAGGACCCTGGGCGCTTATCCCTCTTATTCTGGAGGGGCCCACAACTCACCTTTGGTGCAGCCTGGGTGCCGGGAGATGGGGGTAGAGCTGGAAGGTGTTGTAGTGATGGCTGAGGTTGAACAGGTCCGGGAGCTCAGCTCCGAGGGCCAGGGTTTCACAGCCGGGTCGGCGGAGGCATCTGTGCGGTCAAGGCTGCCTCTGTGCGGGGACCCTTGCTTTGGTTTTAGGTCCCCAGGGCCTGGGGCAGAGAAGGACATTGAGAAATGGGGCTGCAAAAGCCCGTGCGAAGGCTGGGCTGCCACACTGAGGTCTAGAAGCAGGGACACCAGGGCACACGGACCACAACAAGACAGAAGCTGGGCTGCGGTTTCAACAAGAGGGCGCAGGCTGCAGGCCTGTGTTGGGAGGCCCAGAGAGGCCGGCCCTGGCTCTACAGATGGATCCTACTGCAAGCCCTGAAAAGCCGGGAGAAGATAAAGAACTCAAGACGATCGGATCGACACACTGTTGCTACGGGTCCCACATACGAACTACGGGGTACACCTGCTGTATGTAACTCCAATGACTGATCTAAAAAGATCCTCATAACTTCTGCTCAAGATCACTCAAGGCCTGCAGCCAAGGTTCCAAAGGCCCAGGATGTGCATCCTGCCAGCTGGCTTCACTGAGGATTTGAAGAAGATGTTCACTGTCACGCTGACAATTTAAGAATTCTTAATTTCTGTTAAGAGTGACTTTTACCTTGCATCTTGTGCTTTTCTGCAATCGCTGAATTTTCTACCACGAACACATACTCTTATTATAAAACAAAATCTATGTAAAAATATTAAAAAAGAAAAAAAAACCCTAACTCATTCCAACTACCTAACAGTAGGAAAGGAGATGGGCTCTCTAAATGGAAGGTAACACGAGTGCCGTTGGAACTACTAGGAGCAGCAGGACGTCACCATGTCCCAACCCAGGAACCCCGTGGCTGGGGACCCAGAGCCAGGGCCCTTCTGTGGACCTGACCCCACCGGCCCCTCAGCCACTCGAAGTCTGGGTTCGCTGGGAAGTTTTCAGTGCCCAAATCTTACAACTTGAAACCAAGGCAAAATTTGGATTCTGAAAGATACCCTTGATGAGAAGCAAGATTCAAGTCTGGTGGAATGAGTCAGGACAGGCATCCAACAGGTGCGGTTAAAATGAGGAGCGGAGGGGAGGTGGAGATGAGCAGACAGCACGAATGGCAGAGAGACAGGGCGATTCCAATGGCATGCTGGCGAGACAGAGTCCTGGGGGACCAGGAGCACGGTGGCCTGGGGTCCCCAAGGCGGAGCGTGCGAGATGAAGTCAGTGCCACTTTGAACGACTTCAACAGCTTAGTAGGTATGTATGTACTTTTATGGTTACCTTGTTTTTATGCTGATACCGGTTTTCCACAGACAGGACTGATAATAATCTTTCCTTTTAAAAATAAATTTAAGTAGCAACGCTGAGTCAGTTCAAGGGAAAACACGGAAGTAATCATACAGGTGATAAAAAAAAAAAATGTGGCAAAACTCAAGAAGACCACACAGGAATGACGGAAGACAGCAAACAGTGCAGTAGCTAAAGGCCTCTATCGACCAGCATCCCCCCGCTCTGGGCATGACTGGTGTGCTGATGGTCTTTCTGTCCGCTATCATTTTGGCTTCCACGTCCAAGAGGTCAGAGAGCTACCACACAGTCATAAAACTTCATTCTGGGCTGCCCTCTGGCTTGGCAACATCAATCCAATTATACAAAATGCTTGAATGGAGCAGTAAATCCTTCAAAACATAGAGAACATCTAAAAAGGGCCTTGTCAGCAAAAGCCAACAATTCGGTGCTCTGACAAAGGAAAGGGCAGCGGTTTTAAATGTAGCTGCTTAAAAATAAGTCTTAAAAAAAAAAATCTCACTTGACAGAGGCCGTATACTTTAGGAAGCAAAGCGACAACCGACCAGTCCTGCTTTACACACGGCATGACATAAGCCTGCAGGTGCGAGAGAGGGGAAGGCAGCCCACGGCCACCAGACTTACTTATTAGCACGGACATCCTGGCCCAAGGACCTGTGCACGGATGTCCCGAGGCTCCCCTAAAACTGTGCTGCGCTGGAGAAATGGTCCAGAGGGTGTGACAACTCATCTTCTCTTTTGAAATCAGAATCCACGCTGGCTACTTTAAGTTTGGCTTGAACTGGGGTTGGGAAGGAGGGGTCCACTATGGGTCATCTGGCCTTTAGGTACTTTTTGTTTGTTTCTTTTTTGGTTTTGTTTGAATTTCAGAAATGAAGGAGGATTACGTGATGAAGACACATGATACAGGAAAAGGATTAGAAATCTCCAATTTCTGAAAAAGGGACAGGCTCATTAGGAGAGGATGGGATGTCAGAGGAAGACCAGAACCGCAGGCGTTTAGACAGAGTTGGGTGGGCCGTTGGAGACTTGTCTTTGTCCTTGCTTTTGCTTCTCAAAAAGGGACTCTTTTTGCGCTGAGTTGCTAAATTGTTATTCCCCGCAATACCCAAGAGAGGAAGAAAAGAAAAAAAAACACAAGTAAATCAAATGAGTAACAACAAATGACTCTAAATAAGCTAAATGTAGTCAGGAAATCAGAATCCTGTCTAACCCAGGAAAGACAGAAACAATACCCATGACAAGCCCAGAACCAGGACTCAGTGAATCATTTATGCTCTGAGTCAATTTAATTTCACCGGCATCTTTGTGCCAATGCTTCACTCTGCACGTGAGGAGAACTATATACTGCTCAAGGAGCCAATGGCTGAGACATATTTCAATTTCAAAGTGTTAAATTATTAAATAATGATGTTTGTTAATTTAGGACCCGGCTTCTCTTACTCGCCCATTTTAATGACAGGCCCCCTGATGATGTGGTGCTCACTCTACTCCTGTTCCTGTTCAAAGGCCTTGGAAACCCCTAATGGTCTGTTTCTGGCCTGGTGTCATGAACAGTCTACCCTCAAGTATTCACCAGTAACTCTGTATATCTACAATAACCTCTTTTGGCAGTATATGTTTAAAAACAATGAAAATACCACTTTTTGTACCAAACCCCCTGTCAAGAATTATTTCCCTTTCGATCTCCCGCACAACCTCTACCCCAATCCCACATTTCTTGGCCTTTAGAGTCTTGTCAGAGCAGACACTCAAGTCTTACTTTCTGAACACATCCTATATTGACACAGCTGATTTAACCAATTTGTCATTTAGGATTAAAGCAATATGGGATCCTCGGTTATTTCTTCCTCCACAGCGCCACCTGGTGGCCAGAATAAGGGACCTCAGGTTCTGCCACACTTTAGTTCAGTATCTTCGGGGACCCAAAGGGCTTTAACTGCACACAGCGGTCAAGACCTCCAGCTCGCACCCCGACAGACGTGGATCCCAGTTCCACCACTGGTTACACTGGCAAGAATTTAATTTCACCAAGCCTCACTTTCTCAGCTCTGAGGAGGGATGATTAATCGTGCCTGCCGGACGTGGCAGTTAGGACTCAAGGAGACAGGTAAAGCATGTAAATTAGCTACAGGGATGCTGAGCCCAGAGGAAGCACCCCACACATGGCTGCCACTATGAATAATTTTCCCTGACCTGCTCGTTCATGGATCAGCTCAACGGTCTGGACCAGCCAAGCACTTTTTTTCCTCTCAAAGTTTTCCTAGCTCATTAGACAGATGGTAATTCACTAAGTCAATTACAGAATAATAGAAGTGGAGGGGATAAACGTCAACAGCTTTAAATGGCCAACATGAAAACGGGAGGCAACAGGGCTCCTCTAGAAACCAAGGTTAGGCTCCCTTATCTCTTAGCTGCACGTGAGCGTTTCACCTAATCTGATCTGTAAAGAAGGGGAGGGAGGCAAGCATTCGTCGCCAATATGTGCGCGTGTGCACGTTTTTTCTGCATTCAAAAGTGACAGAACAGGACCTCGCATGGTGAATGTACCCCCCCCAAAAGGTTTGTGCACGTGCCACACTCAAGAGGCAGCTTGTCTCCGCCAGCCGTCAGCAGCCGGGGGCACAAAGGTCTCAGGCCTGGTCTTCAGACAGTCCTAGGGTCCTGCATAAACACTTACATTACTAGCAAGGTTTATGGGTAAGTAATCTTTAATCACCACTTAAAAGTAAATTTGAAAATATAACAACGTTTCATGGCCACTGCCGTGTTTGGTTGATTCTAAGACACGCATTTCTCCCCATTCCTTCCCATCTCTGAAATCAGGACACAGCTCCGATGGTGTCTGAAAGTCACCGGTGGCCAGGGGGTACCTCTGATAAAACGGTCACTGCCACTGCCAATTTATTTTGCTCCTGTTTTCCGTTTACGTCTGGGCACAGCAACCTAAGTCTTTGGAAGAGCTCTCCAACAAGAGTATAACAAACTTTCTGAGTGGTAAGGCACTTCCTCCTCTGATTGCCAGTCTTTTCCTTCCCGGGTGGCATATTAAGTAATTATGCAGTGCAGAGCTGATAGAGTCTTAGATGTGATGAAACATAGCATATACAACAAGAACTCCATTTCAGAACCTCTGGCAAACTCCAAATGACAGGTCTAAGTAAAAGGGTAAGCTGCGCCCCATGGCTGGTAGGACTCAGGGACTTTACTGAAGATCTAATGTGCACACAAAACACGTTAAATGCACTTGGGATTTCCCTACAGGAACAGCTCACACTAAATCTTTGACATGTACAACCTCAAAACATATACTACCGAGCCTGTCTCTACAGCGCCTGCATAAGTATCTCTGTGGATGTCAGACCCCCTACCCCAGCGTACCTGCTGGGCGATGGTTCTCATTCTAAAATAACAAAACTGTCATGGGACGAAGCTGCTGACGTAGATGTATATTTTCTACCTGGTTGCTAACATACGCGAAGAGGCAGATGTGTGCGTATGAGGCACACCCTCTCCATGCCCCTCCGCACATGCGTGCACATCCATGCACCGTCTCTCATTCCACCCTCGAGGCTCGGCCCTTCGGAGCATCCCCTCCAGAGCCTGGCTGCAGCCTGGTCGGCCACTCGTACCTTTCCCCACAGGCCCGTTGAGGGGGTCCTGCTCTTCCACACAGTTGGAGCCAGATGGGGCCGTCTCGGGGTTGTCTGGCTGCAACCGGAGGGGCTGGGAGGCAGATGGCGTCGTCGGGTCTGGGGACTCCAGCTGCCAGGGAGGGCTGTCTGCGGTTGACTTCAGTCGTTCTCTGGAACCCTCCTTCTTTGGTTTGATGAGTTTGACTAAGGCTTTGGCTCCAATCCAGTGGTTTTTCCTAGTTACGAGCAGATTGTAAGAAGGACAAGGCCAACCCGCACTGTCCCTCCAGCAGGTCACAGGGTGGGGGGCCCTGATGGGAGCTGGACTTTCCATAAGCCTGGAAGCCATTGATTTGGGGTTCAGAATGGTGGTGCTCTTCATCACCATAATCATTGGATTTGGGGCCCAGGGATGGTAGAAATGTGTGTTGTGGCAGAAATCCACACTAGCCTCTTGGGAAAACAGACTTCAAACACGGCCACTGACTCTTGGTTATCTGTGTGAAACCAAGTGGTGCTGTGCTAACCGCATCTGTGTTCGCTGGCAATTTTTCTGTCAAAATGCCATTCTGGAACAGAGTCATGGACCTCTTCATTTTCTGTTAAAGTTAATAGTGAGTGAGGTGAGTGGACATTCTTCTCCCAGTCCCTGGCACAGAGGAATATGGGAGAGCAGGAGGCAGGTAGAGAGAGTAGGCCGTTTAAATTAAAACCAGTGAATTTTAAGAGTAAACGACAGAGTAGCAGCTAAATGGAAATGGGGGCATCCTGATATAACAAAAAAACTGACTCTGAAACTAGATAGCACTGTGTCTACACAAACCACTCGGTTCCTCATCTGGGCCTCCATTTCTCTGTCAGAGAGAAGGGTGAGAATGAGGTTCTGAAATTCTGTGGTTCACCAGAGGAGCCTTGAGGCTTCATGGTGATTCTGACTTTGAGGCTGGGCTGGGACAGGACACGGGAGGGCTGGCTCAGGGGTCAATCCTGATGGATGATGCCGGCCCTGCTGGGAGACTGAGCGGGCCCCACAGCCAGGGGGCTGCTGCTCCCTGGAGAAAGAAATGTGTTTGTGAACCTGCCCTGGGGTTCAGGGAGCCCAGAGGAATTTGTGTGAGGCCCAGGGGTTCCCGTGTTCACCTGCAGGAGGTGCTATACCAGCTTCCTTCTCTGAAACAGGAACGTGATTTGCAATGTCCTGAGAAATCCTGAGACAGAACCTGACACGGCAGCCATTTGTCCCATTTTAATGGCTCCAAAACCACAGACTCTCTGCCCCCTTTAAAGGGCTGTGGCTAAATTAAGCCCACGTCTCATCACAGTCAGCTGGCATGCGCCGTCCCTCACAGGACAAGCCAGAGCACAGGGGGCGGGGCCGAACGTCTAATTCCCCTCTGTCACGGGAGCGGCCTGCACACGGGGCCTCCACAGAGCGGGAGGCATGGGCTCTACAAGCTGGGTGCTGCTCCAGACGGGAGCAGTTTCCACCCCACTCATGAACACGGACATTCTCTGCTCTAGGTCTAAGTCACAGACACTTCCATCAACTCACTTCTTGGGAGCAGGGTCATAGAACTTGTACTGATCCATGATTTTCTCCTCCAGTTTTTCCTTGTGTCTCCGTAAGGCATTTAATTTGTCTCTGTGAAGAGAGAGGAAAGGGGGGCTATCAATCCAGTTTTAAATAAAACACGTGAATTTACTTCATCAGCCCAGCCTGGAACCTTTTCTGGGATTTGGACATCACAGTGTCATGACCCTCATGATCACAAAGCTGGGAATGTGTGAATGGAAACGTCTGGCATGAGTCCAGGGAGCCCTGCTACCTTAAGGAGCCATGATAAATCACCTAGGGTCTGGATGCAAGCCAACTCAAGGGAGCAGACTCCTAACCATCTGAAAACCTGCATGTTTCTAGAAGCTCTAAGGACTTGGCGGCCAGGTCTTTCAGGACACTGGGCATTCGGGGGTGGCCACAGCACTTGCACGTTAATAATACCTTTGGTGAAAGGGGAAAGGTGTGCCCTCAGCTAGTCAGTTCAGCAAAGTCAGACCTCCGACTTGGACCTATCCCGATGCCGGTTCCTGAGGACATTCCAAGAGGGCAAACTCAAAAGCTTCCGGGGCCAGAGAAGGAGCAAAGCAGGCCTAGAAAGAGCAGGGGGAGCGGTGGGCACGGTAGCCCAAACAGATGGCCACTAGGCAGGGATGCATGAGGCCTACAGGGCAGACCCGCCAATGTTTTCAGAGAAGCCAGAAACTTAGGTCATGAAGCAACATGTCCTGATTTCTAACTACTGGAGATCAGTTCACATTTTCAAAAACACAAAAAGGATCAAGACGCCTCTGGCCCTGGGGCTGCCAGAGGGCACTGCTGTGCCCTAGGCGAGTCTGGCCTTCCTGATATGAAGGGTGTGCTTCTGGTTTGCTTTATCTCAGGAGTCCCAGGGGCGGTGCCTTCTACACGCACTGCCCACAGGCTGCCACCTGGGTCTCAGCAGCCATGACAGCTCAGAACCCTGGTCTCCTTGTTAGAAAAGGAGGCCTCTGAACCAGAGACAGGTAAACAGGCCTCTGTCGTGGAGCTGTAGGGGCTCCATCCGAACTGAGGGCTGAGACATCACTGCACAATGACATCCCAAGAGTGACAGCTTCGTGAACCTCTGGCGCCCACCAGGAAGCCCCACTCTGCTCCCAGCCCCCTTGGCTTGATGTCTGTGTTATTCTTCTGTCTCACTGCCATGCTGCTCAGCCTTCCTCTGTGAGCACTTCCGTGGTCGTCTGGCCCCACAGACGCACAGTAACTCCCTGCGAGTGGGCACTGCACCCCTCCCAGGGCCCAGAACGGTGCTCTCTGTTCAGCGCAGGCTCTGGGAAGCTTGCTAAGCCCCCGGCATTCCGCACTCTCTAATGCAAAACCACCATCAAATCATCCCCCTTGGATACCAGGCTCTTACTCTTCTGGTTAGCACCTGCCCAACCCCCTGCTGGCATTTTTTATCAGCTGGGTTACAGACGGCCAACTTCTGTCAGTCCGATCTACCCTAAATTTACAGCGTGGTTTTCAATGTAAACCATCCTCCAGTAGATGGCGAGCCACCTCTACAGGATCAAAGCCAGAAAAGTAACGAAGCAGCGTTGTTATGCTGGAGAGCGGGCCCAGTGAGGCGGCATTCACTGTGATCACATCCCTCTGCCAGCCAGCTTCCTCTTGCGTTCCCCACACTGGCCAGCCAGTACCCCCTCATGAGGAAGGAGAGCCCACCCACCACAGCACAGAGTGGTGAAAATCACCCCGTATCCACGAGATGGATCTTGGATTACTCAACTTCTAAAGCATGAGGTTTCCAGGACCAGGGCTCCTCCTCCAGACCTCTATTTCCTAGGCCCTGCTAGACCAGCATCCTTTCGGATGATGGCATCCTTCCCGGCAAATCCAAACTCACAAGCTGCACAGAGAAGCCTTCCACGGCTGAGTGCCCACCTCCTCGTCCAGGCTTCTTTCCGTGTACATTCCCTGCACCCAGAACACTGCTGAGCTCCACCTTCAGGTTCCCCACCTGCCCACCTTCCATGTCCACAAGAGAACCTCATCTCCCCACTACGTTGCCTTCCATGAAGCTCAGCAGGTGCCCAGCACGGAGGTGCTCCTCGCACAACCCCCCACCCCTACCAGTTCCTGGCCCCCAGGGAATGGATCTGTGCACCCCATGGGGCCCGTGCCAGAGCTGGCACTTCATTAACACCAGCTGAGAGAGGACAATCACAGCACAGCAACAACCCACTTTGCGACAATCCAGGGGAAAACAGACACAGGTGACAGAAAGACACCAGCTGTGGCACCTGTGCTCAGCCTTCCATTTGGATTCTTCCCTGAGGTATTTCTCACCGGCACTGTCCTATTTTTAAAAGTGAGCTTAATTCCAAAAGCAGATTCCAAAGCTTCTGGTGGGGGTACTGCCTTTGAAACACAAACAAAAGCTAACCACCACCACTTACAGAAACCTAGAACCATTCCAGGGAAGCCAAGAGAAGGATGTGTTGGTAAGATGGTCCGCCCCCTTGCCCTCAGGATGCCAACAGGCTCGGGGCCATTCCTTGTCCACAGTGTCACAGGTCCTGGATGGGGCCGGGGAAGCTAGAACCTCCCCCTGCCCTTTGCGTACAGGCGTCAACCCCACACATGCCCTTACATGTACTGCTTCTGCTCCTCGTGGTACTGCTCCTTACTCTCCATGTTCTGCTCTAGAAGCATCTGGTTCTGCTGGCTCAGCAGCTGGATCTGGCTCAGGAGGTGATGATTTTCTTCCTCCAAGTTTCCCTTGAGACGGGAGAGCAGCTACAACACAGATCAACAGCATTTCAGACACTACGCGATCCCGTGATTCCTCTGCTGGGAATGTGGCTTCCAGGGGAAGGGCCACGTGCACAGGGACGTGCACCCCTCCTCTGCCAGTGAGAACCTGCAAGGACCAAAAGAGCCAATGGCATGGGAAGAGCTGAACTCCTTCTGCACCTGCCCTGCCCAATCTGGCAGTCACCAGCAACGTGTGGCCATTGAGCTTACAATGCAGCTAGTCTGAACGGAGGTGTGCCAAAGTACACGACAGATTGTGAAGACTTAATGATAGTAAAGAACATAGAAGATATTTTTTTGGATACACGTCGAAATGATAATATTTTAGATATGTTAGCCAAACAAAATATCCTATGAAAATTAATCCCACCTGTTCTTACTTTTTTAACATGGCTACTAGAAAACGTTAACATGTGCACATGGCTTGTGCTTTATTTCTGGTGGGCAGCTCTGCTCTTGAAGAGGGTCAGCACACCTTTTCTTCAAAGGACCTGACACTAAGTATTTCAGGCTTTCCAGACTGAAAGGGGGTCACCTGTTGCAAAGCTTTGACTCAGTTGCTGCAGCAGGAAGTAGCCACAGACAAAATGTAAGCGTACCGGGTGAGGCCATGTTCCCATAAAACTGCTGACAGACACGGACATTTAAATTTCCTATCATTTCTGGGGGGCCTGGGGGGCTCATTCGGTTAAGTGTCCGACGTCAGCCCAGGTCATGATGATCTCACGGTTTGTGGGTTCGATCCCCGCATCGGGCTCTGTGCTGACAGCTAGGAGCCTGGAGCCTGCTTCGGGTTCTGCGTCTCCCTCTCTCTCTGCCCTCCCAAACTCGCTTGCCCGCCTTCCCTCCCTCCCTCCCTCTCTCTCAAAAATAAACATTAAAAAAATTATCCTTAAGTTTCTTATCATTTCCACTGGACACAAACTATTCTTTCGATTTCTCCCAACCACTACCACTGTCAAAGACATTCTTAGTTCATAGCCGAAGGTATACAAACAGGCAGTGGGCTAGATCTGACTCATGGGCTGAGATCTGCCAACTCCTGCTTCAGAAGATCAGTACGGGTGATGTAGCAGGAAAATCCCAGGCTTTGGCTTCAGACAGAGCTCCATTCCACTACCGTGGACCTCAGTCTGAGGTCTCCTCCGAAACCCTAAAGAACCTCCCTGTGACAGCACAGCCTATGGTGGCTGAGGCTTCCTCTGGCCTAAAGTCTGGCCCCCACCTCCTCCACACGCCCCTTGCCCCAGCCCAGGGGGGCTTGAGGCACCTGGGCCTTGGTTTCCTCAGCTGAGATGTCCCACAGGGCCACCACGAGCTCGAAGGAAAAGGCCTCTGAGAGGATTTCTGGACAAACGAGAGGCAAGAGGAGCTATGTCCTGGGGATGGTGCCGTCCATGGGGAGGGACCCACGGATGAAGCTGGGGAGGGACCAAGTGCTCTCTCCTGCCCAATCCACTTTGGTCTTATCTGTCGCGGGGTCTGCTTACGATTTCATTTGAGATGGTTTTGCTAAGAAGACAATTTCCAACCTAGTGCACCAAAAGAGAGCTCTGCTCCTCTGGAGACCCGGGCACTCCTGAGTAAGCTCCATCCCAGATGCCCCGGGATACAGGACCCGGAGCCAGAGTCAGCCATTCACGCCATTTCTCGGGAACAGCGTGGATACTGAATTGCAAGGATGAAAGTGTAGACACAGACAAGGGGATGGAAATAAGTCTGTGTTCTGCTGTCCCCACGCATGTCTCCGATGTTCGGGGAAGCACAGGGCAGATGGAAAGGTGTTTTCTAATACATCTCTGCCAATCATGGTGTCTGTCTCCCTTTTAAATACCTCAGTACCCTCTCAGACCCCGTACCGCCTTCCACAGAGTCTTCGGATGCCGACGCCAGCACAGACCCACTGCAACCCCACTGGGCCCAGGGCTGTCCACGTCCTGAGGCCTCACCTCGCAGCGGTTGTCCAGCTTGGTCAGCGAGATGTCCATGTTCTGGTGCTGCTCCTTCAGCTCGTCAAACCGTGCCTGCCAGCGGTTCAGCTCCAGCTGTGAGTTGTTCAGGGAGGTTTTCAGCTCCTTGGTGTGGGCGTGCAGCTCCTCATACTCCCCCTTCAGCTGGTGGTGCAGGAAATTGACCCTGGGGGTGGAGAGCCACAGGCCAAGAGCTGAAGAGCTGTCCCTGCTGTGCAGCCTTACACGAGAGGATGGCCTCTCTGGGCCTCAGTTCTTTCACGTGTAAAATGAGAGGCTTGAACAAAATCAGCAGTTTTCAAACTGCGTCCCTTGGGGTTCTACAAGGATCCCCCTGGTGTCCTCACACTGGGCTGGGGGGACAGAGTGGGTAGGCTCAGACACCTGCTCCAACAGAGTATCACTGCTATGATGTCTTTTGCCTTTAAAGCCTTGGGATATCTGCATATGTACTTCGAAAAAAGGGTTCGGTAGTTAGCGTGTTTTGTTTTGTTTTTTGGAAACACAGAACCAGAACATTTTTGCGTCTGGCTCTTCCCAATTTCAAGCTCCTTTCTAACTTCAACTCCTGGGATAAATAAAATGAGATGCCAGGGTTTTACAGAAACCCACTAAAATTATCATCATCACGATAACTATTATCTAACTGGGATTTCTTGGGGGAAGATTTGGATCAGAAAGTTCCAGTCACTGGAGGCTCACGGATTTCATTTGGACACAGCTGTGTCTTATTTGGCCCCGCACCCTTCTTTTAAATGGATCAGTGTGCCTGATTTAGAAACATTTAGAAACCTGAAAGTCTCACGTCAATACTCCGATGTCCCGTTTCTCTTAAGAAAAAAGCATAAAACGGAAAGATGACCTGGTAGCGGTGAGCCTGCCTCGCGGCTGACAACCTTCAGCCGCTGTGTTCTTCTCCACGTCACTGTCCGGCCTATCGCCGACACTCCCTCACCCGCGAGCCTGGTCTCCCAGGGCACAGGACACACCGCAGTATGTGGTCCCGGTGCACATTCGTGCAAGGACATGGAGAGGAAGCAGCTTTATACGGTCATTGTGGTAAGACTGGATTCAAATCCTGATTCTGCCATTAAGTGATTTTGAAAAAATTTGCTCATCTCTGAGCCTGTTTCTTATCTGTTAAAAAAGTGGGGGGGATAATAACAGTAGAGCTGACTCTCGTTATCTGAGGTAGTGATGCTCTGTGAGGTCCCCCAAGATCACTGAACTGGTGGATACTGAACCACTGCTCCTCGGGAAAATGCACAGTACAGGTTCCTCCTCTGGTTACAACATTTTAGTCGACCGATCAAGACATTCCTTATTTTATAGGAGTCTCTGTTTAAAGACACCTCCCGGCCACAGCACCGTAGCTCCTGCCTGAATGGAGCTTATCTAATGTGTACTTTCCCCGTAAGGCCATCACAGCCTTGCACTTAGGAACACGAGACAACACTTCAGTACTCCACTTGGTGGGTATTTTAAATAGTAAAACTGCCACGAAATAAAACAAAAATATGAAAATCCCACGGGTCACAAAAAGGATGCTTATTCACAGTATGAGAACTGAAACAGGAAGGCAGAGCATCCTTGTATGTCCTCAGCTGGAAATGTGTGTGTTAGGTGACTCAGGTACTGGGCCACCCCGGGCATGTACATCAAAGTACCATGAGGATCGATTTGGGGGTGACACATACATTTTAGGAAGGAGGTGAATTCACAACAGGAATTCACAACAAGCATCAATGGTGTGTCCTTCATGAGATCGCCGTGTGGCCTACATCAGATGAGGGTCTGTGCCTGATGCAATGTGTCTCTCGAGTCCTTCCATCCCAGCAACAAGCTAGAGCCCCCTCTCAACTGTGCCACCCAGCTGTGAACAGGACAGGGCTTATAAAAATACAGGTCTGCGGGGCACCCAAGTGGTTCAGTCGGTTGAGCATCTGACTTCGGCTCAGGTCATGATTTTGCGGTTCATGAGTTCGAGCCTACACGTCAGGCTCTGTGCTGACAGCTCAGAGCCTGGAGCCTGCTTTGGATTCTGGGTCTCCCCCTCTCTCTGCCCCTCCCCAACTTGTGCATACTCTTTCAAAAAGTCAATAAAAATTTTTTTTTAAGTAAAAATATAAACATACAGGACTGCCAGGGGACCCCCGCTGACCTCCTCTCAGCAGGGCTGAGTGCGTCTACATGAAATCCCGGATGGCAGCCGCCCCACACGGAGCTCACCTGTCCAGCTCTCCCCGCAGCCGCTGGTTCTCACCCACGGCCATGGCGCCCGTCCTCTGCTCTTGCTGCAGTGCCTCCCTCTCGGTGTTCAGAACCTTCTCCCGCTCCTCCAGCTCCGCCTGACGCTTCAGCATGTCGTCGTGCCTGGCGGAGGGGAGCACACCCGCTGGGAGCTGGGCTGGGGCCTCCTTTCCCTCCAGGTACCCAACTCCCCAGAGGACTGTGAAGCTGCCCACAGAAGGCAGGGCCCCTCTGGAGGCTTTCTCTGGCGTCTTTGAGGGGGATGGGGCAGGAACAGGCAGGGCGAGATGCAGGGCAGCAGAAAAACAGAGAACGGTGGCCAGGAGAGGTGTCTGGGCCAGGGGTCTCCTCCAGCCCCACACGTGTCCACAGTCCCTCAGATTCCCCGTCAAACCAGCCATTCCTCTCCGGCCGCCTGGGCTATGTTTCCTGCACTCTGAGCCCTTCCCTTCAGGAGTCATGGCTACATTACTAGGTGGTTCGCTAAGCACAAACACATCTACAAGAAACGACAAAATAAACAGCTGAATTCCACCACACTTAACTCTTAATCCCTCTTCACTGGGGCCTGGGTGAGCCCTCTGCCCTCCTCTCCTCCAGAATTGAGTCTCCTTGTTCTTTGCCTGGCCTTGCTGCTGGGACAGAGGCTTGCTTGATGGGGACCTACTGGCTGCCAGTGGCCAATTCTTCACACACACACACACACACACACTCACACACACACACACACACACACACACACACTCACACACACACACGCATGCGCGCACAGCCTTTTCTCAGGATCCCCAACCACAGCCCTCCCCCTCCCCTTAGACTTTTCTCTCCTTCTGCAGCCTAGGTCTCCGGGGGTTACTGTGTAGTTGTCTCTGGAGACCAGCAGAGCACAGGAGGATGGACCCCTTGAGAAGCCCAGGCTGTCTTTCCCACTTGCCGGAAACATCCGTGTTCAAAGACAACTCAGGATCTCCCCCAAATCCATGGCAACGACTAAGGCACCACCTTTCAATCATCCCCATTCGGGCAAATCCCTCCTCTGCAGACCCCCTTCCTTGTCAGACAGTGTGACAGGGTGCCCAACCTGTCTTCACAGCTCCACGCCTGCGCCCTCAGGCCCCACAGCAACTACGCTTATACCACCTGACTAGAGCCAGGACTAGTCGGGGATCAAAGTCAGAAACCTGCTTAGGCAGCCGTTCAATGACACACTTTTGTGGGGCCTTCTGCCACACTGTGGAGAAGCATAAAGCTGGGAGTGGAAGCTCTGTCTAGCTTCTCAGGTGGTGACATTTCTCAACCAGGCTAACAATTCTGAAAAAAGCCATCCAGGTTTGCAAATTAGGGCCACAGGCAGATATCAGGGCTCCCCAAAATGTGTTTCCCTGTGGTCATGTCTTGGAAAAGCCCACAGGGGTATCTGTAACCACTAGTAACCACCTAACTGCAGGACTGATGCCATGTGTCCTGCTCACCAGTGAATCCTGGGTACGAGGCATGGCACTTGGTAAATATCTATTAAGGGAACGAAGAAATGAGCATCCAATTTAAAAAGTGCCATCATCCCTGTGTTCCAAGTAACTACACTCCCAAAGCCACAGCCCCACTGCAGACAGACCAAGGGGGCCTCCAGCCATCTGTCCAGCCAGTGAAAATTCAAGCAACACAGTAGTTCTGCCTGCTGTATTGACAAGGAGCCAGAGGGAAAACAACAGTGAACCCCCTCAAGGCCAGTCCAAACTCCACTTGCAAAAACCTTCATCCTCTAAACAGACACTAAGAATATCGTGAGACACAATTAGAACATAGAACAAGATGTTAATGACAAGATGCATAAGTGCCTGGTGAGCAGTGGGCAAGGTTCAGAGCTCTGTGAACACCTTTCGCTCCACTTCATTAGCCAACCGGGAGCATCCCTGGCAAGTCCAGACACAGCACCATGCACACAGTCCACGCTCACCAAGTGCCACACGAACCTAGGAGGGGCTCAGGAGGAGAGGGGAGATGGAAATGCCCAGAGGCACAAGACGCTAATTTGGGCTGGAAGGCATAGTGTCTTACTAGGAGCAGATGCTTCGACAGCTCCTGAAGAAAGGAGATGTGGGTGGAGAGAGCAGGTAGAGGACCCCAGAGAAGCAACGGGTGAGTGGATAAATGAATGTCATCACCTCTGTGCCCTCAGCATCATCAGATGCCCTTACCACTTTGCAGCTCCGTGACTAAGACCAGTCAAAGGAGATGCTGTCAGCAAGGACACCTGACAAGCACAGGAAGTGGTTAATCAACTGTTCCCTCCTACACAGCTCCGTGGGCTTGAGTGCCCACCTCTCTGTAGAGACACAGCTCTCTCCTGGGTCAGAGTCAGGTGCACAGCACCCCTCCCACCAGACTCCGGGTCCTGCCCGGAAGCACTCAGGGATCTGCCGGGGGACAGGAGCTCGGGCAACGCTAGCTGAATGTACACGAAACCCAGGACCCTGCTTTGTGAAGAGTGCCAAGACCTGTAGGTTTCAGTGCATGTAAATTTTAGATTAAAAAAGGAAAGGAGGGCAGGCAGGGGGAGAGAGAGGTATGGCTGAGAGGTACACGGGGGTCTCATTATACTGTTCTATTTGCTTTCTATATATTCACAAGCTGCCAAAATCAAAGGCTGGAAAGAAAGCGTCCCAGACCTTGACAGGGAAAACGAGGCTGGGGAAGTCCATGGGAGCAGGTCAGTGTAAAAAACTGCAGGGCAGTTGTGGTGAATGGCCTCCTTTTTCCTGGTTTGGAGAGGAAGGGAGAGGTGGGGGAATCCTTAGGGAAGCAGGAACCCCAAGGCTGGGGATTCCCTGAGCTGGGAGTGGGCACGGCACCCCCTTCTCTACTCGGGGACCCTCCTGTCACCCGACCTCCAGCTGCACAAACTCATCCAACCGCTGGGTGGGACTTTCGATGGACTTCCCTCCGGGAAAGTCTGGGTGTCCCAGACAACGTGAAGCAACGGCCCGAGAGGAAACGCGGGGAAGGCTTGTGGGCAAGGACATGAGCCCAGAGGGGCAGGGGCGCCGCCAGAGGCCCGCACACACCTGTCCCGGAGCTCCTTGTGCTCCAGCTCCAGGTTCCGATGCAGCGTCTTCAGGCAGCTGTGCTGGCGGATGAGGGCCTCGTACTCCGTGGACTGCCGCTCGTGGAGCGCGGCCAGGTGCTCGTGGTCCTGCAGCAGCGCCTCGTAGGCCGCCGTCAGCTGCTCCTGCTGCTTCTGCAGGTTCTCATTCTCGCTCTCCTTGGCCGTCTGCTGGTTCTGGAGCAGCGTGTACTGCGCGGTGAGCGCGGCACTCTGGGAGCTCAGAGTGGAATTCTCCACCTGCCGGGAGGGAGAAGGCTCCGCCTGACCGCGGGCAGGCCCCAGGGAGCCACACGCTCCGTGTCCCCGCTCGCGGTGACCACGCCGTGAGGAGCCGTGAGGAGCCGGAGGCGGACACCCGGACAACAGGGACCCTCGGGGCAGCCAACACCCAGCCGCTGAGGACAGTTCTGTCTGAACTTGAGAAACCGCTCTGGAAAGAGGCAGCACCAGACTGTCAGACGGCTCTGGTCCTGCACCCTCCCTACATGGGACCTTTCGGGGCCAATTATGTCCTTTCTCTGGAGAAGCTCCCGGGCACCCCCTTTGACTACTTTCACACACCTGTTTCCTAGAACAAGTAGAAAACCAGTGACGTTGCAGAATACCCGGTCACCACCACCAGCCACCCTAACTGATGCTCCCAGAACCACCACCCCACAACATCCCAAACTATCAGAAAACTGAAGAGGCAGCACTGCCTGACTCATTCTGGGGCCACTTTTACTGACGTGAAACCCAGACGAAGACCCGGCGACAGCCACCACCACCAAAACCAACAACCAGTATCCAATTTTGTTATTTTAATACAACAAATTCCAACATCTTTGCCTAATAGTTTCCTGTTTACTGTCCTGACCCATGTTCCGTGTTTTCAAACACTTTTCTCAAAAACTGCATTAATGAACGATTAATTCATTTCCTCGCAATGTATTAACCATAAATAAAACGTCCTCGAATATGCGGCATGGAATACCAGTTTCACTAGAAGCTCTCAAAAGCCTGGCAGCTACTTGATGCCCTATATGTCCCTCGTGGAGATTAAAAATTCACACTAGCTTAACAGAGACTCTGCCAGGTTTTATAGTACATAAAATCGACTTATTTGAGTCCAGAACCTCTTTTCCAAGTCATTCCTGGTCAAAGCTTATGGAAGAGACTTTGAGAAACAGGCAAGTCCAAGCAGAGCAAGTTTCCAGCCCTGCAGCCACGGGCTCAGTCACTGGAAACAAACCTGCACCACCTTCAAAGACCCCCAGGCCGGGCCCCGCTGTTTGCAATGAGCCAACGCAAAATAAATGTGCGGAGACTCTCCCGTGCTCGGAGGAGCCAGTGTGGCGGGCTGGTCTCTACGTGATGCCTGTGGCTGGGCCTTCACTCACCTGCAGCGTGGCCGTCTGGGTCTGCAGCGTGGTGTTGTGCTCCTGCAGGAAGGCGCTCTGTTTCTGCAGTGTCAGGATCTGACTGCTGAAGGCCACGTTCTGGGTCTCTAAGTGCTGCAGCTGTTCCTTGAGCAGCTGTTTCTCTGCCTGCAGAGCTGCGTTCTAGGGGATGAGGAAGCACGGGGCCCGTCAGACACTGGCTTGGGAAATGTAACCGGCCACAGGCACTGGGGTTGGAAGCAACACTCGAGAGTTGATGCTATGGGGACTAAAGCCAGAATCCAACAGGTGAGACAAGTAACGTTTCCCTCTTGGAAAAGACAATCAACAGAATTGGGGGGGAGGGGAGAGAACTACTTTTTTTTGGTATGTGCTTTCCAGACAGAAATGCATTCACCTAATGGCGATATGGCTTCAAACCTGAGCATCTGAGTGCAAGGCAAAGGCAAGCTGGGGTTAAAGCCGTGCAGTGTCTTCTCTCTGTAATGCTTCTGTTTTCTGCTGAACACCCCACAAGTGCCGTTCTGTGAGCTTCTCCCACAGGACAGGGAGTCAAAGCCTGTGGCCACACCTCACCCTACTCAGGAGCGACAACAGACAGAATAAGGTGGTTCACGTCCCAGCAGACTGAGAAATACCATGTAAAATATGCCACCAACCGGGCCAGGACATATGGGTTACAGTCCAGTGCTGTCCCTTACTAGCACGGGGCCTAGGGTCGAGTCTCTTAACCTGTCTCCACTTTCTCATCTGTCAAATGATGAAGATCATCACTACCCGCTTCACAAGGTTGTTGGGAGAGTCCGACAACATCGGGGGTTAGACATGCACCGGCAAACTTCTGTAAAGGGACGGACAGAATTCTGCAGTCTTCCAGGCACGTGGTCTCCACTGCAACCACTTACGTCTGCCACGAGGGTGGGAAGACCACACACAATATGTAACAAAGCAGATGTCCGTGGGCTGGCAGGCCACGGTCTGTCAACCCCTAGGGGAACACTGTGGAAACGGGGCTGGTGTACAAGCCAAGGGCCAAGTCTGACGGGCAGGCAGACAGGGATTCACCATGGGAAAATGCGAACGCGCTCCTTTCCGCTAGAAAGGCTGACAAGATCTCAAATGACAAGTAGCTCATAGGACTTGCCAGGACAACTCAAGAAGTATTCAGCTGGATCTGGGTAAATCTCAACAGATTCTGACGTCTCGTGTCCTTTATGGTAATGGCGGCCTATCACTGGGACAATCAACAGAGTGCACTGCGCACGCTCGCTCTCTCTCTCTCTCTCTCTCTCTCTCTCAACGACCGCAGCAGGGGCAGCCCACTCACATTCCGTTCCAGCTCGATGGCCCGGTCCTTCACTCGGAGCAGCTCCATGGTGGCTTCCTTGTGGCTGGGTCCCCAGGGCTCCTTCCCCTGGAGACCGGTGACCAGAGTGTCCACAGGGTGTTTGAAAGAGTTCTCCAAGTGCTTCCCTTCCTGCTGGTTCTGCCTGAGGACCTCACACTCGGTCTTCAACTGTGGGGTGGGAGCAGGAAAAGCAGACTTGGGGCAGGAAAAGGCTGGCTCAGAGCTCCGAGTTCGTGGCTAGAGGAGAGCCCCATAGCAAACCCAACCCCTCACCTGGCACCAGTGATAAGCCAGACACCGTCCTTCTGCTCTGCAGGGAACGTACATAACCCACCCTGTGCTCCCCCTCCTTCCAGACATCTGCCTCGGTCTCAACTTCAACCACATGACCTTGGCAAGTCTTCTCGCTTTCCCGAGCTTCAGCTGTCCACTCCATCAAATGGAGATGAGCCTGGGGGACGTGGACCGGGTGATGTTACAAAGCCCCTTCCAGCTCTAGAACCACTCTGTTCTAGATTCCTTGTTCAATCACGCAGCCAAGAAATGTGCCAAGGCTTCAAAAAGCAGAAGGGGCGGGGGGTTGGGGGAGCGCCTGGGTGGCTCAACTGGTTAAGCGTCCAACTTCAGCTCAGGCCATGATCCGTTCTGGAGTTTGAGCTCCGCATCGGGCTCACTGCTGTCAGTGCAGAGCCCACTTCGGATCCTGTGTCTCCCTTTCTCTCTTCCCCCTCCCCTACTCCTGCTCTCTCTCAAAAATAAATAACCATTAAAAAAAAAAAAGCCTTTGCTTAAAAGAAGCAAAGGAGAGCTGGAAGAGCACATATCACCAGGAGTGGACATCCTGATGAAGCACCTGTGCACCCACGCCCACCTGTCCCATGTGAGGGTGCCCAAGAGACTCGAGGCCTCTGTCTGGTCTCGATGCTCATAATCTCACACTGGTCCTCATCGGTGTTCCCGATCTTGCCTAGCAGACTCAGTGCTGCTCTGAATGTGGCCTCCTCTCCTCCTGTCCAGCCCCAATGCACAGGATTGTGATGGTAGCTCCCCCGCTCAGAACCCTGCATCTCAGTACATCTGCTCCGAGAAATGGACATCCAGGCCGGCCCTCTGCTACCCCCAGGTGAGGGGCTGGAAAAGGTGGGGCAGGGGCCTCATGACTGGGACTTACAGTGTGGCACCGAAGGGGGCCAGATCTTACCACCTGGAGCTCATTCTGCAACTGGTGGTTCAGGCTGGCCTTCTCTTCCATCTGAGCTTCTAAAAACACAATCTTTTCTTCTTTCAGGGCTAATGTTGTTTTTAATGAGTCATTTCTGTCCTCCAGAATCTTGAACTTTCTGAAAAATACAAAGACACAACTGTACCTATCTGCCTCTTCTACCCACAAGCCCCCAGTCTCCCAGCTACCAACACCTATCTCCTCCATTAAGCTCGTTTTCCCTATTATTCTGCAGCATTTGGCCCAGAACTGTAGGAGCCAAAAGCCATCACCCAGAGCCCTCCCCGGGGCTCCCTGCACACACCTGTGACACCCTCCAATGAGACATCACTGCTGTAGTCTTACAGGCATAGTCTTAGAGGAAGGTATCATCAAGGCCATTTTACAGATGGGGAAACTTAGTCTCAGAAAGGTTAATTAAGCACAGGGCACCTGGGTGGCTCAATCGGTTAAGTATCTGACTCTTGATTTCAGCTCAGGTCATGATCTCATGCTTTGTGAGACTGAGTTCTATGTTGGGCTTTGTGCTGACAAGCAAGGAGCCTGTTTGGGATTCTCTCTCCTCTCTCTCTCCCTGCCCCTCCCTGACTCATTTCTCTTTCAAGAATAAACATTAAGAAGGAGGGGAGGGGAGGGGAGGGGAGGGGAGGGGAGGGGAGGGGAGGGGAGGGGAGGGGAGGGGAGGGGAGGGAAGGGAAGGGAAGGAAAAAGATTAGGCCATTTGCCCAAGACTACAATGCCAGCTAGGTAAGTGGTAGCCTTTTCACCACACCGACAGCGTGTCACACGTTATCCATCCTGTGGATCTTGTCAGTTACAAGTCCAGGAAAAATCCATGATACTGGATTTCTTTGAACAATGAGACGGTTACAGAAAGAACCGCAGGCAAAGACTACAACGGTTAAATGTTTAAAAATTAAAGGGCTGGGACCAGGAAAAGAGGAATGAATAGGTGGAACACAGGATTTTCAGGGCAGAGAAACTGTAGGACACTTGGCAGATGCAGGTTATTACACAAGGGTTGAAACCCATGAAATGTGCACCATCCAGAGCGGCCTCCAATGTAAACTGTGGACTTTGGGTGATGATGGGTCAGTGGAGGCACATCAAGTGTAACACATGCACCACCCTGGTGGGGATACGGATTACAGGGAGGTGATGCCGGGCGGGGGTTGAGGCGGGGCGGCACAGGGCATTCAGGAAATCTCTGTCCCTTCCCTTTAACTTGGCTTTGAGCTTAAAGCTGCTCTAAAAAGTGTATTTAAAAAAAATTGAGAAGCCTTTCCACTGGACAAGAGAGTCTCCTTTCACCCCTCCCTGCAAACCTCCAGGGAGATGATCTGTAAAGGACACAAGCCCCTCATAAAGACCACAAGAAAACAAGCCCCGAGGTAGGTAGAGTGAACAGAGCTCTGGAGCTGGGAGCGTGCGGCGTGCAGCCCCGGGTAAGAGCCCACAGATCGCGGCAGGGAGGTCCTCACGTGTTGCCATGGTTGCTCTCGTCCTGTAGCAGCAGCTCCTTGTGGAGGCCGACCTTCTCCAGCCCCTGGCTCAGTTTGTCCAGCTCACTGGTCAGCTGCTGGCTCTTGAGCTTCTCCAGCACCAGGTCCTGCCAGGACAGGGAGAGGATGCGCGTGGGACGGGAGCCCAGCACGGAGGGCCTGGCACAGGCCCTTCTCAAGGCCGAGGAGCCATCTTCCCGAGTCATGGGTGACTCAGGTGTCCTGAGGGCTGAGCAGACAGTTCCACGGGACAAGTGAACCTCAGGGACATCTTCCAAAGGGAAGGGACAGACGCGCTTTCCCAGCCTCCCAGCCTCCATGGTGATACGGGAAGGACGTGTGTTTGTGCAACGCCATTTATGTTGACCTTTGAGTAGGAGCTTTGAATTCTAACACGATTACCTTTTCTGTGCAGTAATGGAATTAAATGCTCCTTGCGGAGAATTTGGAACAGAAAAAAGGACAAAAGAGATAAAGATTTTACTAAAAACTCTGGTTGTGGTTTATTCTGCAAAAGCAGTTGCTCTCATTTAGGTGGTTTACTTACTGTATGTAGGTCCTCCTTCTTACTCCCACCCATCTTCGAAGCTCTCCAGGCAGGTACTGCTCTCTGCCCAGTGCCCCAGCTACTTGGCATGCAAGCTGACCCCCCACCAAATCCTCAGGCCTTCGACGGCCGTGTGACAGCGTGGCGCTCGCCCAACACTCCATCAGCTCACCCCAAATGTCCCAGCTACCCGGTAGTTCTGGCCAGTGAGTGGTGGGTGGACATGCTGTGGGTCACCTCCTGGCTGCAGCACAGCAGAGCCGGTGTATGACCTTCCAGCTGCCTGTGTCCTGCCTCAGCAGCTGCCCAAGCCCCGTGCTGAGAAGGCGGAGCCATAAATCAAAGCAGCCTGGACTGCTGAGTCACAGCACAGATGACAGGCTCCTGGGGAGTCACCTGGACTCTCACGAATGAGAAGTCAGTCCCTGGCGTGATGAGCCGCTATGACTCCGGGCTTGAGTGTGACCATGGCAGAACTTATCTTCTGCTTCCAGAGGCAGGGACTAGGGGTCACATTAGTGAACTCTCTCTCCCATAGCCTTATGATCTTCCCGCACATGAACATGGAGACATCCCTGTGTTCACCAAATCTATTTCCTTTTCTCCCCTGGCACACCGCTGAAACACGTTCCCCAGCCTCGCCTGCAGCTAGGTGCAGCCATGTGACCACGTTCTGTACAGTGGAGTGCAATCTTTCTTACCCACTGTCTTCCTCATTTACTGCCACAGCCAGAAGAGGACTCCACTGCGGGATGGCCGAGCCACAGGATGGGAGAAACCAGGTGCCCAAGTCACTGAATTTAAGGCTGTCCATGAACAGCCACACTCAACTCCTACCTACGTGAGACTCAACTTCTGTGCCGGGCCATTCAGATGCTGAAGTCATTTACTAAAGCAGTTTATTCCCCCTCAAACACTGAAGGAACCCCCAGAGGGCCCATGCAATAAATACTGGGGAAACAGTAGGATGCCAACTTAGCAAGAAACTTTAGGATGTTCATACCCTTAGAACTCCTACTTTTGCTTCTAGAAATATAGCCTGAGAAAACAGATATATGTATGCAAGTGTCCAGTGGTATCTAAAATAATGAAAAGAATTGGAAAACCACCTAAACGTCCAAAAACTAATTGCAGTAAATCTACAGCATTAAAACCCTGTAGCCATTAGAAATCCATGACTTCAATCTTACTTACTGTAATGAGAAAAGAAAGGCAGAGTAAGTAAACAACAGAAGAGCTTAGGATGCAGGGACGCACGATGTCAAGCGTGTGTATGTACAAATGCACATGGGGAATGACGGGATAAAATCGGCCAGACTATGAGCAGTGGTCATCTCTGGGCATCTCTGGGCAGGGAGATTAGAACCAGTGCTTTCCCTTTGTTCTTCGCACCGGCAGACCTTATTCTGTTCAGAATCAGGGCAGACACACACACACACACACACACACATACACACACACACACACACACACACACACACAGTCTCACGTCTGCTCGGGAGGCACACACCCCCACCCCCTCACCACGGGGGAGGGGCCTGCCGGTGCCAGCTCACCTCTCTCAGGGTGGTCAGCGTCCTCGTATGCATGGTGACTTGCTTGGTGAGGTCCCTGTTGTCCCTCTCCAGTTCCTTCAGCTTGCTGGCCGCGTCCCTGCAGCGGGCCAGCTCCTTGTCCAGGGCGCGGCTCTCCCTCTCGGCGGCAGACAGCTTCGCGGTGCTGTCATCTAAGACCGCCTCCTTGAGCTCCACCTGCTGCCACAGCCGCTTTGCCTCCTTCTCCAGCAGTTTCTTGTCTTTCTCCAGCTGGGCCACCTCCTGCTCCAGGGCCTTCCTGTCCTTCTCAGCCCTCTCCAGCTGCTTGTGGGAGAGCCGAAGGGCCTCCAGGTCGCGCCGCAGGACCTGGTTTTCGGCCTCCAGCTCGCCGAGCTCTTGCTCCAGGGCCTGGGACTTCTGGCTGCTGCTCTCCAGGGTCTGCTGCAGCCGCAGGTTCTCGGCGCTCACGCCCTGGTAGCTGAGCTCCAGGCGCTCGGACTTCTTGCTCAGGGCCTTCAGCAGCTCCACGTTCTTCCTCAGCTCCTCCTTCTCCCGCTCGAGCTCCTGGTTCTCCCTCTCGATCTGAGCCATCTTGGCACTGGTGAAGCGCATGGTCTCCACCATCCTGCGCAGCTCCAGGTTCTCCTCGTCCAGCTGCTTGTTGTCCCGCTCCAGACCCTCGAGCTGCAGGGACACGTTCTGCAGGGTGTCCAGCGACTTCCTGAGCTTCCGGTTCTCCAGAGCCAGGCCCCGACTCTCGCGCTCCAGGGCGTCCACCTTCTCGGTGGCGGTCTTCAGGGAGGCCACCTTCTTGGCCAGCTTCTCGTTGTCCTTCTCCAGCCGGTGCAGCTCCTTCTCCAGCTCCTCCACCCGCTCCACCTTCTCCTTCGCCTGTTCGAAGTCCTTGTGCAGCTGCTGCTTCTCGAATTCCAGCTTGCTGAGTCTGCTGCTGGTCTCCGTCACCGTCTGGTGGAGGGCTTTGTTCTCCTTCTCGATGTCCTTCACCCGGGCCTCGCTGCTCACCTGCGACCTCTCCCGCAGCGTCCACACTGCCTGGTTGAGATGATCCTTTTCTTGCTCGAGATCCTTGATCTGCGGAGAAATATAACGCGAATGACACAGGAGGTGGCTGTTGCATGGATAAATTTCAGTGACCTGGGTCCAAACTAGGAGAATAAATTGTAGGCCCCTGAAGGACCACCCAGAGCCATCCCATTGCTTCCCAGGCCAAGGTCAAGGGCAGTCATTACTCAGTTCAAGCCAAACACATCCACAGCAGTCACAGCGATTCACAAATGTAAACCACTTCTCTTCCTCTTATTTACAAGAATGAGAATGAAAGGGATTTCTCTGGTACTCCTCATCCTGGGCAGCAAGACCCCCACGACCTGAGCCTGCCACCTGTGGCCTCCCCGTATGCCACTCTCCCCTGCTGCGGACGCTGCACGTGATGTTCCCTCTGCCTTGAACACTCCCCCATCTTCCCCCCACTGATCTACAGCATCTCTGTCCCCTCCTCGTCCTTCAGGCTCAGGGAGAGTGTCAGCTCCATGACTTGAACATGGCTGGCACCCAGCAGGACGCTCTCCCTGGGCATCGTGACCTTTTTTCCGCCCATACTTTGGGGATGTGCAATAGCTAGGCCTGGCAGGACAGGTAGAGAGAGGCCTGGCTTCTGGCTGGCATCACTGAGCCACTGCACCAGCACTGCGTTGCCCACCCTGGACCTCTTATAGCGTGAGCCAAATAAAGCTCAAAGGTTTGCCAGGGTTCTCTGCTAGGACACAACCGACGTTTACAGCTGGACCTGTTCTTCGTCCTGAGGGGCCGTCCTGTGCACTGCAGGCCATCTGGCAGCATTTCTGGTCTCCACCCACAGGCCACGGGCACCTTTTCTCTCCTCCCCCAAATCACGACAATCAAAACCAGGACTGCCGCTGTCACCTGGGAGGCAAAAGCTGACCCCTGTTCCTGCACCGTCAGCTAAAAATGGCCGGTTTGAGGGCAGCTAAGCTGGGTCAGTGGTAACACACAGATCACTCATCAATTATAGGCAGTGGCTATAATCCTGGACTCTCCCTCTTGTAGGCAGAGTTCCCAAGACAGGCGAGAAGGAACATTCATCCCGGAGGCACCCACCTGCCTGGCTCTGTCGGCCTTCAGGGTCTCCATGTCACTCTGCAGCTGCTCCTTCTCTTTGATCAGCTCCTCACTCAGGGTCTCCAAATCCTGGTTGCTCTGCTTTTCTCTCTCCAGCTGGGTCTGTAACTTTTCAATCTGTGGAGCCAGAAGAAGACCCAGCCAGTGCAAAAGTCACTTTCACAAAGTGAACATTTTAAGACAAACCAAAACCCTGCCAGCCTCACAGAATACTTGCACAGGCCTCTTCTCAAGGAAAAACATCCAGGTGCTGTTCCGTAGCAACCTCAACTCTTAGCTCACACCTTGCACTTTCGGCTCAGGGAAGAGGGGAGGGTCCTGGGCACCAACCAACCAGTCAGCCTCCCTCTTACCCCACCCCTGCTCATCCTCACTGCCAAATGTTCTTAGCCACACCCAGGTCCCTTGCTTCTGTCTCAGGCCTTGTCCACGCTCTCAAGGGTCAGAGCACATGCTCTAGGGGCCACCAGCCACCACTGTTGGATGCCCTGCAGGGACTTTGGACTCACCCTCCTACCCTCTCCTTCACAAAGGCCACCTAAGTTGGGGACACACCTGTTCACCCAGCTGCTCAGAGCAGTCTTCTGATGCATCTCTCCTTCCACTGTCACCCTCCAATAAGTTTGTCAGCAAGTCCTGTCCTCTCTACCTGTGCCCCTCCCCCTCCACATGCCCCCTGACTACCCCAGGCCTGACCATGTTCCATCTTTTTTTTTAAAGTTTATTTATTTTTTAGAGTGTGTGTGTGTGTGTGTGTGTGCGCGCGCGCGCATGCGTGCAAGTGGGGGAGGGGCAGAGAGCATGAGAGAGAGAGAGAGACAGACAGAAACAGAGGAGGAGGATCCCAAGCAGGCTCTGCATTATCAGCACAGAGCCCAACTTGGGGCTCGAACTCATGTACCGTGAGATCATGACCTGAGCTGAAATCAAGAGTTGGATGCTCAACTGACTGAACCACCCATGCGCCCCTGGACCCCACTCCATCTTGCCTGGATGACCACCTGTATCACCTCCTGGGTGCCATGCTCTTGGCTAAGACCCACCAGCATCCATCCTTCCTAAACATGAACTACCTAGCTCAGGGCTTCTCACACTTTATCATGCCCGATACCCACATTTATCATCGTGGTAAATGCAGATTCTGACTTGGCAGGCTGAAGGCAGGGCCTACAACTCGGCTCCTAGGTGATGCCCATGTCACCTTTTGCAGTCTGAGGGCTTCGTGGGGGCTGCTGTCCCTCCCTGTCAACCCCAAACTCCTTATCACTGGGGACAGGAGTTGGGGAAATGGCACTGACTGGTGTCAGAGGGACACAGGTTCAGAGTCTAGTCCCTTGCTGCTAACAACAGGACCATGATGAGCAAATTTCTATAAATGACATTGGGCCAGTGGCGTCCATCTTCATGAGCTATCCCATCAAGTGCTCAGCATGCATCTGGCAGGTGTCAGGTGTGCCAATGTCAGCAGACCCTCCCCAAGAGCGTGCTGCCAGTGACGGGTAAGGGAACAGGCAAGTATTACTTACCATCATGCAGTGGACGACTCTGGGCCAGAGCAACTAAGTGATTTGCCCAAGGCCTCACAGTGAGGACACAGCAGGCCTAGGATGCACACCAGTGGGTGACCCCAGACCTGCTCCCAGGCACTGTCAGCAGCCTGTGGTGCGTGCCCCCTGCCTTCCCAGCTCACCCGCTGACCTCACTGGTAATCCTTTACCCTGGCTGCCCCTTCTCTCCTGGAGAAAGGAATGTTCTTCCAGCCTCTGCATTTCTGATTGTTCTTGCTTCTAGTCTGAAGACACGATGTCCCCACATCCCACCTATCACTGCTGGATGCCCACTGCCATCTTTCTCCCTTTCTGGTTCTTTCTGCCATGGAATTGGAGCCCCTATTCTTACCCATCCCCGACGGACCACAGTGGCCCTGGGGGAGCTCGCAGGGCTGAGATGTGAGCTGGCCGTAGGCCTGTCAGCCCTGAGAGGGCTTCCCATCCTTCCTCAAGTACCTGGCTCAGGTTATGGACTCCCAGAGTATGTGGGTGCCAGGGGCCTTCCCCTCAGCTCTGGATCTGTACACACCCTCAACGGGTTGCCTTCCTGTCTCTGAAACTAAGGATTCTTTACTTCTTAGCTCAAGGCGTTCAACTTGCAAGGTATTGACACAGTTATAGTCACGAGGGCGAGGCAGTTTCTCTAAGTCCCATGAAAATTTCATTAATTAGAAGGAAGATATTAACTTTGGGGAACAACGGTTCCCACAGACATCCTGAACCTAAGCAAGCTTGCAGCCTGGGCTATGTGCAGGATGATGAGAGAGCCGGGCTAGCACGGCAGGGGGCGGGAGGGGCCTCCAGGTCACTGTGTCCTGGTTGGCCCTTAACCCTCCTTTGTAGACACCTCCCAGGGTAGCTGTGCCATCTGGGCTCATCCCAAGGCTGTGCCCTCCCTTGTTCCAGGAGTCACTGTTGGGGATGTGTCCCCTGTGGGGCTCAGCTGGGTTGGTGGTTCACCTATTGACCAAGAAATGCCAGCTGGTGACTGAGACACACTCCATGGAGAGAAGCGCAGAGTGAGGTGACCAAGGCTGGGGAAAGGCAATTCCAGAGGAGCTGACAGGCTCCCTCCGGTGTTCTGTACCAAGCTGGATGGTGCGGAGAGAACGTAACTACCCACGCTGGGTCAGAACAGATCCAGCCAGACCCCGGGCAGGCTGAGGACAAGGAGAAGAGGTGCTCCAGTGGGCAGAAGGACTCCCTCCCCAGGGCTCCTGACTCCGGACACAGGATGGCTCCAGTCTGGGAACAGTGGCACCTCCCTTTTACCAGGGATGCTGTGCCAAGATATGCTCCCATAGGCTGCGGCAGGGAGGGCTGCTATCCCCCTGGAGAAACGATCCAGAGAGGAAGCAGGAGGTGGGACTGAGAGACGGGGGCTCAGAAATAATGTTGGGCAGGCAGCACCCACTGCCGGTCCTGTCTGTGCAGAGGAGGGACCAGGGTGGACCCCAAGGGGAGGGAAAACCTCTGAGGCTGGCTGGGAGCTGGGCCAGCAAGATTTCAGCACAGCTTTCTACGGCAGACCCGTGAGGACCTGTGGAGTTGAAGGTTCTCATTTCTCGAAAGGTCAAAAAAATTTTTTTTTTTTTTTTTTTTAGTCTTGGCTGAGGTCAGACTGCCATTTATAAAGACATTTCCTGTGCTAGGCCCATGTGAATCTAAACACCCAAACCATCTAGTCGCCCTCCACACGCTGCTCTGCATTAAGACACAGAGCACAAGCGAGTGTGTTTTCCATTGTCCTATGAGAGACGACAGACTTTGGCACCTACCACGCTGCGGAGCACACAATGCTTCAAAGGGACCAGAAGGGTGAGTAACCGAGCCTGGGAAGTCCCAGGAGGGGACGGGAGAGACCATTTCATAGAAGGAGGGGCTGCCCCAAGCCTCCCCCAGAGAGGAAGTGCAGGCAGGGCCAGCACCAGTGGACCCCAGTCTCTTGTCTGCAGCCCAAGCTCCTCCCCCTGCCGGTGCAACCTCAGTCAATGACACTGGCCAGACAGTGGACAGGTCGGGACAGACACCCAGATACCCAGAAGCGTCGGCCCTGCACAGTGGTCAGCGGGCAAGAGCACTCTTGTCCTCTCCCTCAGCTGCAATCTGGCAGCTGGTGTGTGGATAGCCCACGATGCAGGTGTGCTGTCTGTAGTGTGGGTGACGTCTACTGAGGCCCTGTGACCAACACATGCAGGCAATCCCTGGCTCTCAACTGCCCTTTCGTGCACCTGATCCGCATCCCCTGTGTGAACAGGGGTCCTCGTAACCGGAGAACAAAGACGGTTTGGGAGCCTCTGTCTGTCCTCCCAGAGGTCTGGGCTCTACAGTGCTAAATCAAAGACCCAGCAGTTGTCCTGAAAGGCAAATGCAATTTGGCCATCTCTTCTTCCTCACCCCATAAACCAAGAGAAAGAGGTGTGCTCTGATCTTGTGTTACCACCAGCAATGCCCTAAAATAGTCCATCAGTGTCCTATACACACGTGCACACAGGCATGCCTGACATCACTGCTTCCTCTTCCCGTGCCCCATCCTATGCTTTTTAACAGTGCGTTCTTTTCATAGAGCACTTACTATGTACGTGCCCGACTCTACTTACACTAACCCATAAAATCCTTACAACCCCCATTAACCCCATTTCGCAGATGAAGACAAGGCACACAGAGGTCTAGTCACGCTGGGGCCACATTTGCATTTGTGGTGCAGGGACAAGCCATGCTGCCTCTGGTCAAGGACATGCTTATTCCTCTATTATAATGAACTGTGCCTGCAGTGGATTCTGCATTTTTCCCAGCTGTGCACACTCACCAACACCTGAACGCTCTGCCTGGCTGCACATTATAGACAAGGGCTGGGGGAGGAGGTCGCCCACCACCGGCTGGGGTTACCTTCTTGCTGAGCTGGTGGTTCTCCTTTTCCAGCTCTCCGCACTTCAGGCTGCTCTCCTCCAGCGCCAGGGATGCATCCCGCAGCCCCTGGATGGTGCTCTGGAGGCTCTGGTTCTCCTTCTCTAGCTTCAGGATGCGGCTAGAGGCACATTCGTTCAGCTCAAACACAAATGACTTCCGGGAGGCTGAAACACAAAGTCAGGTCACAGTCCAGGTTCCAGGAGAGACTCTGCTTCCACTCTCTTCCCCACCCCGGGATCAGCTGGGTGCCTCACCCCCAGTCCATGCGGTGCTGCTATGGTCAGCACGCTAGAGACCTTCTCCGGTAGTTCCAGTCCCTCTGCCAGCTCAGCTGGGGTCTGGGGGAGCAACCAGGAGCTTAAGAAGAAAGCGGCTCATAGAGGAGGGACCAATGTAAAAGTCACAGACTAAGGGCTGGGAACTGTTTTTACCAAGCTGCTAACTTGACTGTGCACTCAAGGACTGTACAGACCAACAGAGATGGCAAAGAGGTGACATTTCTGGGCCGGTTCTGGGAGGTTCAGCAGGAGGAACATGATAATTGACTAGTTATGTCTGCCACAAGTGGTCAGCAACTGTGTGGGGATGTCTGCCAGGTACTTGCCATCCTTTTGACAGAGATTTTGTAATTTCACAATTGTACTGGAAAAAAATGAGATGGTATATATAAATTGCTTTAAAATTCTAAGTGAGATGAAAATGTGAGCCAAAGACAGAAAAAGGCAGATTATCTACTCTGCTTCTAAAACAGCTCAAATACAAATAAATGAAGAAGGGGGCACAGACCCAAGAGTCAGGGGACAGGAGTTCTTGGCCCCATCCTGCCACAGCAGGTGAATGATATTAGGTAACTTAAGGGGCTTTTCTGGAAAGGAAAAAGGAATGTATGTGAAAGCCCCTGAGAGAAGGGATCAGGGCTGTCCTGTCCTCTTCTGTCCCGTGAGAACCATGCTCAGCTCTGGGAGCCTTACCACACTGTATGGCTAATATGGCCTCCCCCACCTGCTGCTTACTCATCACGCTAGGGCCTGGAGGTACCAAGAGCTGAAGGCTTTCATAGCAAGCACATCAAGCTGGAAAAAAAAAAAACGTGTGTTTGGATCCCCTGCATGATCCTAAGAACTGGAAGGCATCCAAATCCCTCCCTGAGGTCTCTTCACCCACCAAGGACAGGAGTACAGACCCAACAAAGCAGAAAGGCCTCAAGACCACAGGCAACAACAGGCATGCAGCAGTGGAGGTGGATGGAGTGTCCGCAGTGCTGACCATCCCCGCACTAACGCACCCACGAGCACATGCGCTCTCGATGTGCAAAAACGGGTGCACAGAGGGCTGTCTCGACTGTGCTACGAATCCAACTAACCTGACCTAAAACCCCACTGACTCAGAACCTGTGATCACTGGGACAGCATTCATGGGAAAAATCACATTTTTCATTGTGGTGCAATATACAGAACGTAAAATTTACCATTTTTATCGTTTTCAGTACAGTTCTACGGCATTAGATACATTCTCACTGGTTAGATTCAACCGCCCCCACCATCCATCTGCAGACTTTGTCATCATCCCAAACTGAAGCTCTGTACTCATGGAGGATAAATGTGAAGGTTCCACACATTAAACAAAGGAATTGATTACAAGCCTCATTTCCCCTTCAGTGAAAGGCAGGCCCTCAGAGACAATGAGGACCCAACAGTTTATCACAAAACCACCAATGACTCTTGACTGAGTGCTTCGCTCATTAGCACCCCCAGCAATCAGATTTGTGAGACAGGTCGTGTGTGTGTGTGTGTGTGTGTGTGTGTGTGTGTGTGTGTGAGAGAGAGAGAGAGAGAGAGAGAGAGAGAGAGAGGGAGGGAGGGAGGGAGGGAGGGGTGGGGGTAAGAAGGGAGGGAGGGAGGGAGGGAGGGGTGGGGGTAAGAAGGGAGGGAGGGAGGAGTTTTGACACAAGAGCAAGACAGGAAGAAAGAGGAGCCCTTCCCAGAGTGCCTGTGGGCCATGTACAGTGTAACGCTTCACTGCCTCCCATCACTGGATACTCAAGGCAATCCTGCGAGGTGGCTGCATCACCCCCATTTTGCAGCTAAGGAAACTGGGCTGGCCAACTAGCTCTGACTCAAGAAGCCACCACACCATACATGCACAAGCACTTTCGGGCTCTGCTCACATGCCACCATTCAAACCAAAGCCCACGAGCTCCCCGCTAAGCACTAGGAGTTGGGAACACCAAGAATAAATCATCATCATGGACCTGAAAGGGCTCACAAACACACTCAGTCGTGTGAATCGGTGAGGCTTCCGACTCCAACAGCCGCCCTTGGGTGTCACTGAAACACTCCCTTTTGTTTTTTTTTTTTTTTTTTTTCAACATTTTTTATTTTTTTTATTTTTGGGACAGAGAGAGACAGAGCATGAACGGGGGAGGGGCAGAGAGAGAGGGAGACACAGAATCGGAAACAGGCTCCAGAGACACAGAATCGGAAACAGGCTCCAGGCTCCGAGCCATCAGCCCAGAGCCTGACGCGGGGCTCGAACTCATGGACCGCGAGATCGTGACCTGGCTGAAGTCGGACGCTTAACCGACTGCGCCACCCAGGCGCCCCTGAAACACTCCCTTTTGGTCTGATACTGTCCTAGGCAGCCTGCACCACCTCTCTGCCTCGCCAGGGGGCAGCGGTCCTCCCCGGTGAACCTGAAATCCCAGGGCAGGAATCCATGTGAACCACCCCCACCAACCCTCAGGCCCCACCACAGCCCCTGGACACCATGGCACAGGCAGAACTAACTTCTCACACTGATTAATAATTTAATCAACGTATTTTAGGTTTGGAGCTTGAAGAGAAGAAATACCCAGCTGCTTTCAGTAACCCCTCCATTATGTTTAGGGATGTTTATCAGAAATGAAAAAGTCCCCCCAAACCCACCCAATACCCTACCCACACTCTGTACAGTTCTAAGTAAACATTAACTCACACTATCAGGTGCACGTGTACTATTTTTGAACAAAGGAACTGGCTTATTGTTTGCGGAGCGCTGGAGCTTCCTGCTGCCCCACCCGCCAATCCCCAGCCAACACCTCCCTGGGGTGCTGGACACAGGGGGGAGAAGAAGAGGCCTGGGTCCTGTGAGGGGCAGCCACTTAGCAATCCCCACCCAGAGAGACAGAAAACAGACTGCATCCATCTTGCCCAATTATGCAAATGAACAGAGGAAATAATGCCCGGGGTACGTGTATAGTGGAGATTAATGACCACTGGGGGTGTCACCTGCCATCCAGAGCTTTCAATCATCCATAGAGAGGCCTAACATGTCCTCTGGGGGTCAGCGTGCTGTAATCTGGAAGCTCCTAGGACTGTCCATATGGGAAACGAGAAAGCTGGCAACGCTTAATTTGCATTTCATGTCCCGACACCAAAGCTGCCGGACCCCTCATGTTCTCCTTGGGGAGAGCAGTGATGAAACCATTCCAAATGGCTCTTGATGGAAACCCTATTTACTTGGGGTGAATGGCTAGACTGACACGGAAGATTCTGAGCCAAGGGTTCGGCTCCCTGGATGAGAAAGCTGCTGCAGGCCGGCTGAAGACCCCAGGCGGTACCCACCATCGGACAGGTCTGCGTTCTTGGACAGCTGCTCCAGCTCCCAGCCGAGGTGCACCGACTCATTCATGCTCTGCTTCTGGGCTATCTCGAGGACCATGTTCTCTTCCAGCAGCTCCTCAATTCGTTTCTTGTCTGTGTCCCGGTCCTGGTGCAGGAAGAGCGAAGGAGTGAGGCTGTGGCCAGGGGCTCCCACTGGACAGGCTCCAACCCCCAGGCACCTGCCCTCGTTCCCCCCCCCCAGGATGAAGGGATGCCATGCACCTGGCTCACTTCCCAAAAAATACAGCTGCAAGGAAACCTTTCCAACACAGGACCAGCTGAGTTACGGCCATTAAGAGATACCCTGCCCCAGTGACCTAGGTAATGAACAGAGACCTGAGGTCTCTAACTGAATGCTGTCTTGACAAAGTGACACACTATGCAGGGCTTTAAAGCAAGTAATGTGACGACAGGTGGTTCTGGGGTCCTCAAGCAGGCCTCACACACCTTGAAGAGGCTGTACAGAGACTCACAAAATCACAGCTCAACCCGCACCATGAAGGCCAGCAAGGACCTTCTTGCCACAGACATGCACATACACCCACGCCTACGGAAGAGCACAAGCGGTCGAGTCCCGTGTCATGGGCGTCGAGTGCTGCCCACTCAGTCGCGCTGAGCTTAGCAAGCTGCCCACCATGGTTCATGAGCCACCGCGGCGGCGGCAGCAAGAGCCCAGGGGTGAAAGCCCCGAGGAGGGCACGGCATAAATTGGACACCGCCCCAATCTGTTTCAGATGTAGTGGCGGGAGCTGGCAATACCAGTTCCAGGTCGTGAAGCTTGGATTTCAGCTGCAGGTTCTCTTTCTCCAGCTCGTGAACTTTATCGCCCCGGGCCCGGGCTGCAGTCAGCTGCTCCTCCAGCATGGCCTTGGTCTCGATTAAAATGATGTTGTCCTCTCTCAGCTCCTGCTCAGCAAAAACATACACGAGAACTGTCAGATGAAGGCACCTGGCTCACAACCAGGGTTCTGGACCGAAAACACACAATGTAGGGGTGAGGCCGCTGTGCAGGGGTGGGAGGTACGTCTCCACCTTTCGGCACCCCCACCTTTCTCACTGGGCCAGACCAAATGGGCTTGCCCTACTGAAAGAAAAGCCCCCGGATCAAGAAAATGGTTGAATTTGGTGTCTTCCTTGGTAGACACTTCCTCGATGTCTATGCTGCCCATGGTATGAAGATGTTTGCCATTTAAAACCTCATCTGGTTGGACAAGTGGACTCTGCTGACAGACATGGGGCCTTGCTGAGTCCCATTTCTTTCTTTTTGTTTTAAAGTTGTTATTTTTGAGAGAGCGAATGAGCATGGGCGCAAGTGGGATAGGGAGAGGGAGAGGGGGAGGGGGGAGGGGGAGGGAGGGGGAGAGGGAGGGGGAGAGGGGGGAGAGGGAGGGGGAGAGGGGGAGGGAGAGGGAGGGGGAGAGGGAGGGGGAGAGGGGGGAGAGGGAGGGGGAGAGGGAGGGGGAGAGGGGGAGAGGGGAGGGGGAGAGGGGGAGGGAGAGGGAGGGGGAGAGGGGGGAGGGAGAGGGAGGGGGAGAGGGGGAGGGAGAGGGAGGGGGAGAGGGAGGGGGAGAGGGAGGGAGGGAGGGAGGGAGGGAGGGAGGGAGGGAGAGGGAGGGAGAGAATCCCAAGCAGGCTCTGTGATGTCAACACAGACCCCGCTGCGGGGCTCAGAGAACTCATGAACCGTGAAATCATGACCTGAGCTGAAATCAAGAATCGGATGCTTAACTGACTGAGCCCCCCAGGTGCCCCGAGCCCTGTTTCCTTAACAAGAAAGAGGTGGGGCTGACAAGTCTGTCCCGGATTCGAGGGATGAGTCTAGCCCTGTAGACTCAACATTCACTCTGTAGTCAGGGTCCTGGGAAGAGGTAGCTGTTGAGATCAGCTTTCGTTCCATACCCAGCTCCTATCTGAACTTGTCACATACGTACTCTTGGAAGAACAACAGTTCTCAGCAGTTTTCTGGAAATGGGGAGTCTCCGAGACAGGTCAAAAACAAATGGGAACCCCCAAAATAAGTACTACCAGCCCCCTGTGTATTAGGCACATGCTGGGTGTGGAACGTGATGGCCATTCCCTCGAAGACCCCCTTCGTGGGCGAGGGGCAGTGGGACTCTTCCTCCTGCACCAGATAGCCCAGCACACACGACGGAATTCGGCTCATTTGCTCCATTTCTCCTCCCTCTTTGTTATGGGGCTTCTTGGTTTCTCTTCTCCTCAGAGCCCTTCTGGCACCACTCAGGATCCTTGGAGGGACAGTTTCCCAAAACGCCTTCACAGCGCGTGCAAACACACACAGGTTGGAATGTGTCTGCAGAGTTTTCAAAGGCCTGCCCCCCTAACAACTGGGAAGCTCTTGCTTATCCACTACATGTGTGTCTTCCCTGCACTGAAGATTCTTGGTCGAGGGGGAAACCACGTGCCTTCTGGTCAGTGGTCACGGTTCTGATCAAAGCGTGGCAGCTGTGAAGGGTTTAAGACTCAGATTACCTAGACATCCTCTCTCTGTCGGAGACCCTGTCTACTGTGCAGCTGGCCCTGCCCTGGGCACACCCTCTACCTCACTCATCCCAACAGCCCCGAGAGGGAGGCAGGGACAGACCCTTTTTACAGATGAGGAGGCTTAAAGTAAGCCATGAGCCCCAAGTCACAAAGCCGCTGAGGGGTGAAGCTGGGACTTGAGCTCTGGCCAGAGAGGTCCAGACATGTGTTCTCTTCACCACCCTCAGCTGACAACTCATCCTCAAGGGGCTCACGTGGGAAAGAGGCCAAGACCAGCCATAATGATGTGAGCCAGAGCACATGGGGGTGTCAAGCAGAAAGGCTGGCCCTTCGTCTTTGGCCACTGCCCCCACTGTTCACACCCTGAGTTCCAGCAGCTGCACCCACCAGCACTTTCCACCATCACCTCACTACTGGGCTCTCCGTGCCCACAGCACAGACTGCCCCTTCATCCTCACAACCAACTCCTGATCAGCCTTCAAAACCCAGCCTGAGTTGCCCCCTCTGAGAAATGCCTGCAAATTCACTCTGTCCTGCTTGCTGAACCAGGTACTTGGGCTCCCAGAGTGCCCTGGACACGCTGTGCGGCAATGTGGCCTGCCCTCCTCCCCCAGACCTTAAACTCCTCAGGGTAGGGCTGTTCCATTTCTGCCCTTGTGAGCCTCATAGATTTGTTCAATAACACTGTTGGCTGAATCGGGTGGGCAGCAGGGGTGGGGTGGGGTGGGGTGGGTGGGGGGAGTCGGGCATGTGAAGTGGGCCCTCAAGGACTCAGCGACTTCCAACAGGCAGGGACAGATAAGAGTATCCAGGAGTGAAACACAGTATGGAACAGGGTGATTTCTAACTACTATTCAACTATATTTCAATCCTCTGGCCTTATCAACCTCCACCACATATTAGGCAACAGAAGTACGTCAGCTTGTCTTGGACACCCCACGACCTCAGAAGGGAGGGACTAGAACTCCGTGAAATTGTGCCCCAGCTCCTATGGCAAGCCGCGGGCTCAGCCCAGATGACCGAGAATCTGTATTCCTCCCCCTCTGGGCAGCTGCCTGAAGCCAGCCTGCCCCCCGCAGATCTGACCTCAACTGAACCAGGAGGCTATTTAAAAGCCTGACCCAGCCCTGCGAACAGCTGAGGGGCCACATTTAGGGAGTCACGGGCCAGGTCTGATGGCTGGTCCCCAAGGGGCCAAAGAGCTGCCCCAGCTAATCTGTCGTGCTGACCGGGAATGTGGGCTGACAGGCTCCGATTCCCAGGCCTGCCAATGCGCTATTAGCCATGGGATGTGAAGCAAGTGAATGTCCCTCAACTGTGGATCCTTCCTTTCTGCGACGGGCACACAAGTAGGGCCGATACGGGATCAGACGCAGTAATGCTTGTCAAATACTCCGTGCACGGTGCCTGAGGCCCAGTGAGATAGGAGCATTCCCTCATGCCCCTGTGGTCAGCCCAGCACTCCCCAGGCATCAGCCACCAAGCAACAGGCCAACACTTGTTTCCAGGGGGCCTCCTTGACCCCCAACAACCAAATGCAGAGGTGCGGGGCGGGGGGAGGGGAGGCGGAATCAAACCAACCACCGGTTCCTCCCCGCTGCACTCAGATCACAGCACCCAATGCATCTCTCCGGAACCTAGAGCAACAGAAAGCCAGTCCCGGAGGTGTCCTCAGGACGGGGACGGGGGCACTCCACACCGGGCAGGTGGACCTCCTGCTCACTCAGCCAAGATCGCCCCCTCACTAAACTCCACCTGTTTGCCCCATCCCACTGCCATCAGCTCGGCTCCCTAGAACACCTGCCCCGTTCTTCACCTGCCTCCAGGAGTGTGGTGATCGTACAAACATCAGGTCTGTCTGCCCTGCTTTTACCTATGTACCGAATTTTATCAGCACTCCTCAAGAAGCCGTTAAGAAACAAGGAGAAACACAAAGTCCCAAGTGTAAACAGATAATGAATGTCCCAAGGTTCTTACTCAGTTCCCCAAATTTTAACGTTCCCCACTCACGATACGACATCCAAATTCCCCACATGGACCACTGGAGGCGGGGCCTCCGTCTGCCCTTTCACGGTGTTGTCTGAGGCAGGGGCCACCATCACCTCCTCCTGAGCACCCGTTTCCCCCCACCCCACCACCCCCCCCCCCGGCACTGCTGTGTCTCTCTGTGAGTTCCCTGCCTTTATTTCCTTCCCCCGTCAAGGTAGAGGCCCTGCAGGCAGGCAGACACATTTCAATGCAACCTCCGTACTGACGGCAAAATGCAGACACTGTAAATCAATCCTCAGTTTTTCTCCCATGAAAACAGGACATGTTTAGCAGTGGCTGCTGAACCCTGTGGGCCACCATGAGGCTTACATGTGGTGATGTAGTTGGAGCTTAACCATTCCTAGCATGCGGAAAAAGCTTCATAATACAGTTATAACTGCTCTTTAACACCTTACTGTGCACCTACTCAGGGCCAGGCAGTTAAGTATTTTCAGCTTTTCAGGTCATAAATTTGTCACAACCATCCAACCCTGCAGGTGAACCAAACGCAGCCACAGAAAAATGTATAAACGGACGGATACCGTTGTGCTCCAGTAAAACTTTATACTTACAAGGTGGATGGCGGGGCCAGGTCTAACCCCTAGATGGGCTGTAGTTTGGCCATCGCCAAGCTACACAACATGCTCGAAGTCAGTCAGGCACGGACCTGGCTTCAAGGAACTCCCAGTGTGGGCAGGAAACAGGAAAACACACATCACAGCACCATGTGAGGAGCACTGCCCGGGGTCACATGAAGCACTGCTGGGGCCTGCAGGAGGTGAAGTGTGAAGCAGAAGGCTGGGGACGCAGAGGGGTGTGGACAAGGACAGACAGAGGCAGAATGGCCAGTTTGGATACCCGCGGAAGACATCCTGTGTGTAGGCTGTGGGGTCACATGAGCAACGACAGACAAGGCCGGTAGGGCAGACACCCTCACTCCCCCTTCCACCTGCCCTGGACGTGCCGGCAGGTGGGAAAATGGGCTCTGGAGGATGGGAAGCATCTGGGGCTGGGTGGACTGATCATGAACCCAGCTCCTAATTGCCTTGCCAACAGCCCGCCCCCCCCCCCCCCCCCCCCCCCACTGTACGGTCAGCCCTACCAGGCGCTTGCTAGGATCAGCTCACTGGAAACCAGCTCCTATAGTGCCAATGCCCTTTTATAGAACACCCAGCAAGGGGGGGTGGCAGCTAGGACTGTGCCCTGCTAGGTCTCTGCCTCTCAGACTGTTTACTTTGGGGCCAGCACTGCCTAGGAAGCCATAAATGCCACATAGGAGCAAGGACAAGGCCTGTCTTACCTCCACCCCACACAGATGCACACGGCACTAAAGCACCTGTCCTCTGCTGTTGGAAATTTCAGCCAAATCCAAATCACAGGACAAGAGGAACGCCCGGGCAGCCTCTCTGCCTCTGTCCTCCTCCCACAAGCTCACTGGCAGCAGCGAGGGGGGACAAGTGCTTGCAAAGAAGCCAAGGACCACCCGGTGCACTGACCCCATGCTTCCCACCGTTCCCAGGGATGGCCACACCACTCTCACCCTGTAGTGTGAACTACACTCACGTAAACTACACGGGAGGCACGGAAAAGCTGCCAGAAGCTTCACGGTAAAACATGGAAATTTGTGGTCCATATTTTTCTAACCAAAATTAACTTTGCCCTTGTCCTGAACCCCAAGGCCTTTTATCTTTTCCTCCCATGACGCACGAGCACACGCTGCCTCCCATGATAGGCGTTAATGTGTCTCTCAGCGGGGAGACTCGACAGGCTCTCAGGGAGGGCACCTGGGCCGCCTGCCACTCTCCCGCCACTCTCCGTGTCTGGAAGAGCATCCCCCACAGGGTAGGTGTCCACAATGTGAGCTGGCAGGAACGTGTCAATCCTGTTCCTCTCTCTGCCCTCCTGACCATCACACCTACCACTACCCATTCTCCAAGAGAAAAAAGCTCTAGATTCTTCCCGTCCTTTCTCCAGATCAAGTCTTTTTATTGCTGAGTGATGGGGTTTTCCCTGACTTGTGGGGTGATTACCAAGTGCCTTGTGTGTGCCAGGCCCTGGCCACGCCGTCATATTAAGACCTAGTCCCTGCGCTCAGGGGCTCGAGTTCCATACAAGCAGCCTCAGGCCAAGGTCCACCCCACAGACTAGCCGTCAGCCTTGCCACCCCACCTCTTGCAGAGAAAAGCCAGCAGTTGGAGGAAAGTACCCTGTTCATATGACTATGGTCCTCATGCTTGGCAATGCTGAAAAGCCATCTGGGAGAGAGCATTCAGAACACACGTTTCTGGGGCCCAGGAATCTCCATTTTTAACAGGCATGCTGGACTCAGATACAGGTGGATACAGACCACCTCTTGAGAAATGGAGATCTAACACATGGGGCTGTTCAGTATTTTAAACTATTATTAAGTTGATGTTAATCACGTATTATTAAGTTGATGTTAATCAATGTTAAGTTGAGCTTATTCAAAAGGGTTAACATCCACTGCTATCTTTTTACCTTCCACCACCCCCCTATATTTTATTATGGAAATTTTAAAGCCTACTAGAACGTTGAAATAAATATTCTGAACACCATACACATATCACCAGGATTCTGTAATTAGTGTTTTGCTCTATTTGCTTTGTCACATATCCCCCCATCTCTGTTGTTAAGTTTTTGGATGTGTAAACATCGAAATTGGGTCTTTCCCAGTCTAAGATTTTATCACATGCAGGTCAATTTCCATTCACAGACACATCTCTGCATGGTACTGCGTACTTCTAATTACTTAGAAATTATTCAAGAATCTTGGGGTGAATCCCTTGGAGGTGTGCATCACTACACCCTGGAAAATATGGTTTTATGTACAAAGCTGGGCAACGTTGTTTTCTGAAACACAAACATGGACCCAAAAAACACACCCGTGCATCAAGGTAGTGCTTCTCCTTGACACGAAGCACCAGAAGGACTGAACGGCCCGGGCCCCTAAGTCTGGGGACAGGCAGCCCACCTCAATCCCTGCAGGCCCCAAGTACTACTGGCTCACATCCCAAAGCAACCTGTCCTGAGGTCTCTAAGCAGCATTCTAGGTTAACTTCCAACACACCCCAGTGTGCCCTGGTAGGCAGCAGGCCAGGGGAAGCCTGCACAGGGGTCTGAGAAGGCAGGGGCTCTACTGCGGCCCAGCAGCAACAAGCTCTATAAACGCTGATCAAAGAAAACCCCAGACACGGGGCACCTGGGAGGTTCAGTCGGTTGAGCATCCAGCTTTGGCTCAGGTCATGATCTCGAGGTTAGGGAGTTCGAGGGCCAAATCAGGCTCACTGCTATCAGTACAGAACCCGCTTCAGATCCTATGTCCCCCTCACTATGCCCCTTCCCTGCTTGCACTCTCCCAAAATTAAAAAAATACTAAAAAAAAAAAAGAAAGAAAGAAAGAAAAAAAAAAGAAAAAAAAAGAAAAAAAACTCCAGATATAATTCTTTCAGCAAATGCTCATCCACCACCACCCATGGGCCAGACACTGGTCCAGATGCTGAGCACATACCCACAAACAAAGCAGAGTCCCCGTTCTGGGGCCCATGCCACTGGGAGTCACGGAAGCTGCAGCAGAATGGACCCTGGGCAGTCCATCCAACCTCCCCAAGCTTAGCTCGTCCTCAGGGCTGCTTTGAGAAATGAATGAGAACATACAGATGTTGCTCAAGTAACGCTCAGCAGCTTGCAGCCTTGTGGCCAGGAGAGGGAGGAAGCTCACCAGGCTGGAGATGGGCCCATCCTGGCTGATAAGAGGGTGTATGGGTCCCAGGTGGGCCCATCTGGCTGGCAGACTTCCACAGCCCATGGCATCCTGTTGCCCCTTCTGGTCCGTTCCCTACCTGGCAACCCAAAATGTGCTTTCTGAAATCCAAACCAGGCCATTCCCCTCACTAAAACACTTCCTGAGGATGGCATGCACCTTCCATGGCTGGAGTCTTTGGCCCCCTCCAGACAGTGAGAAAGGCTGATGTGACTACTTGAGATCTAAGGATGAGTGCCCAAGTGCTCCTGTCCACTGAACCCTGTCATCAGGGGCATCCCAGCACAGCAAGACTCATCCTCTCTACGGTGGCCTGGACTCCGTGGACCACACCCAATTCATCAGCCAGCCTGGGCTGCAAAGGGTCTGCAAACCCATGCGTGTCCCTGCCTGCCCCAAAGTAAACACCTCATGCAGACACATACCATTTCTCTTGTGGTAAATAAAAACTAAAGTAAAATTCAAGGCTTTACCAAGCTCCCAGTAACTTCACTATGCAACTAATCAATATGAAAAATGTTGCTGTTACTACAGAGGCATGAAATTTGAAAATTTGAGAAGTCTGAGAAAAGGGGGGTCCTGGGAGAAACCCTAAAAGTCGGGAAGCTCTGTGAATGCAGGGCATGCATCATCTTGGGTTTAGATCCCTAGCTGCTGGTGCAGGCTTTGGTACCACACAGGCGCTAAGTCACCGTGTCTGGATGACCATGTGAGGCTGCCTGGACAGGGCCAGGGGTGCACACATAGACAGAGACTGGATCCCGATGCCCACCTGCTCCATGGGACAGAACTGGGGTGAGGTGCGGGAGCCACACTCTGCCTGTGATCCCATCTGGGGGCTGCGGAAGGCCTGCACTGTTTAGAAGGGGCTGCTGGGGCAGCACTCTGGGGAAACGTGTGGGACCCCCCTGATTCTCTCAACTGTGGCATTTCTAGTAAGTGATAAGAGGCCCCGGTATATGCCCGTGTCCCAGAACCTGTCTGTGCTGGGGATTTATGCCTTTCAAATTCAGCGGGGCCAGTGGACCATTTCCAGGACAAAGCCAGAGGTGGTCTCCCACCTCCCACCTCTTGCACCCCAAAGCCACAGTACCAAAGGTGCCTTCTCTGCAGGAGGTAGGGCGACGCATTCCTCGGGGAACAGACACTTCTTGGGTAACAAATGGGCCCGGCACCACAGCCTTCCCCACCACCTCCCGTGGCCCGTGGGTAGGGCCTGCCTGTAGCAGCAGAGTGCGTCCGGGTGTTCAGCCAAACACCCTTCCCCAAGCTGGCCTGCCAGCAGCATGGCTGGGAGAAGGATACCATGCCCCCCAGACTCATGTTTGGTCCCCTCAAAAGCCTCCTGAATGGCAACTGGAAATCTTTCTTACCAAACAAGCCCGGTTGGTACAGGCTGACATCCTGATTTCACCATCTCATTAAAACTACCTTCAGACCCCACCTTGGGATTGTTGATAGGGGCAAAGTCCCCAAATCCTTGGGAAAGTAGGTCCTGGAACCCGTGGCTGACATGAGGCAGTCAGGGTGAGCAGTTGAAGCACCGGTAACCCCGCTTAGGTCTCGGTTTCCAGTCCCCCGTTAGCCCTGACGCCCTCCCCTGCATCCTCCCAGAACCTCGGGATCAGAGTGGGCTCCACGACTGAGGACTTCCTATGGGACTTGCCCAAGTGACAGGTATTTTTTGTCTTTCATCTGGAAAAACTCATGAAGTGGTATGATTATTTCTATTTTATGGACGAAGAAACTAATTCCCTGTAAGAGTTAGCCGCAGAAACTGCAAGAAGTAGGAAAAAATAAATAAAAATCCACGAATTGAAGGTCATCACTGTGGCAGGAAGCAGGAAAAGGAAAAATCCTAAAAGGAGTCTGAGCTCTTCATTACAGAACCACGTTCCCTCCTCGCCCTCACCCATGTGACACCTCTAGGTGGGCAAGGAGCTGAGGGATGGAGCCTCCTGGGCCCACAGACAGGCTGAGGGGCAGGGAAAGCCTCGCCGTGGAGATCTCACAGCTCCCTTTCCCGGCCGGCGCGGACGCGTTCTGGAAGGCGGGCTCACCTCCATGCGCGCCTTGTAGAAGTCCACGTCGTGCAGCTTCTCCCTGCAGCGCACGAGCTCCATCTCCAGCCTCTCCACGCGGTTCGCCTTCTCCCTCAGGGAGTCCAGCTCGTCGCGATAGGCACGGGCAGACCGGGCATCAGCCGCCAGCTGGATGTTCTGGGGGGTGGGAAAAGGCGGGGGAAGCCAGCTTAGGGCCCCCCCCTCCAGGGAGGGGAGAGGGGCTCAAGTCCCTGCAGTGCAGCCTTTCCGGGACATCCCAGGAGAAGCCAGGTCCGGGGGGCCCGGCAGGTCGGCGTGCAAGTCCCTGCGTGGGGTCCCCCACAGGCTGTCACGAAGACACAGGGTCGTCCCCCCACAGCAGTTCTCAGGACAGCTGGCTGTCAGGCAGCGTCGTTCTGAGCAGACAGAAACAGAGGCCTTTGCCGGAAGCTCCTGATGCTGTTTTCCTGAGCCTCTGGGCCACAGTCACTGTGGAGTCTCGGCCACCACCACCTCCTCCAGGACACAAGCACAGGCCCGCCCGCTCACCTCCTGCTTGGCCTTCTGAAGCTCTAGCACCAGCTGGTCCACCTCATGCCTGGTGTCCACAAGCTGCTCAGTCTTCTCCTCCCTGGGGGCGATGTGGAGGAACGGAGCTGAGGAGTGTCCTCAGCCAGCACCCTGAGCGGCCCCCCCACCTCATGAGACCACAGCAGGGAGCGGGACGGCGGCTTCTGGGAGGGAGGAGGGCAGTGTGCGTACAGGGCTTACAAAAATGTTCCTGACTCGCATTCTCTTCTGCCTTTAACTTTTCAAAGCCTGCTCTCAAACTCCACCCACCAGACACTGGGTTTCCCTCTGAGGGTGCAGGGCAGGGGGACAGGTAAGGAGGCTCCTGCCACAGGTGCACTCCCCACCGCCAGGCAGGCAGGCAGGCTGTGAGGGGGAGGAGGGCAGCTCCCCAGACGAGGCACAGGGACATTCTCCTGCTGCAGGAAAAGAAGCGACAACAGGTTCACTGGATGGCGGGGTGGGGTGGCAGCGTGGGGGTGGGGTGGGGTTGCATCCTCCCTCTAGCCAAGAAAACATGCCAGTAGGTGATCAGTCCTGCCCCAACCTGGACAAGTGTGGACAAGAGGCTATCTGCAGACCATCTGTAACCCGGGCCGGTTGGAGCCCTAAAGATCTGGTAGAACCCCTCCCCGTGCAGGCCCGGACAGGGAGGGGACTAGTCCACGTTCAAACAGCGAGCGAGCCTGGGGCAGTGGGCTCTGGGGCCCAGGTCGGAGGGCTCCGGTTGGCCGCACCACACGACAGACCACCCAAAAGCAGAAAGACAGCCCAGCCCGGGGGTCCCTGCAGGACTCACAGCTCCTGTCTCACACGGCGCAGCCTGGCCTTGGTGTCCGCCAGCTCCACGGCCAGGTGCTGCTTGTCCTCGCTGGAGAGGCTGCTGGTGGGGCTGGGGGTGGACTCGGCGCTGGAGGACCTGAGCGGGCTGGGTGGGTGCTGAGCCTGCAGGTAGTCCCGCTCCTGCGTCAGGTCCACGATCAGCTGCGGCAGGGCAGGGGGAGGGGGGGGGGAGAGCAGTCGCACCAGCGCGCCCCGCGCCCTGGCCCAACCATCGACAGACAAGGAGAAAGCAAGAGCAGAGGCTGGGTGTGGGGGAGAAACCACAAGGGAGGTGGCTCGAGTTTGTAGGAAGAGCTAGAATATTCGGTGGGACAAGGAGTGCGTGAATGGGGGGGCAGGGCCCTGAGCTCGGCGTTTCTACAGACTTCTCCTCCCGCAGGTGTATGCGGCCACGCACCTCCGTGCACTCGTCACGCTCATCTATGAGCCTCCTGAGGTGAAACACCATATTCCTCGAGAGAGCCTCCAGCTCCTCCGGGGCCACGTCCGGGAGTTCCAGCCACTGCAGGTCAAACACGTTCTCCTGGTTGTGGGTCACCTGTGGGCACACAGGCAGGCGCTGCAGAGGCCGGCAGGGAGCATCCGCCTCCCCGCGCTAGGCCGGGCAGCGGGGTCACGGCTGACACGTCCCACTGACATTATCAACCCGTCACTGACACATCTACTGCACCAAGGGGGCCGCATGAGTAAGGGCAAACTCCCTTCAACCAAGCTCTGGTGCAAAACACTCCTGCTTTCAACACCGGCTCAGAGAACACCTGGAGTCTTAGATTTTTTTTTAATGTTTATTTTTGAGAGAGAGAGAGAGAGAGAGAGAGAGACAGAGACAGAGACAGAGTATGAGCGGGGGAGAGGCAGAGAGAGAGAGGGAGACACAGAATCCAAAGCAGGCTCTAGGCTCCAAGCTGTCAGCACAGAGGCCAACATGGGGCTCAAACTCAGGAACTGTGAGATCATGACCTGGGCTGAAGTCAGGCGCTTAGCTTAACCGACTGAACCACCCAGGCGGGCCAAGCACCTAGATTCTTTAATGCCAGAAAGCTCTCCTACAATACAGTATTTCCCTAAACAGTCCTCAGATACGGTTGTTGTAAGCTGTCAATTTACAACTCAAGAAAGGGAAGCCTCAGGGGCTGGGAGAGTCCCTCAGGAGGGGGACCCTGTGTTACTACTTCAAATCCAATGTGAATACGGCAAATGTTACATAAAAGTCTTATGTCAGAATGTGGGGCACATAACAATCTTATTTCGGGGGAAGATATTTCATAATCTAAAACAATTTTCAGTAAGCCTGAATCTCATTCCTCACGTAAAATCATCTGGTTTTTCCCTTTCTGCCAGGTGTGAGCGGAGACCCACAGCGATGTCTGCACATAGCAGCCTCTCCATGGATCGTGACAGTCTGACCTTCTCACCACCCCCCAGCCCCAGACCTACTGAGGGGGCAGATGATCTATTTGGAGCACCTGATAGCTCAGTTTGGGAAGTGAAGTATTCGTGTACTCAGGCCTCAATGGGGGAAAACAGAAAGAAGCCAGAGCTACCCACTCAGTGAGGCGCACCAAAAAAAGTTCTTAAATTTTTCAGAGCAGTAAACACAAACAGAAAATAGTTGAACAAAACAAAAGACAGGGCCCTTTAGTATCTCAAAAGGGCTTTCTTACCTCTCCCCCCCTGACAAAGGAAAAGCTAAGATTCAGCTGATCCTGAGGAATCAGGAGAACCTTATCCCATGGTCTTATCCCATGGTACAGGGTACCTTAAACTCTCAGAACTGGGAGCACAGGCTGGATGGGTGCTAGGTCTGCCCACAGAGGAGAAAAGGGGAGCAGGGGCTCAACCCCAGTGCACATCAGTCACCCAAGGAGCTTTTAATTAAAGGCTCATGCCCTCATCCCCTAGTTCTGACTCAACAGGCCTCTTGTGGGGTCTGGACACCTGAACGTTTAAGCAGCACCCAACTAATTGCGAAGCCCAGTCCCCATAGCCAGCCACCAAATGACATGCATGCAAGACTCCTTTTTGGCCACATTTGACCTTCTCTTTCTGATATTCTGTCTGAGTAGGAAAGGTGGTCAGTGGCAAAAAACAAACACTGCTGGCCTCAAGGACCCAGTGCCCAGATAAATACAATTTTCAAATTAAAAGCAGAATGGTTCTTAGGCTAACAGCTGGTCTGCCCCTGATAAGGATGCTTGAGGATATCTGTGACACTACTGACTCTCCCTGATGGACCCCCTACCGGCCCAGAACTGCATCTGTCTCCTGCTTCAAATCCCACCTCAGAACTCATGCCCCCAACGCCCCGACAGTGCCCTGGGCAGCTGTGGGAAGCCCGGGAAGCCCAGGAGCAGCCTGTCCCTGGTGCCAGCAGCGGGAGCTCTGCCTTCACTGCCCCTGTCAGTTATATACCTGCCCCTACGAGCTCCTGGTTATGTCTTTTATATTTAATACATCTGTCCAATTACACTGAAGGCTGAACCTTAAGTCCTGAGGTAATTGAAGAATTTTGCTGTAAGGGTGGGGTGGAGATCAGGGAAGAAAATTTTCAGGTGAGCACCTGCCTCTCTCTACAGGCTCATTTTCCAAGGAAACCCCCCTCCCACCAAGGTCAATGGCGAGAGGCTGCTCTCAGTGCAGAGCCCTCCTGACCACATCCTGGACGCTGGGTCTCTGGAGACAGCCCTCTGGGACTTGCTGGTTTTTAACTTCCCAAGAGGCGGCGGCTTGTCTCTCTGCCATGTTACTGACAGAAGCAGAGAATCTCTTTCTATAAAGATCAACCATTCAAAACAGGGTGACATTTGCCAGAATACATTTTCAGGATCTGTAAATCAAATTCTGAGCCTAAACCACTTGACAGCTCTTAAAAATAGTCTGAGTCCATATTAGGCAAGAAGAGGAGGCAAAAGATGACTTGATTGAGGGTTTAAAAATTTTTTTTATTTTTACCCCCATTTTATTTTAGCTCACTGATGATTACCTTTCCAAATAGAATACATTTGTCTGTGGTGTCTGAAACCTAAGATCAGCAAGAATATTGATGGGTGACATATTCTTCAAACTTTTCACCAGTGGAGGCTGCCCATCTCCTGGCCACCACAGGAGCGGCGGTCCACAGCCACACCCCACGAAGCCACACACCTACCTCCTGTATATGGGCCACGATCCCGGCTTGGGTCTCAATGTCCAGCTGTTTGATTCTTTCAATGAATTCCTCTTTCCTCTCACACTGTGGAGGGTTACAGGTGTTAATGGAAGCATTCTGTGAGGGCAACCTGGGGCCACCATGCTACAGAAGTACAAACTATCCACCCAAGCCCTGGCTTTCTCCTTTATACCCCAGAATGCTCTTGTCCCCTTACCAGCCCTTACACTAAGATTTCTCTAGAAGTTGCTCTGACTACCTAGATCAGACCCTATAGCAGATTTTTAAAAAGCACATCCCAGACTGAAAACACTGGCGGTTTAGAACGCTGAAATCTGCACTGTATTATTTTAAGTAGGTTGTCATGTCCAGCGTGGGGTTTGGACTCAGAACCCTGAGATCAAGACCTGAGCTGAGATCAAGAGTCAAATGCTTAACCCACTGAGCCACCCAGGAGCCCCCTGAAATGTGCACTTTGGACAATCTCTCCAGATGATTCCTAAACCGGTAAAGAACAAGAACACCTGGTCTAGGCCAGGGGCTGGCAAACTTCATTGGTAAAAGGCCAGATGGTTTAAAAAAAAAAAAAAAAAAAAATTCTCAGACCCAGTGGGCACGCCCCACAGATAATATGTAAAGGAATCAGCATGGTCGTGTTCCCATAAAACTTCATTTACAAAAATAGGTTGGCAGGTCAATTTGGCCCCCAGGCTGCAGTTCACTGATCTTGTTCTAGATGTTCCCATACGGGGCAGTCTACTCATGGCGTCTTGGTCCGTGGGATCCCCCACCTGCCTCTCTTGCACAGGGTGCTCTGTGTGAGAAATCAGTGCCATCCAAGATGGTGGCCACCTGTCTCTCAGGCAACCAATTGGTTTCACTCCCACCTCAATTCAGGGGGCGTTTGACCCGCACAACTCCAAACACAAGATGGCTAAGAGCAGGCCCTCCCCACTGCATGCCCGGATCCCTACCTGGACGGCACAGCCCAGCACCAGCAGCAGCACCTTCTTTATTTCTTCCATGCTCTTCCCTAAACCAAAAGAGCAAGATAAATGTAACTAAGCTCAACTGTTCATAAAATTTCACCACTGATCTGCATGTGCTGTAGGGGAGGTGGGGGTGGAAGGGATCAAGCTAGAAAGCTAGAGAAAAAGTACTCTTTCAACCCAGCGATATCCATGTAGGTGTGCACAGTCCATCTGTTTTCTATGTATGGGTTTATTTTTTTGAACCAAATGAGAATTCCGTATATGACTATTTGTGGCCCTTTTCCGTTCAGATAGCGTAAATATCCTCTCATGATAACGAAGGAACTTCAGAACCAGCAGCTCTTTTCAGTGTGTGGGAAGCAAAGTACAATGGGAGAGAGTAATCCCCACGGGAAATACGGAGTCCTCCAAAACACGGCCGTACGCAACTTTACTTTTCCACCACGCAAGAACGTCCAGGAGCCAGAGGAACAAACCACCACACTCACAGCCTGGCTTCACACTATGGACTGTTTATGCATCGGTTCGGTCCCCCCCCCCCCCACATTCGACTAGAATACTCTAAAGCAAATCCCTAACATACATGCGGCATTTTTGATGGTCTCATCTTTACTTTGTACAAAGACCACAAACTTATTCAACCAATCTTCTTGGAGAGGTTCAAGTTTTTGATACTCTAATCTAAATAATGTGATAGAGAACATCTTAGTGGCTAATTCTTTATGCACATACTTACATCTTTCATTTAAAAAAAACTTTCCTTTAAAGTTTATTTTGGGGGGGGGGGGAGGGAGAGAGGGAGAGAATCCCAAGCAGGTATGATGCTGTCAGTATGGAGCCTGACGCGGGGCTCGATCTCATTTTTTTTATGAAATTTATTGTCAAACTGGTTTCCATACAACACCCAGTGCTCATCCCAACAGGTGCCCTCCATCAGCTGAAAAATTCGACAGGATTCTCCCTTTCTCATTATATCCTCTTCTGTTTGGGGGAAAAGGGACAAGCCACATATAGCCTGGTTTTCTTGACAGACTTACCAGCATGAGCTCACCCTGTGCAAAAACGGCCCCAGGTATCCCCAACACCTGCTAGGATAAACAAACCAAACCTGGGTCCCAGGAACTAGTGTGGTTCATTCCAGGTCCCTGGGTGTAAGGTGAGTGTGGAGTGACACGCGATCTTGTCCTAATATTTCTCAACGGAAAAGTGTCTCAAAATAGCTTTTCCCTGACATCGTGGTGGAGTCTCAGATGTGGGGGCTGGACATTCGTTCAGCCAAAACTGAACACCCCTTCCTACCTTCCAGCCTGAAGGTGGGCAGGAGGGGCTGGCGAGCTGGACCACAGGGACCCTTCCAAGCACTCAGATTCCACAGTCTTAACACACTTAGCTTTGATGGCACTGTACACCAGTGTACTGGGCTAAGGCCCTTCTCGTTGCTAGTAAGGTGCACAACTTCATCAGTGTTTGAAATGGGAACATTTTCAGACTTTCATAGATTTTTTTTTTTTTTTTACTGGAGGCCTTTTACTTGTCCCAAGAGTCTAATCCATAGACATAAATAAATAGATGGCCACAATGACTCACTTCTCCGTTAAAGCTGAACTGATGATCAATCACAATTTTAGTGTTGATTACAAGGAAATGCCCACCTGAATATTAAAAGCCGACAATCAGTCTCACCAAAATCTTTCCCTGGCCACAGTGCTGCATCCAGCCCAGGTAACCACTCTCACCTCTGTCCCCAGACACCCAGCCAGTGCCCCTCATACACCTTTGGTGGATAGAACAGGTACAGACCCCTCCCAGCCACTGCCAGTGATTCACCACCTGTCATGGGCCATGAGCCCGGTGTATAACCGGCAGGGACACACAGGAGGAAAGCATTCGCAAGGTCTCCTGTTAGCCCAGACCTAACTCAGAGTTCACACGGAGAATCTTTACATACTATGTTCACAGCGAAGGCCCCAAAGGCCTTCGTTTTATCATACACTAGAATAATTTAAACAGCCCCGATGATCCATCTTCCTGGCTCGCAACAGATGAGCAAAGTAAACGTGGGAACAAGCACTGAACACGCCCACTGCCAGTAGCAGGAGCACAAGCCAGTGACTGCAAGGAAAAGACCAGAAACCCTATGTACACACACGCCAAGGCCTCAAAACTACATTCTGTGGCTATTAAAACAACAAAGGTTCTGTTCCCTCAGCACCCAGCACTTACACACCTTGACAACCATGAGTCATTCATTCATTCGTTCATTCACTCACTCACACCTATTAGAAAAGTATGCAATTCCTGTTTTGCTAACTCTTAGAACAGAGTAGGGGGGAAAGGTTTTAAAGGGACAGAGTTTTAGAAAAATTCTCATGGAAAAAAAGTATTTAAAATAAACTTTTTGGTAATGAACAGGGTACCAGGAAAATCACCCCTGCCCTCATTCAAATGAACCAGTGCTGTGCTCATTCTCACCAGGCTAAGTGAATACAAACATTTGCTTATAATAAATGCATCCTGGGGTGCCTGGGTGGCTCAGTCGGTTGAGCATCTGACTTTGGCTCAGGTCATGATCTCACAGTTCGTGGGTTCAAGCCCCGCATCGGGCTCTGTGCTGACAGCTCAGAGCCTGGAGCCTGCTTCAGATTCTGTGTCTCCCTCTCTCTCTGCCCCCTCCCCCGCTCATGCTCTTTCTCAAAAACAAAACCCATTCTAAAAAATTAAAAAATAAATAAGTGCATCCTGTGATTTACCCCTACACAGATTCCTGTGAAGTTAAAAAGGTATATGAAAATAAAAAACGGAAGAATACAAGTTCCTTCATTTCTCCTGGGAAGCTGATGCCCAATTTCTCTCAGGATTTCAACAGTAAGGCAAACTACTGCTATTTTCATAAATCTGCCAGATTGTAGGTTTTGAATAGTTTCAAAACATACCCGAAGACTCTGTACTGGATACCTGCCAATAAGACTGGCTCAATGACACACTTAAGCAGGCCAAGAAGAAATAAACCTGCAGGCAACTCCCTCCCAAGCACCCCCAGGGGTGGAGGCTCGCTGAGAACAGAACCAGAATCAACACAGTCCTCTGAGCTCAGACCAGGGCCAGCAATTTTAAAAAGCTGATAAATGCTATGGGAAACCCAGAGGAAGGACATCTAGTTTGCAGTAAGGATCAGGCAAGGCTTCCTGAGGAAATGACCCCTGAGCTGAGACCCAAGGATGACGAGGGATGTAAGACGCAGGTGAACCAGGGCTCAGGCACAGGAATCATCAGCATGTGCAGAGGCCCAGAGGTAAGGGAACATGGTGTCTGTCAAATTATGAATGCTTTGTGGTTACGGGTGGGTCTTCAGAGTGAGAAATGGGGGCAGGGTATGAAGTGATGTTCATTTCTCTACCGAGTGAGTCACAGGCAACCAAGGGGGGAGGGTCAAAAACATCCGACACCCTCTGCGTCTACCCACAACCCCAGGGGGAATCCCATGACAGCCTGAGCTAATGGCTGAATCTAAGAAAAACCTTCCTTTACTACCTGCTTCCTACAGTCCTGACACAGAGAAACTCACACCAGCCTTAGCAGAAATAGAATACATCAACATATGCTGATCTAAGCTATATATAAAGTTAGATGTTTGTAGCAACCCGCTTCCAAAACAGAAGGGAAACTATCTGATATTGCATGTGTGTGAGGGTAGACAAAAGATAGAAGTAGATAGACAGTAGGTAGATAGAAGTGGGGTTTTTTTTTTTTTTTTTAGTAAGTTCATTTATTTCTGAGACAGCATGCAAGCAAGCGAGCGAGCGAGCGAGCGGGGGGGGGGGGGAGAGGGGGGGAGAGAGAGAGAGAGAGAGAGAGAGAGAATCTGAGCAGGCTCTGCACTATCAGCACAGAGCCCAACATGGGGCTGGATCCCACGAACCATGCGATCATGGCCTGAGCCGAAATCAAGAGGCAGACTCTTAACCAACTGAGCCACCCAGGTGCCCTTCGAAGTGTAGTTTGATAATTAAAGTACAATTTTAATTGCCTCCTCTAAAATGTGGAGGCAGAGCTAGATCAGGGCTGGAAAATCCCCTTTCTAATCTCCTGTCTGTGGTACATGTGGCTCGTCAATATCAACACCCTGTTAAGCAGCCTGGAAAGAGGCCTCAGAATCCCTCGGAAAAGAGCACTGGACAGCACCTGCCAATCAACAGAAGTTGACACATGAAACGAAACCTGTCTTCCGTGCCTGGTACGTGATCTCTAGGGTCCTTTTTGGGTCCACTCTGAGTCTCCAAGATGTAGCCCTCTGAATGTTCCCACTTCCTGGTCTCTAGATATGGAAAATAAACCTTGTCATTGATTATTGGTCACTTAGGTATGAAGGTGAGGATTTAGGCAAAGGAATGCTAACAGTCCCCTCTAAGACAGAGCCCCTCCTGCACACCCTCTGCTCTGTTGAGGTCAGAAGGCACCGTGACTGCCTGCAAAGACAGGGTCAGAGAAAGGCAGTGACACTGACTCCTCAGTCTTGCTCGCTCAGCTCTCCACAACCACAGGGGCCCAGGATCAGCAAACTGCCAGCCAGGCTGAGGGTTTAACCCGCACCACCTGGAAAATGGACCCTTTCAGGTTAATTCTGCCCCCGCCCCACCCCGTGCCCTTCATGCCTACGGGCCATTACTGCACTTTCAGTAAAACACACAGTCATCTGATTTAACCCCAAAGGACAGCATTATCTCCACTTTACAAACAAGAACAGGTTCAGACCAGCAGAGTCACAGAACTAAGATTTGGTCCTGCGCTGTTCACCACCTGCTTTGCCCTAACTCCCTATCGTCCTTTTGCCCCCTGAAACTGTCATTACTGAGGGTTACAGCTCCTTCCAGAACAGAACTCTATCTCATTTAGCATCTGACCCAAATGCCACAGTGCAGGCATTTAACCAGTGCCTGCTGATTGAGTGAGTGACATTAACAGTTAACACTGAGTCCCTGGGTAGAACATAGAGAACAATTTCAGTTTCCTTCCCTGCTGGGATGGAGACTATGCATTCGTATGAACCTATTTGTTCTTAATAATTCTCTATACCGCTCTCCTCTGCTGTGTGTTAGAGTCGATCACTAACTGTGTTTCCCCCTGGTTTCTTGTTTAACAAAAAAAAATTTTTTGAAAAAGTGAGAGAGTGCTCGAGCAGGGAAGAGGGGCAGAGGGAGGCTGGGGAGAGAGACGGAGGGAGAGAGAATCTTAAGCAGGCTCCACGGCCAGTGCTCAGCCCGATGTGAGGCTTGATCTCACGACCCTGAGATCATGACCTGAGCCAAAATCAAGTCAGATGCTCAACTGAGTGAGCAACCCAGGCACCCCTCTGTGCTTTCTTATTTAAAAAACCGTTATTTCCTAAGGATGATTATGGGGCTGTCTCACTGATTTGAAAGTAATGCTGTGCTGAACGTGACCCATGTGTATGTCTCTTCAATGTCTAATGGCATCCTGAGACTCACTCACAACAGCACAGCTCTGTGGGCCCTCCTGAGGACCCGGCTTGCATCAAAACCAGCGGTTTATTATCATTTGAACAGTCAGGGTCACCTTCCGCAGGCGCTGCCGAGGAACAGAATGGATGGGGAGTTCCTGGTGGGTGGGCACATGAGGACCTCCCCCACATACCTGTCTCGGTGCATACGGTCTGAAGCAGGCATCTCCACATGATACCTCACTGGCTGAAGGGCGACCCCTAGGAAGCCCTCACCTAGCTTTCTGACACCCAGAACATTACCACACGGGGCCCCCACCAGGCAGGAACATAACCAGGCACTCCACTATCTGTTTATTCAGTTACTGAATAAATGGTTATCACAGGTGGGCTTTGGCAGGCACCAAGTCGCACGGCAGTGCAAACGGTGCAGGGGCCTCCCACGCAACCCCCCCCCCCTCCGCCGACCAGCGGCCCCCTGATCCGGGCATCAGTGCACCCCCCAATCCAGCCTGCCGCCAAGCCCCGGATCCCCCAGCACCGCCGGGTGTGGGCAACAAGAGGCGTCTGCCCAGCAACAGAGGCAGCTGCTCCCAGATTGGGGAGAACACTTTGAAACAGCCACCCCAAGCCCCTCAGACAGCATGCCCGACAGAAAGGACTCCCTGCCTGTCTCCCCTCCTCCCCCCACCCAGGCCACAGCAGGGGAAAGCTAATTCTCCCTAGCACCGAACAATTACAGATCAGAAAAGCAAAATGCAGAGGCGCCTGGGTGGCTCAGTCGGTTAAGCGTCCGACTTTGGCTCAGGTCATGATTTCACGGTTTGTGAGTTCGAGCCCCGCATCGGGTTCTGTGCTGACAGCTCGGAGCCTGGAGCCTGCTTCCGATTCTGTGTCTCCCTCTCTCTCTGTCCCTCCCCTGCTCACAGTCTGTCTCTCTCTCAAAGTAAACAAACATTAAAAAAAAGAAGAAGAAGAAAAGCAGAATCTGACCACAAGAACTCAGCTTGAGACCCAGCATCTGCACTGGTTGCAGGCGAGAGGGTGCCACAGGCAGGAGATGATGCGAGGAAGGGAAGGGTTCCTCCCCACCACCAGGCAGAAAACTCAAAGCCCAAATACTATCAGTGACCATAAAGAACCTTTCACAAACAACATCTCGTCCCTCCTCCTCGGACAGCCACGGCCACAGGGAACAGTGCTGCTGGAAGCCATGGCGTGGTTACCACAGCCAGGGAGCCGTCTCTGTGTACAGACCATCGCTAAGAAGTTTACTCAACAAAGGCTGGTATCCAGGCAGATCCCAGGGCTGTTCCGAAGGCCGGCATTTGGCTGCGCTCTAACACCCGCCTGTGCCTCGTGTTAACCAAGCTTTTCACGTTCCTGGAAAAGCAAAGTGCTGGCTTTCAGCTCAAGTGTCCAGCAACCCCCGCGTTCTAGATGGACCAAAAGACTCCTTTCCGGATCCAGCAAGCAGCACAGGAGCAAAGCAGCAGGCCGTAGCCTTGCCATTTGCAACCACACTTGGATGCTCTTCTGAGCCTGCTCCCTCCAGGACAGAACGGGGAGTGTCACCAGGATCCAAATGGCTACAGGGTTGGTTCTCCTTTGCTCACTTACTTCTTCCCTCTTTGTCTAAACAACCTGAGGTTTGGGGCCCCCGGGTGGCTCAGTCGGTTAAGCGTCCGACTCTTCATTTCTGCTCAGATCACGATCTCACAGTTTGTGGGATCGAGCCCCACGTTGGGCTTTGTGCTGACAGGGCAGAGCCTTCTTGGAATTCTCTCTCCCTCTTGCTCTCCGCCCCTCCCTCCCTCACGCTCTCAAAATAAACAAACATAAAAAAATAATAAAGAACCTGAGGTTTTCGTAAATACAAAAATAAAAATATGTGCACACAAGAACAAAATTACAGTGAGGGAGAAATGAAAAAAAAAAATAAGGTTAAGAGAAGTAACACCAGAAATCTCCCTTTAACCCCCGATGGTGAACGCTTGCCACCAGGTCACCCGGCAAGCTGCAGCACTAGGGAGGGCAGAACCGCAGGGAGATGGCGGGGGAGGGAAGCCAGCCCTCGAGATCTTTAAGAGAACACTCACTGGGGCAAGAAGACTGTTCCTAACAAACCTAGCTCTGGGCCCTCTTCCCGGGCTGCCGGGAGCAAGCCACAGGCACACAGCCCACACAGGCTCCCTGCTAGTCTGAAGACAGAGCTGTGCCGTGTGGACTAGGAGGCAAGGCTTCCACGGGGTCTGAAAAGCACTTTGGGGATGCCTTTGACAGCAGAGCAGGCAAACACTGCGAGGGTTAAATACGGATCCCAGGAGTTTCCCTCCGGCCTTTGAAAAGTAAACTTCGGCTGTGACAGAGCTTCCTCCTAGTGTCCTGAGGACAGATGCCCCTCATGGGATTCCCAACACAGTTCCACTCCTGTGGGCTTCTCCCTCCCAGGACACCTTTCCTCTGCTGCTCTGCCACACACAGCCTCCTCCAGGAGGTCTTCCCGGCCTGCCTGGCAGAATTCATCATCTGCTCTGTGTTTTATGGAAAGCACACGTATGTCACTTCTCACCCTGGAAAAGATCCAGCAGTTACCAACACGGTCTTCCTATCCTCCCTCCCCCAACACGGACTGGGGGCTTCTTGAGCAAAAACAGCCTCCTTGTTTCCAGGGGCCCTGGACCCAGCGTGGTGGGCATCTGACAATGAAAGCTGGAGGAGAGGGCCGGGCTCAACTTCTCTGTGGGCCTCTGGCCGCGGGGTAGCCTACTCAAAAAAGCAAGGGTGCAGGGCCATTCTAGTCTTCTATGGGGGTGGGGGAGGGGCAGAAATTGGCCCTTTGGTTTCCTCCGTCAGAACAGAGGCCTGCATGAACTGGGAGGAAGCTATGGCACCTGTAGGCACAGAATGCTCCCACTCATCAAGGTGCTTTCTCGGTCACTAGAAGCCCTTCAGTGAGCACCAGAACAGGGAGAAAACAGAAGACCAATGGCCAGCCCACTGAATAGCAATTAATGGAATCCCCAAGGCTATCCTCAAGTGTTCCAGCTGTATCCACAGCACTCTGTAGGATATGGGGACAGCCCCTCCACGGACCCGGGTATCTTGCCTTGTGTTTAAAATCCACGCAGCACCGGGCTGAAGGATGACGGTGGCCACTCCCCGATGACCCACGTATATATCCATCTGCAGAACTTAACAGTGACAAATGCGTCTCTTACTTATGGGGCCATCAAGCCATGTGCTTCTGAAGGAGTTCCCTCTCCTCTCTGAGCTGGGTTTCCCAACTTAACATGGCTCCCTTCCTTCCACTCTAAGCGTCTTAGGTGGGATCAGCCATTAACAAGTCAGAAAACCACTACTGCACTTGGATACAAACCTTGGAAGACAAACAATGCTCTCTTCCAGCATGACTGCTGAATGATTCATCGGAGAAATTAATTTGCTACCACCTTGGCTTCTTGTCAGACGAATCTAGTCTTTTTTGTGTGTGGCCCGGTGACAGGCCTGGCTGCTGAGAAAGCAGAGCTTGAGGCGACCAGGGAGCTGGTCCAGGTGTGACCAAAAACCTTCCCTCGTTTAACAGATAAAGCAGACATCATCACCTCTTGGTTGTCACGACTTCTTCCAGAACAGACTCTGAGAAACCATGTAAATGTCCCTAATGGATGCACGGCTGGCAAGCTGGTGGGGTGAGGGCAGTTTCCAGTGCATCATCTCCAGTCTCGCGGAGCCACACACACATGGTGTTGGGCAGAGATGGACTTCCACTTGACCCTGACCACTGACATCTGATCTTTTGCATCTGTGAGAGCATGTGCTTAACACTTGTCAGCCGCACTTGCTTGAAGGAAGGGAAGTGGGGACAGGAGGAGATAAAGGTAGGTCTCCGGCAGGCATGCTTTCTTTACTGAGCACCTACTATGGGCCAGGTACTGCTGTGGACACTTGGGATAGAGGGGCGGCAAGAAGAAGAAAAAACCCAAAGATTCCTGTCCTCATGAGAAATTACATCCTGGGGGGGGGGGGTAAGCAACGCAACAGAGATGAAAAAATAAATGATACTGGAGGGTGATAAATACTGGGAAAGGGGGAGGCAGAGCAGGATGAGGGGACTGGCCTGGGGACACAGGGGGTCGGGAGGGGCACTTGAGCAAAGACTTGTGTCTGGGAAAAGCGTGCCAGGCAGTGGGAACAGCCACTGCACAGACCCTAGCACCAGGAGGGAAGGGGCAAGAAAGTAACACAACCTGATTGGCGTGTATCTAAGAGGACCAGGGGCTGTGCTTAGGACAGACTACCAGGGGCAAGGACAGAGCCAGGCAGGTGTCACAAAGCCACTCTGGCACGAAGCCGGGTGGGAGATCAGGGTGGCCATGTGGCAAGAGGAGAGAAGAACTCAGGTGCTGCGAAGGCACAGCCGAGGTACCTGCCTGACAAACAAGTGTGGGTGAGAGAGGTCAGGATTTAGCCAACTAGAAACAAAACAAAGGGACACCCTACAACACCCAGCCCTGGGAGCCACCAGAACAAGGTAGGAGCCACCAGGGCAAGGCTTTCCTGCTCACAGCCATCATGTAAAAGTGGGCAAGGGGCTCAGAACAGAGTCCTGCGAGACCCCAGCCGGGCTCCAACAAGTGAGGTCCGCAGTAATGAGGTACTGGACAGACGCTTCCCAAGGGACTGGCACCCAGGTGACAGACAGCTGCACAACATCGTGCCATTAAAGAGAAAATCCAGAGTGGCAATTCAAGCTAAAGAAGAGAGAATGAGGATTTGGGGCCAGAGGGGCAGGTACTGCAGAGAGATTTTTTTCTTAAGTTTGTTTATTTTGAGAGAGGGAGTGAGAACATAAGCGGGGGCGGAGGGGGAGACAGAGAAGGAGAGAGAGAATCCCAAGCAGGCTCTGCACTACCATTGCAGAGCCCAATGTGGGGCTCACGAACTCATCAACTGAACCATGAGATCACGACCTGAGCCGAAATCAAGAGTCGGACACTTAACTGATGGAGCCACCCAGGCGCCCCACTGCAGAGAGATTTTAACAACAGTTTAAAGTATATGAAGTTCTTTGGGGCAACTGGGTGGCTATTGGTTGAGCATCCAACTCTTGGGTTTTGGCTCCAATCATGAGCATGGAGCCTGCTTATGATTCATTGTCTCTCTCCCTCCCTCTTTGTCTCTCTGCCCCTCTCCCTGGCTTGAAAGAAAGGAAAGAAAGGAAAGAAAGGAAAGAAAGAAAGGAAAGAAAGGTAAGAAAGGAAAGAAAGGAAAGAAAGGAAAGAAAGGAAAGAAAGGAAAGAAAGGAAAGAAAGGAAAGAAAGGAAAGAAAGGAAAGAAAGGAAAGAAAGAAAGAGGAAGGAAGAAAAGAAATAAAAGAAGGAAAGAAGAGAAAGAAAAGAAAAGAAAAGAAAGAGAGAGAGAAGTTCTTTCTCGCATTTACTGAGCAGTTCTCGAATCCCACCCAAGGCAGAAAAAAGAGAACATCCTTTTGTCTGACGGGCGCAGGCACAGCAGGTCAGACACAAAGAAAAAAATCTCATAACAGAAGTCATGACACCTCCCTTGTTGGGGTCAGAGCAAGGGGACAAAGGTTTGGCGTCTCAGGATGGGTGTCACTGGGACTGGATGCTCTGTTGGGTTCTGTCCCGCCCACGGCCCCTGGCTCCACTGAGACGCGTTTGCCAAAAAAACAGTAACAACAACCCCAAACTGTGATGTGTTATAAATAACGGTACAGTGTCAATGTGAGCCGAAAAGAGCACAGGCATCTTCCTACGACGTGCGAGGAGGAGTAAAAAGACAGCGCTCCTCTCACCTTCCAAACCCACTTCCAGGCCACCACCCAAAACAGAAAGCAACTTTGTGCTTTATTCAAAAACAAACCCCAAATGCTTCACTCATCTATTTTTTTTTTAATTGAAAACAGACGACACCATTCCATAAACAGGCCTCTGCATCTTCTTGCCAACCTTCCCTCTTCCCGGAGGCCCCCTGGGACTTCCGTCAAAACCTACCCAAGCGTGTGCCCAGCTCCCAGCTCCGGGCCAGGCCGCCAGTGCCGTGATGAGCCAGAACCGGTCTCTGTGCACGGCCCGCAAAGACCCCGCCTGGGAGCCCTCTGGGCTTGTCGCGAGGCCCACGCTCACGGTCTCTTTCCAACCTCTCCTTGAGAGCTGGGGACACAACCTTTTGAGTGGCATGTACGGATTCTTTTCTGTGCTGGAGACAATCCACGCACCTGTCACAGTTGCAAAGCAGCTTCCCCACAACGTTCTATACCTGAACTATGGCAAAGGTCACACGACTCTACACGATTATGACAGAGAGTCACCCCACAGTATACTCAGAATGGGTGAATTTTATGGGATGCAAACTATACCTCAATAAAGCCGTCTCAAGAAAAAGTCAGCGTCCACCTCACCTGGATGTTTCTGTTCAGCGCTGGACCTGAAGTGGGGGCCTGTGTTGTCTCTACATGTGGACAACCTCTTGGCCCCTGTGGTTCAGAGGCTGGAACAGAAACTCTGCCGAGGGGGAGGCTGGAGCCAGGGTTCCAGTGTGAGGAGGAACCTGGTGAAGGGGCTTCCAGGGGACAGGTTTCCCGCCAGCAGCAGGAAGAGAGGACACTGACAGGGAAAAGAAGGGGCACCCAGAGGAAGGTGGGTGAGCTACACAGCACGCTGGGGTGATGGGGGGGCTGGGTGGGGGAGTGGGAGGAGTTTCATGTTAGATTGAGCCATCTGCCACTGCCAGTTTTGTAGGTCAAAACGGCTGAACACTGGCCCAACCTCACATGTCCGTGTGTGCTATGGATGGGGAACTCAGACTCCGGGGTCTGCTTACGGGCTGAGTGACTGAGGGCTCATCACTTAAACTCTACAGGCCTGCATCTTCTCACCTATAAACGGGATGGCACAGCCACACCCCGGAAGCACACTTTGATTTCCACGTTTTAATACATACACAACGCCCAGCACATGGCAGGCTCACCAAGGGCTCAAGGAGGGAGCATCCTTCTTTCCTGCTCCCCCGCCCGCCTCTTCGCCTTACGTGGCCACCTCCAGAGCAGGCGGAAGAGCAGAACGAAGCTTGCACGGCCAGCCTCCCACAGGCATCTCTCTTCCCTTGTAAGACCGGCCCCCGAATACGTCAGGACAGTTCTGCTCGGCGAAGGAGACCCCCACTTTCCTGACGTTACTACAGAAATATGAGAGCGCCGACTATCCCTGGGGCCCGGGGCTGTGGCTGGCATCCTCTGTGGGGGAACCAGGAAATCAAACCAAAACACGAACGGCCCAAAGGCAGAGCTGGGGGCAAAGTGAACCAAAGGCCCCGGTTACCGACACACCCAGTGGGTAAGGGTGTTCGCTGCCAGGAGCCACCCAGTGAGCCTGGGTGGCCTCTGCAAAGCCATCGTGCAAGGCCGTGAGTGCTCATGGCCAGCTGTGCTAAAGACTATGGGAGGTCATGTGGAGAAAAGGCACATGCACCACCCAGCTGGGGCCCAGGAGGACACTCGCCAGGAGCAAAGTGATCTGATGCTCAGCTGCCCCCGACCTGGTGCCCCCAGATGCTGCTGCAGCCATGGGCCACGGCGCTAAAATACAACTTCTCTACAAGAAGTGTCCTGGGCTGGTCACTCGGTGTACTCTTCCTTCAGTCTGCAGGCAACTTTAGCTAATGTCATACAGGCAGGAGCAAGGATGGCCAGACTCCAGTGGGAACAGGGTGAGAGGAGATGCTGCAGAGGAAAGCTTTGGTTCCTTCTGTAGAAGCCTCTACTGTGTGGGGTCCTTCCTGCATTCCTGGACCCTCACCTGTTTCTAGGAGGCCAGAGACCTACGCTAGCCAAGTGTCCGCTGGAACGAGTCCCAGCCAGCTAGTGCACTGTCCCTGGGGCTGGCGAGCTGATGTCCATGAGCCATGGGTGCAGGTCAAGGCACACAACTGTGGCAGGGAAGAAATCCATCAGCCTGTTTAACTCTCCCGGTGAGTTAGCTGGGCAGGTATGAATTAAGCTCTGATTTTCTGCAATGGAGGACATTTCATTCAGTCTTTCAAAGGCACACCGAGTGTCCAAGCCTGGGACTTAGAAACCTTGCCCTCTCGGGCTCCACAGACCCGTGGGAGGTATGAAAACAGATACAAAACAGGACATGCTGGAGAGATACACCACAGTGTGAATCAAAGTGTAGTACAATCCAGCGGAAGGGACATTCGTTCGCTCAAAAGGTTCTTAACTTTCTTGCCAATAGATACCACAATACCATGATGGTGTGGCTTCCACATTTACTAAGGAGAGACCCCCCAGCAAGTCTGGCCTATGGCTCAGGCGCCTAAGCCTGACAAAGCAGTGGCCTCGCCTGCCTCCCCACTTGCATATGAGGGGTTGGGAGGGCTCATTCTTAAGGGGGGAAAAAAACGTGCTCTTGGCTTAATGCCTCAGAGTAATAAACCACCCTTTAAAATCGCACCAAAATGATCACGTGTTGTCACTGTGGTGGCTCTGAGCCGGCAGCCAGAGCTCTGTCTCCAGCAGCTGCTCAGAGCCGATGGCACTGCCCGGGCACCGCAGGGGGCAGCTTCCACTCACCAGACAGCGGGTCTTTGCCAATCATCAAAACATTGGGCAAATTCATTACGATCAGCTGCTGGAGAACTTCCTACAGAAACAAAGGGGGAAAGATACCGTTAAGAACAGGAAACAAAAGTAAAGAATGATTAAGAAAATTACAGTTTATCAAGTCACTGGACAAAACGTGCAGCCGTTGGATGGTAACTATGAAGGATCCTATAGAATAGGAAGGAATATTTACAATACAAATAAACGTGAAAAGTCAAAGTTAATTATACTTCAGCCTTGCTCATGAACAAGTAAAAGTCATGCTTGCATATGTACAGAAACCTCGGGAAAAAGATCTACTGCATACTAGGATAGAGGATTAGGTGTAGGCTTCTTTTTAAGAGATGTCTTTATTTTTATTTTATGGTCTGCTCATGCAATTAAAAAAAAGTACAGAGTAAAGATTACAGAGATGCTTCTGAGGCCCCACAACCTGATGATTCAGGATCCTAGCATTCAGCAGGCCTTTGGTACAAGCTGTAAATGAGGAGACTTCTCTCCTTTACGACACTGGCTTCCCTGGGTGAGGGGATAAATCGCAGCTAATCTGCACCGTTAGAGGCAGCGCGCGGAAATGAGCCGCCTTCTGGCCCTCACACCAAGGGGCTTTGAAAGGAGGCCCAGGCACCAGCCATCAGTCATGGCCCCGTGTCTGGGGTCTTTAACAAGCTCCCCCTGGGAGTGTGCCGGCTCCGACCCACCGCTCATGTTGCCCAAAGCACTTCTCAGGGCAGGTCTGCCTCCCCTGCCCAGATGTACCTGGTTCTTCACAAATCAGAAGATAAAAGTCTAACTTTACAGAAGACCAGTAAGGGGATAGGTTTCTTAGGTATTCTTGGTCTTACAAAAGTGGTCACTACAGAAACTTCACCAACAAAGCTCCTCTTAGGCCTTTTTAAAAATGTTTCCAGTGAGACAGCTTTTTTTCCAGAGTCACTCTATTGCACAACACGAGGGTCTCTGTATTCTGTATACTGCCAGCTAGCACTGATGGAGACAAGAGGGACAATCACACAATGCCCTAATCCCACAGGGTCCAGCTGAACACCCCAGAATGATGTCCAAATCATTAGATTAGAGTGAGAGCCTTGGCAGGCATGCCTGAAGAGGCCAACACCTTCAAAAAACATATAAAGTGATTTTATCTCCCCCTCACTGTTTCTATGGCTCCTGTCCACACCAGAACTTGGGGGGAGTGGATATGGACCCAAACACACCAGGCCCCTCCCCCACTCAATGATGGGGTCACAGGTCACCACATCAGAGATCCTCATGTTTTCTCGAACACATCTTAGTTGTAAATACCTATGCTGGACAGAAGTGTGAACCGTGTAGCAGCCTCAGCCCGCCTTCAGGGCTTGAAAGAAGTCCACACACACACACACACACACACACACACACACACACACGGTCTCTTAATTGAATGCACTCACCCCAAAGGATTCCACAGTCCCACCCTGGGGCAAAACACACAACAGTAAAATCAGCAAAATCCACTTTCCAGCTTGCTCATCCAGCAAAAGGAAGGACTCCAGGCCAGATTAGCCCATTCTGGCGCGGAGGAGTCCCTGCTCTGCCCCAACGGTAAACTCAAGTGCACAGCCCAACTTCTGGAGGATTTACTTGTTATCACTGTCCAACCAGCTATAGTCCCTTTTGGAGTCTTGGCTGGTTTCACCCTGCCACCATCCAGGAGTCTGGAGTGCTAACGCTATTATCGGGGTGCTTACGTTTTATAAGAGATACAGAACATGAAAGCATCTTGAAGGACTCTGAAATGACGCAAAGTGGCATTTCTATGCTAATGATGAGCTCAGCAGAAGACTGCTGGGAGCATTGCTCGGAAATATTGCTAGAACACTCACATACTCCTCTTCCAAAGCAGCATGTTTAACTTTGTCTAATCAGTACTAATTTTCCCACAAGAAATAGGTCATTTGTGCAATCAAGAAGTAATGCTTTATGAACAGAAGATATCTTTTATTTGTTCCTTTCAAAACACACTGTGGGTCTCCCAAGATCGAATCCTGGGGCCCAAAGCACTCCTGAGACATTAACCATCTCCCCACCCCCGCCAAGGACTACCAATCACATTTTCAGCAAAAGCAGGCTTCAAGATAGAAGCAGCAAGGTCAGAGAAATACAGCGCGAGACACAAATTAACTTCAAATATTCTAGTAACCGTCTTAAAAAAAGATTTTTTAAAAAGGTGTATTTATATGAAAATATCCTAATAATGCCTTAAGACAATATATATCCAAAATATTATTTCACCACATAATTAACATAAAATCATGAATGAGATACTTTACATTCTCTTTTCATACTATGGTCTCTGGTCTCAAAGCCCATCTCAATTCGGATGCTAAATTCTCACTGGAAACACTTGATCTGCAAAAGTAGCTTCACACACCCCAAGATGTTCCAAACACACTTTAAAAAGTTTTCCTAAATAACTGAATCAAGTATCAGTTTTTAAATTTAATTAAACTTTCACTTCCTCAGTCACACTAGCCACATCTGGAGGCCCCAACAGCCCCATGTGGCCAGCAGCTGTCACACTCCCCGACACCAGTGACAAGGGGACTCAGCAGAGATCAGTCCCTGAGGAAAGCCGGGGTGGCAGGGCCTCCAAGGCGACAGGCCAGGCCCTCCATCTAGTGGGGACGTGAGGTGGTTGCTGACGAGGAGACCCTCCCGCCTGGTACTCAGAACAGAAAGCCACTGTGGAGGCCGCAGCTGACACTGGCCGGCTCAGCAGGCACCTGGTCACACCCTGGCTGGCTGCGTGGGGTGGGCAAGAGCCAGGACGGAGAACACTAGCCCAGTGGTGTGCTCTGAGCAGCCCTCAAATGTGCCAGCAAGCCCTCCTGGCACCAGCCAGGCCTTTGCAAAAAGCAGAAGCAAAGGCCACTGCCACATCCCGAGGCAAATGATGAATGACAAGGGCAGCCTCTGTCTGGTCACCCCATCCGTGTGGCCTGATGGGCAGGAGGGAAGAGTCAGGGTCAGGGTGCAGCCTTCCTGAGACCCCACCCTTTGGAGGGACTGGGGTGGGGTAAGGGTTAAATACCGAGATCCAGGGTGGATTCTGTACCTCTTCCTTCTCCTCCCCATTCCCCCTCTAAGTTTGTTCCCAGATCCTAATAGAAGATGCAAGGGGGACCCCAGATGCTCCTTTTCATAAATGAAGCTGCCCTAATTGTGTCCTGGAAGGATCCCATGGGTAACTGCTGTAAACAAATTCAAGGAAAAGTCACAAGAAGGGACGAAAGGAGGGTGGGTGTCGCGGGCAGCAGAGGCGGGGCAAGTGCTCTGTAATGTAAAAAGGGGACAGAACCTAGGGGACACCAACCAGCGAGGCTGCCAGTCCAGGAGCGAGAATCTCATCCTAATTCCGAAGCTCCTCCCAGGGCTGTGAGCCCTACAGGCTAGGGGAGAATGGGACGGGGCGGGGACACTCTCCTGGAAGCGTCTGTCACCCCAGTTGCTGGGGGTTGGGGGCTGCATCTGTGTTTGCACATGGTGTCTGTCAACAAGCCTAGAGACTCACCCACCCTCGGATTCCAGCTTCCGGATTCCAGCGGCAGCGGCCACCGGAGGTGACCCAGGGCCCGTGGCCTGGCTCTCAGAAGTCACCGGTGGGGAGAAGTTCTAAGAACAGAACCAGGAAGCTGAGTGCAAGGAAAAGGCTTCCTTCCCATCAGAAACCTCTCCTGACAAGTACAAATGTACTCAGTGGGGGGAAACCACGGGACGTGAGAGCCCCATTCTGGGCTCCAGTTAATGGGGTGCTGGTAGTGACAGGAAGGACGATGGGAGGATGGGGATGAACAGATTCCAGAGGCACCTGGATACACACACAATGCACAACTAAGCGAGCAGCCACTGTGGACCACACTGCAGCACCCAGGGGCACGGCTTCACTGCCCGTGGCCAAACACTGGTCCTGCTGGTCTGTGAGTCCACCTCGGGGCCCAGGTGGCAATTCGGGCTGGCTCCACAGTGTCACGCTGCACCCTCGTCACTCCCTACTGTCACCGGCCATCCCCCCTCAAGCTCCCTCCAACCTCACTCCTCCCAGGGAGGCTGCAAAGTCTCCTGAACGCCTGCACTTGGTGGGTGTCAGCAGGGCAAAGTCTTAGGATGAAAAGATCTGGAAGTTTCCGTCACTGCTCTACAGACAGGGTTGTCCTGCTAGAGGCAGGAGGACACAGCGAGGGGGAGTGGGAGGCCTGGGGCAGCACAGCAGGGGCTGGGAGGGACCCGGGATGGACCCAAGCACCCCTGGTTGCCTCAATCCACCTCCTCTGGCCTAGGGCCTGATGTGACCCCCCTCCTCATGCACCTTCCCACCCTCAGCTCCCAGGGGCTTGCAGATGCGGCTCAATTTCTGCGTCTGTCCAGTCACTCGATTAAACTGTTAGGTTCTGTGGGAGCTGGGCCCCCTAATTCCGCATTGGCCAGTCCCCATTCAGGACTTATGCACACTGCACCCACACAACCATGTTCAGGCAGCTGAATGTCCCGGAAGCCCCCAGGTGGGCCTGGGCTTTCTCCCAGGACCCCACCCTTGGCTTAGGAACAGGGGACTCAGCTCAGGTCCCTGCAAACTTACCTCTGGGAATAAGTGCACGTACCCCAAACTCTTGGTAAACTGTCTACTGCACAACTGTCAACAGCAGAGTATTAAACGGAGACCCTAACATACCCCTACCAAAACCTCAACATACAAATGTGAAAGGAAGTATGGTGTAGGCGGGGGGAGTCGGTGTGATACGGGAGTAGCACTTCAACACTGAGGCTACCGATGGGTAGGTGGTCCTGGTTAGCACACAAGACGCCTCAGTGAATAGAAGGACACACGATTCTACGTGCAGTACTGGTGTTGAAGAAAGAAAAAGAAACCCTCAGAGGGAATGTACCAGAATGACACCACATTCTTCACTCGTGTTGTCAGAACAAGAGGAAGTTTTCCAGTATTTTCTAAAGGGCCTGTAATGTGCTCATATCTATGGTATTTTAACCCATATGGCTTCTCACACATACAGTCCGCAGCATCTATTCATCAGATAGTAAGCCATGAAAGGACAGGTTCACAAAAATGACCTCCTTTGAGACAACTCATCAGGTATCCAAGATGAATGAAACGGATTCCCATGTTTTAAAACATGCCCCCCCCCGCCCCCCCCAGCTGGGAAGAGCAGACACCAGTCAGCAGGACCCAGGCGACCTGGCCAGGGATGGGGACAGGGCTGACTTATAGGCCTGGGGAAGGGGTGGGCTCCAGAGCATCAGCCCCTTGAAGGTTCAGGTTAGGGGTCCCAGAAAAGTTCCATCTACCACCCGAGGCAATGCAGAGGCCTCACTGAAAAGGCTTACAAGCCTGCCAGGTCCCATCTGGACCTCTGTGCCCGCTCAAAGAGAAAGGTCATTTTCTCCCCTGGTGGAAGAAATGCGAGGTCCTAGAGAAGTTCTGGGGTAGAAACACACGTGTGTAGTGGGACTACAGGATTAAGAACAAGGATTTCATTGGGGCGCCTGGGTGGCTCAGTCGGTTGAGCGTCCAACTTCAGCTCAGGTCATGATCTCATGGTCTGTGAGTTCAAGCCCCACATTGGGCTCTGTGCTGACAGCTCAGAGCCTGGAACCTGCTTTGGATTCTGTGTCTCCCTCTCTCTCTGCCCCTCCCCCGCTCATGCCCTCCCCCCCCCCCGTAAAAAATAAATAAACATTAACAAACTTTTTTAAAAAAAGAACAAGGATTTCATGAAGCTGCTGAAATAATTTTTTCTCTCCCCCAAAATCAAACTGAATTTTATGGCTTGATATGGTGCCAGGAAGACCAAATAAATGCTACTAAAAGCCAAGTTTTCAGGCCCATGAGTGACACCACCCCCTCCCCCTCCGAGGGGTTTAAATGGGAGATGATGCTGAGTAAACGAGGGGAAATCCCAGCAAAATTAAGACAATCACCGAGCAGAGGCATCCATTACCAAGGAGGTCTGGCCGGTCCAGACAGCAAAAAATGCCTTCCACATGGCTAAAGAAACAGTGTTGTTGTGGACCTGTCCACGTTCTCAGAGCCAATACTGGAAATCAGACACGCGTGTTATCAGCTTTGAGCATACACCCAGCACCCCTTTAGAACTGGGGTTCAGATATTCCAAAGATACATACTGAGCACCGTGCTGTGAGTGGGAAACTCTCAGCCTGAATGGAAAGGCAGAGAGGCAGAAAATCACAGCGCAAAAGGACAGGTGGCAGTCAGACCAGCACAGCGCAACCAAGTCCGGGAAGGCTTCCCAGAGGAGGCGGCTTCTGAGCTGGGCTACGGAGAATGCTTAGGAGTTCCACAGGCAGGGGAGAAAGCCCAAAAATATATTAACTGCTAAATGTGGCCAACAAGCCAAGCCTTTGGTTACCCTGTACTGTACATACTCTGCAGTTCCTCCTGGGGCACAATCTTCCTCACATACCCCTAGCCTCGATTACTACCAGTCAGAATCCCATTCATCCTCCGAAACTCACAGAAAACATCACCTCCTCTATGCAGCTACCACTGATGCCCTTAATCACATAGGATTTTCTTTCCCCTGAATTCTTAAGGCTTCATTTGCCCTCTTCTGTGGCCTTTTCACATTTTGCCTTCTTCATCAACTCCCCATTCAAAGGCAGCAAAAAGCTGCTAACAGTGACAGCTGCCAGAAAATCAGACTGATCAGAAAATATTCCTCAACATTTATATGAAGATGAAAAAAAATTATCCTCTTGGAAGAGGTGTCCTCTCTCTCTCACACTAACCAGGGAACCAAGTCCTAAAAACCATCTGCTTTGCTCCACCACCATGATGGAAGTAACTCAACCGTCTTTGCCTGGAATCTTGGCAAAATCGGCTGCCACATGCCTTAAGATTCAACAGCCTGCAGATGTAGGCAAAAGTTAAAACATCTCCTCGTCAATTTGTAATGCTGGTTTGGGTACACCATGCTTTCTGATTGTTAATTCCCAAATACGATCATTTTATGAGCAAAGAGAAGCAGAACAAGGGTATTTAAAAATTCCAACACTACAGAAATGACTCAGACAGGAAAGGTATCACCTGAATTCTGATGTTCTCAGGGTCTATTCCAGTGCCCTAGAAGAGGTGACATGTCTAAACCCCACAGCATGAACACGTCCAGGAAGTGCAGAGCACTTAGCTGGGGTTCACACGGGTGGGATGCCTCTGGGCATCCGACAATGAGACGCTCACAGAGCACCGCAGAGAGACCTACAGAGACAGGGACTAGCTCCAGGGGTCCTCTGCACACACACCACACAGTTTGTGCTCATGTCATCAATTAGCAGTCCTCCATACCACACCTTGAAACCTCCCACCCGCATCTGGCCAAGAGGAGTTCCTTAACGCCCCCCAGGACTCCTCAGTCAAAACAGAAAGTGCCAGAAACCCTGCCTGACCTTGCCAAACATACACCCAACCACAGAAAGTGCCCCATCTCTTTCCTTCTCCCAATGTTCACAAGAGGTGCTCAGGACAAGAATTACTAGAATTTCCCATCTGAGGGAACCACAGCACAGGGCAGGTAACAGGGCTTCACGTGGGGTCCAGAGCAAGGGCCAGGACTGGCAGTCTGCGTGGCGAGCTCTCCCCCATACCACACCAGCTTCCCCGTGGCTCACACTAGAGCACTCTCTACAGGTGAGGCTTGCCTCATACCTTCCATGGTGATGCCTGGTACTGACAGCCTGCTGGCCTCACCCCGACAGATCACGCCTCCCATGATATCACCCAATCTGAGAGCAACAGGGACTAGACTCCAAAGCCAGGTGCCACAGCCCACTTTCTGGGATACCACAGCCAAGAGCACGAGTTTCTTTTTTTTTCAACGTTTTTTTTTTTTTTTTTATTTTTGGGACAGAGAGAGACAGAGCATGAACGGGGGAGGGGCAGAGAGAGAGGGAGACACAGAATCGGAAACAGGCTCCAGGCTCTGAGCTGTCAGCACAGAGCCCGACACGGGGCTCGAACTCACGGACCGCGAGATCGTGACCTGGCTGAAGTCGGCCGCTTAACCGACTGCGCCACCCAGGCGCCCCAAGAGCACGAGTTTCTAATGTAGCTGCTGGGAGGAGACGTAAGCCTGATGATTTATCCTCGGCCGCCTGTTCAAAGCCTGAGCCCATGGGGCCACGTGCTTGTAATTCCATCTGGACAAGGGGCTCTGGCTCCGGCCGCCTTCCCTCTCACTGGGGCAGTGAGCCCTGGCAAAATGAGTGGGTAATGAAGTGCTTTTATGTTAAGAGGCTGTCACGTAAAGCTGCTGATAGATTCAATCCATCTGTTCCAACTCCTTTCAATTAATCCTGGGGTCCCCAGGGCCTGAAACCAGTCCGGATCCACACAAGCCCAAGAGTGCTGGCTCCCCTAACTAGGCCACGCTGCATCTCAGGACCCAGCGATGTAAAGCCACCAACCTGGGCCATCCGTGGTTATCACGTCGTGAAAGAACCGCCTGCCCCTGAACGCTTTGTAGCTGCTTGCCCTCGTGGCTGTTCACAAAAACAAACAACACCATTCTTTGTTCCCAGAAAGGAAAACAGTATTTCCTTCAACAGAGGAGGAGGAGGAGACCTGTGGGAAGGAGCCCCTGGAAACTCAGTCACCACTGCATGAGGGCAGAAGCTATGTGCTGTGTGACCTCAGGAAAGCCACAGTCCCTCTCTGAGCCACACCCTCATCTGTAACAGGACTAGGACCACCTCTAAAGGGATGTCTGGCTCCTTCAGAAGTTGGGGGAGGGGAATTGGGAAAGTAGACAGCGTGCTGGCATAGAGGAGCACATCACAGTTTTATCAGGTCACTAACTCAGGACTGCCAACTCTGAAAACAGGCAAGTGCCCATGTGCCCCGGAAGAACCCAGGGGAAACCCAACAAGGGACGGGACCGCAGGACGCTCAAATGTCCCCACAGACGTTTGTCACCTTCCCTTTAGGGCTGGTATGATGCCTGGGGTTGCTCTGCAGTAGGAGCCGTCTTATCTGATGCTGGTAAGTGCCTGTTCTGAGCCCATGGACCAAAAAAAGGTGGTGGGGTAGCCCCGGAAGCATGGGCAGGGCACTGCGTTCAGCTCCTCTGAGAAGAATTTCTGCCCATAAATGGTGTTTCGGGAGCCACTTTACATGGTAAACACAAGCCTGTCACCAGCAGCCAAGGTTGGGCTCTAGGGGAGAACTTCTGCAGCAAAGCCATCAGCAGCCACAGGTGCTGGGGGAGGGGCACAGGGCTCCAGATGGACCAACGGACGGACATGCAGACTTGCTGACAGATCCCGGCCAGCATCAAGGGGCTGGTGAGAACTAGCTTTTAAGACTGCAAGAGGCTTCCAGATTACCTACAGAGCAGGGAAACTGAGACCCAGAGAGGAAAATCACAGGGTGGGGCGGTGGACAGCATCACACCTGGGTCTAGAAAGCCAGGTCTCCTCTGCCTCCACCCCGGAGCTCTTTCTACCACAGCAAGGAGAGCAGTTCATTCATCAGTGTCCACTGGGTGCCTCCTACACCCAGGACCATGCTCCAGGAGGGGCTCGAGGGAGGGAGGGGTGGTCCTGTCCTCACACTCAATGCCCAGAGTGGTTCAGGGCCGCCCTGTCCTCTCCTCAGCAACATCAACAGCATCAATGCTCGGGGCTGACACAAGAAACCCTACTTCATGGCAGTGAGGGATCTTACAGCTGTGGACCAGCAGTTGGAGAATCCCTGTGTTCCAGCTTCTTGGAAGAGTCTACATTTCTGTTGATCAGCAGGCAAGGACGGTGTGGGGCTCAGAGGCAGACCACCTATTGGCCAGGGTGTAGTGTGGGTGTGCGTGGGTATGTGTGTAAGGGAGGGAGGCTAGAAGAGCCACCAACACCACCAGTCCACGGGACCCAAACTGCTCCCCTACACCCCCAGCAGCTGGGGGCCCTAGGCTGATTTCCCAGGCACCGTCTGCCCTGGGCACGCCTACAGAGCTTAGCGGGAAGGGTGCGGCCCTCCCCTGTCCCAGCAAGTTGCTGGGTGTCTACGCATCCACTGTATCCCATTCTGCTGCATCCATCACTCAGCCCAGGCAGGGCTGGAGCAGGGGCCACACCCTAGCAGCCCTCACCCGTTCCTGACAGTGCTGTACCAGCTCCCTCGCTGCCAGGGTACAAGTCTGAGCAGGAGGGGACAGAGTGCTTGGAAGCATCCAGTAGCAGGTGGCAGCCTGCTGGGACCTGTGAGGGCAGGGAAAGGCAGGGAGGGAAGACCAACCCAGAGCGTGAGCGTCGCAGGACCCAAGGCACCAACGCATCCAAGTCAGCCAGGCCTCCACACCCATCTCCCCAGGGCAGGGGGAATAGAAGGACAGCCGATCACTCTCTATTGGACACCACTGTATTTCCGGGTACCTAACAGGTGTCAGGTGGTGTGCTGGTGTGTGTGTGGTGGGGGGAGGGGAGTTACACAGAGATGACTTCTGTCCTCAAATCTACAATACACAGAAAGACAAGCTCAACAAAACGTGCAAGAGCAGTGGGGGTGCCCAGGGTGTGTGCGCATGGGGCCGGGCTCTGTCCTTGAAGAACCTGCCGCCTGGCAGGGGGCCAACCTGCTGGCAAGTTTGGCACCCTAACAGCGGAGATGAGAGGCATCTCAACTGAGGAGCACACGGGAGAGGCTCACCCAGAAAGGCTTTCAGGAAGAGGCGGCACTGAGCTACGATGGAACAGAGAGGCACAGGTGCCCCCCAGGCATGTCACATGCCTAGCAGATCATGCTGATGGCAGGGAAAGGAGGCAACAAAGGCAAAGGAAGAAGCAAAAGGCACCCCACCCCCACTTCCTGTGTCCAACACGGGCACTGGAATCCCACCTCCTGGCCCAGTCCAGGATGAAGCAGCAGAACCCCTGTTCAGGGAGTTGGGGCCCCCAGCATGCACTCCGTACTCAGCTCTGCGGTGGCAGCAGTGGCTCTGGAGTCCCCAAACCAGGCCCACCAGCAGCCTCTTGCCGCTGGGACTCAGCTCCAACTCCTGCCAGGTGGCTGGGCGGGCAGGGGGGGCATCACACCTAACCCACAGGAGGCTGAGCACAGCACCTGGCACGTAATGAGGCCCCAGATACTCTTAGGGAGAACACATGCCTGCCTCCTGCTGCAGGGTCCTGCTTTAGAACAGTTCTGGGATGCACACATGTAGGAGGCCTGCAGAGACCAGAAGTGAAGACAGCCACAGTGAGGTGGGTGTGGGAGTTCACCCTGGAGGTCCTCGGGAATGGAGAAATCCTCTCCACCCCTTTTTCCTCTCTACTGCTCTGGCTCCTTCAGACAGGACTGAATAGGAACACCTGGACACCTCTACTCCCTTGCTCTCACTTCTCTCTTCCCTCCAGTCGCTGGAGGAAAAGCACACACAATGACAGGCACTGCAAAGGCTGGCAGAGGTTTCAACCCTCAAGGCCTGGCAGGTGCTATGCTGAGAACTCTCAGGGCAGGCCTAGGCTATAGGGGAGGGGGTATAGGGAGAGGGGGTGCTTGGTACATTAGTGATTCCTGGGGGATGGGGAGAGAGATGCCTGGGGGATGGGGAGAGAGGTGCCTGGTTGATTAGTGATGCCTGGGCATGGGGGGGGGGCGGGTTGCTTGGTTGATTAGTGATGCCTGCCTCAGGCAGAATGACAGAATTTTCACCTCCGAGACCAGCAAAGGTGGAAATGCAAACTCTCCACAGCAGGAAGTGAGCTAGGTAGGCCTGTACTACTGCCTCCCTTGCCCAGAAAGCTGCAGATGAAACAGGTGGTACAAGTTACAAAGAGGTGACTTTTGGCTCCAAGAGGAGGGATTTCTGTGAACTAAAGAGACGCACTGACAAGATGATATACTGGGTCAAAAACGCCAGGATCCTTGCATTTGGAGGGAACCTGACTAGAATAACTCTACGTTATTAGAAAAGTAAAACGGGGAGAACACATTTACTCCTCAGGATTTCTGAAAACTAATCCTCAAATCCATGTTAAGTGACCTAAGGGCGGGTGGGGGGGGGGGCATACTTAGCCCGTTTCACTAAAAGCAGAACTTTTCTAAAAATTAATCTTCCAATAACAGTAGCAGTTGCTACATCCGTCTGATCATCAGAGGCCTTCCCCATCATACAAATAACCCACCTGGGAACAACCACCACAACAGCAAAGAAACAGAGAAACAGATGGTGTAAGCAAACAAATCTTATAAACACTGGTCACTTCGCATCGTTAAGGGAGGTTGCCACTCATGGCCAGACTTCATCTAGAGAGTAAAGAACTCTGAAAGGTTCTTATTTTCCTATCACCAAAAATGTATTCTATAGCAGGAAACTGGGGGAGGGCAACTCAGGACAAAGTTGAAAAACTGGGGAGGAGGAAGGTTAAGAAATGAGTTTGTAATGAGTAACATTTCGTCAGGAAGTGAAAATCTCAACAGATGGTATCAGCTTCAAGGCAGCTGGGCAAGGGCTTGGTGGTGGCTCAATGCACGCCCCCTCCCCCCAACACCTGATGCAATCTCCCCCACTCTGCAACACTCACCTCCAGTGCCATCCTCTACCCAAATTCCTTGGTTGGACATCATCACTTCCTCCTCTGTGCCCGAGCTCCAGGGCGTGCACCCCTATAGTCAGTTCGATGTGACTGGGAACCTCAGGGTCTTGGGGGGTGCTGTAAGGTGCTCATCCCTGAACTGTCCCCTCCACCACCCCAGGCCTCTGCACGTGCTGCCCACAGATGGTCACCAGCTGCTGGCTGACCCAAACCCACTGACCACAGGAGGAAGGGTCTGGTGAGAACAGAGGCCTCAGAACCTCAGGTCACTGACTACATCTTCGCCCTTCTTGCAGAGTGCAAGCAACACTGGCTTTTGAACAGTAAGCCAGTCCTAACTGGCAGGCGGTATCCCAGGTCCACTGGCTGGCTCTTTGCCAACACAGGATCTGTTTAATCAACAAATATTTTAAGTTTATTTATTTGTGAGAGATAGTGTGAGCGGGGGAGGAGGCGGCAGGGCAAGGAGAGAATCCTAACCTGTGAGATCATGACCTGAGTCAAAATCAAGAGTCAGACACTTAATTGATTGAACCATTGATTGAACCACCCAGGTACCCCGATCAAATATTTCTGATTGCTGGGGATGCTGCAGTCAATGAGGGCAATCAAGAGGTAAATAAGTGTATTATAAGCACGTGCCAAGAAATACTAAGTGTGGAGAAGAAAAATCAGCAAGGTAAGACCATCCGGAGTGACAGAAAAAGAAATTACAGACACGCAGCCAAAGGAAAGCCCTTCCATGAAGTGATAGTTGAACACACATGAGTGGAGAGAGGGTGTGAGCCAGATGGACACGTGGAATAAGAGAATTCCAGCCACAGGCAAGTCTTGCAAGAGGGCAAGTCTTGTGGCTGGAACACACCGTGCAGTCCCACGGAGGGTGAAGCACACTGGCAGGGGTCCACCCTAACCTGTGGTGCCATTCCCAGCAGTGCCCGCAGTGGACTCCCGGGGTCAGACTCCCCATTCTGAAGCCTGAGGCAGCACAGGAATGTCACATGAGCAACTCACCAGGACACAGGGGTTCTAAAGCTTTTGAGCCTTGGACACCAGGCACAGGTGACTAGTGGTGGCTATCTGGAGCGCTGTGTTGAGAAGGATTCTGAGGCCAGGGCTCGGAGTTAGAGAGTGCCACGATCGATCAGTGAGGTCAGCCTGAGCTAGGAATTAAGACACGGGGGCACTCCCTCGTAGAGCCTGGTGTAATAACGTGCTGTAACACGCTTGTGGTATAAAATGCTGCGGAGACAAGAGGAAGGGACCAGCATTTCTCTGTCACTCATTATAAAGCTGCAGACTGAGCTCCCTCTGCTAAACCATCTTCACTTGCGAAGCCTCCATACCAGGCTGTGGGGTCCCCAAGGTGGGGATCTGGACCATCTTCCTCCCCGCAGCTGCCCAGGGTGTGGTACGAGGAGGGGTTCACTCAGTGTTCTATCGGATGAGCTAGGCTGGCATGCGTTCTGTGTGAACAGCCCGACTGTGGGTCCCTAAAGGACAGAGGCAGAAACAATGGCCTTCAATTAGACCAACTGGGCCTTTCTGGGTGAGGATCTGACCCGAAGACAAAAACAAAACAAAGCAACCACCTTTCTTTTCCTTTTAAAAAAGAAAAGGGAAGCTTCCTTTCAGATGTGGGTAAGGTGGGTGTGAGGACCACCAGAATCCAGGAACATTGTGGGGGGGGGGTGGGGGGGGGGTGGGAAAACTAAGGCATGCAGACCCACCCCAGCACCTGGCCACGAGGCAGCCCAGCTGAGAACCCACACTTCAAACAAATAAAGGCATCCTGGCCACCTGTTCCTGAGCTCAAATCCAGCAGGGTGATGGTTTGTGCCCATCCCACCCCATGGCAGGTGGACTCCTCCAGCCCAAGCCAAAAGATGAGAAAAGATGCCATCTGTGCACATGAACTGAGCACCTACTGTGTGTGTGTGTGTGTGTGTGTGTGTGTGTGTGTGTGTGTGAAGAACATCTCGCTCTGGTCCAAGTATGTACATGCTCTCATGGGCTGAGTGGGGCAGGTGTCTGTTTTACATCTGGCTTTTGGGGAGTGCATCTGTCTTCCAGAATGCACTCATGGTCCTCTGTGCCTTACACACTCGTGGACTGCCTCACTTTTACATTCATTAGCTAATTCACTGAATGAGCATTTACTGAGCCTAGGTCTATTCCAGGCAGTGTGCTCGGGTCGGGGACGTGATGATGGTGAGTGAACACACACTCCTGGTAGAGACGGGCATTTATCAACCACCCTCACGAGTGAGCTCAGTCAGGAACGGTGCTGTGGGCGGGCACAGGGAAAGCTCCAAGTAAACGTTTCCTGAATGAACGTACAGGAGAGATGGAATACTGCAAAGCCAGCAATGGTCATCATAAATTCCATCTCCCATCCGGAAGCAGAGAGGAAAGATGCAGGAAGTGGGACGCGCTGTGCGCTCCCAGCCAGGACCACAGGCCTGAGGGAAGACCACGGGTTGAGCCACAGGATAGGCCCATCTCTCGGCAGGCTGCCCAGGTACAGCCCAGGCCTGCAGCGGTAGGAAAGGCCTTTGCTCCAACAGTCACACTGCGCTCGCCTGGCCATTAAGACCCAGGAAAACGAGGCCAGACGTTGGGCCTGGAACAGAACTGCTCCAGGCAGGCAGGCTGGCCAGCTACTCTGGCTGCAGCTTCACGCACACATGCGCCACCCCTCCATTAGCATCGCCACCACCTCCCTCTGCACAGAGGGGCTCTCACCCCGTGTCTAAGACACTGGTCTTTGCTTTCAGCCAGAAAAATAAAGAGAAACAGAAGCCATGACAAAGCACCCCCACCTGAAAAAGCAAGCTCATCTCATCTCACACCACCCACCCAGAGCTTCCTCTAAAGAGTAGAGGGCTCACGGTGGCTGCCGAGGGCTGGCACCAGCAGGCAGGGAACAGAGCACCTTCGACAGGCACAGGTGTGTCAAAGGGCCCCTAAATCCACTCCTGGGAAGTGGGGTCGCCATGGAGGGCAGGCCAAGAGGTGACGTTATGCCTCCACAGTGGAGTCCCTGAGCTCGTGGGGCTGCTCTGAAAATTACAGCACATGTCTACAGGTGCTGATTAACTCTGGCATCCACAGGCACCATCCTAACTCCATGAGCCAGCGGAGTTCAGAGGAGTTAGGTGATGCCCAGGTTACCTGCGGGTGAGTGGAGTGTGGGACCCAACGCCAATTCCTTGGAATCCTGACACCAATATGAGATCCTGCTGACCTTTTATAATCCACAGGACTCTCGGTACAGTCATTACGCACCTTGCGGTGCTTAGAAACCATGGAGCTGGGGGCGGTTACATGACAGATCCCTGAGAATTACAGTCATCTGGGAGTAATGAAGACCTGAAAACAGTGACGCCCTAGGTGTCAGGGACCTGGGCACTGCGAAGCATTCCAGGCAATGGGCAGGAGGGAGCTTCTGAGAAAGGCATGCTGCCCCCTCGTTCAAGGAGGGCTTCCCAGAAGTGGCACTCAATCCTGACCCCAGAGCCATGCCTGGCTGGAGGGGAGGCTGGGGCTTCTTTTATTAAGAAGGGGGAGAGTGGACAGGAGCTGGGGGATAATCTGCCACATAAGACAGGCGATAAAACACGACCTCTGGCCTCATGGAAATTACCGTCTCGTTAGAAATATACACACATGTGGAGATGATTAGTGGGTGAGGCCACCTATAACAAGACACTTTGACACACAGGAAACAAGTGGTTAAGGCACAACAGAGCCATGGGCCGTGGAGGTTGCTACAGCCAGCAGGCATTAGTGGAAGAGGGAGGCCTGAACTGCAAGGGGGGCAAGAGAGAGGCAGGGGGAAGGCAGCTCTGGAAAAGCAGATCGCTCCCTCGCTCCCTGTGAACACTGGGCCATCACAGCCTTTGCTAAAACTAACTTGGCAGTGAGGGATGGGGGGGGGGGGGGCAAGCTGGACCTAACAGGCACAGAACTAGGTTAATTATTAAGCATAATCCTTGGCTCATGACACTCATCTGTGGTCACACATGGCTCGCTTTCAGTTACTTTTTACAATGTAATAACCACCTGCAAACCCACCAACCCAAACACAGGCTATGATCTTGACAATAACCTCCATCTAACCAGATGGTTCCCCCATCCCACCTCCACCCCCCTTCTATCCAAGATATCACCATCTTGGATCACAAGTGCACATTCCCTTGCTCTCTTTTTTACAGCTTTACTTCATCTGTAAATATTCCTAAAAAGCACATTTAGTTGCTTTTTAACTTTAGAAGAAAAGGAATGATGGTGTATGTAATCTTTGAGAGCATATGCTCTTTTCACCTAATATTTATGATATTGCTAAAATTCATCTACATCACTGCACGTTGCTGCAGTTAATTTGTTTGGACAGCTGTATAATATTCCATTGTGTGGTCACATCTCCGTGTATTCATCCGTTCCCCTACTGATGGGCATCTGGGCTGTTTCCAGGTTTTTGCTGTTGTGAACAGAAATGCTGTGAATATCCTTGTACAAGTCTCCCAGAGTTCATGCGCCAGAGACTTTCTTGGGTATACACCTAGGCATAAAATGAGCTGGGCCATCAGGTATGTGGATGCTGAACTTTTGCCATTAATGCCAGTCTGTTTTCCAAAGTAACTGCACCAATCTGCACTCCCTCCAGCAGAGGATGAGAAACAGAACAGCCAACACTGGCCACACAACAAGAGTTCACCAGTTCTCTCCCAGTTGCCTCATGTCAGATTGGGAGCACACACTGACCCAGCACCACCACCTACTGCGTGCAAGAGCCAGGTCCTGACCCATCAGCAGCCGGACTCTAAAATCCCGTGTTCCCAAACACAAAGGCCTCCCCACTTGATAGGTCAACTCCCGCCAGAGGGAAAAGGCTGTAAGGGCAAGGATTACATCTAAGACACCTCAACAGGATCAAGTTCAGAGTCAAGGGCTGAAACACAGACACGCCAAGCCAGTCTGTATAGGATCCTACCTTTGTCACCCAGGGCCAGGGATGAGCTGTTGCCAAGTCTGACTGGTCTTCGATGGCCGGCATTTTCTCACTCTGTCATCCACCGCCCTTGACTCTTAAACTGCCTCAATGCAAGCCCACCAGAAGAGGTGGCAGATGGGGCCACATAAGTATTGGCTCCTTGAGCTTGCCTCCTTCTACTCCATCCCTGCTCCCGCTCTCATTCTTGGCTCCAGGGACAAGTGACAGTGATGGCTTTCCATGGCCAGGTCAGGTACCTACACTGGTGCCTGGGCCCTCCACTGGAGTGCCTCATTTGTTCCCACTTCCAGTCATTTCCAGTGGGCCTGCCTGAAATCAACACATAAAAAACTGAGTCTTCTTGGTCAGTAGTTTAGTTACTGGAGAAAGGGTCCACCCTGCAAACATGTGAGTGAAGGCCAAAGGGTCTGGGGTTGAATATAAGTGTCGTGGGACATCAGAACGAGATGAGATGGTGGGGACTGGACAAACCCACAATTAGAAAGGACCTCCATGCTATGCCATGAGGACTCACCTTCCAGCTTCAAGTTGTCATCCTGACACTAGCAGCACCCCCCCAAAGTCATTTCCTCACGTTTGTTTTGTCTTCACACATAGATGCTCAATAAATACTTGTCCAATAGAAACAAAACTCTCATTGCTATTTATACAAGAGCACCCAAAAAATCTTTGTCAAATGCTATGGATAGAATTCTGGTCATCTTGGGGTGGTTAACTGTTCTGCAACTTTTTGGAAAGCATTACACAGGGAAGCACACCTGCTTCAACATGCAGCAGAAGCAAGGACATAAGAGCAAAGTGCCAGTGTGGCATCAGACAGGCCTCTCAAAGCAGGCAGACCAGTTTAATGCAAGAGCACCCAAAATTACATGCAAGCCAAGAAGTTTCCAGAAGAATCCTATTATATATACACTTTTACAACATGGTTATTGTGCAAATTTTCAAAAGTAGATAAAAGGAGACAAAAACAGTACAATAAGCCCTACGTACCCAGCAGCCAGCAAGATCAGCTTCATATGTCGTTTTTCCCTTTGCTATAAAATTATTTTCACACAACCTCTACAATCACATCATCTCAGCCCTCCATCAGAATGTTTCTCTAAAGAACACTGGCATTTTCTTACATAACCACAATTACATGCTATTATCTTTTTCCTACGTGCTTCTTTTTTTTTTTTTTTTTTTTTTTTCAACATTTTTTATTTATTTTTGGGACAGAGAGAGACAGAGCATGAACGGGGGAGGGGCAGAGAGAGAGGGAGACACAGAATCGGAAACAGGCTCCAGGCTCCGAGCCATCAGCCCAGAGCCTGACGCGGGGCTCGAACTCACGGACCGCGAGATCGTGACCTGGCTGAAGTCGGACGCTTAACCGACTGCGCCACCCAGGCGCCCCATCCTACGTGCTTCTTAAAATGAAGCACTGTATGTTTCTGGAGTCCAGCCAGGAAGTGAGAGAGAAGGGAGGCGGGAGGAGGGGGGAAGGAGCAGGGAGAGCGTGGATACAGGTTTCACGTGAGACCTGCAGTATGCTCTAGGGAGGGGTTTCCCCATGTACACGCCCCATGCAGATTTGTTTCTTCCATGACTCTAACCGCTGACTAAGGAGCATGTGAGATTGGGGGGCTGAGGACATGGAAGGGTGTAGTAACATGGGGAGAAGTTAAAGGTTTAGGGCTTTCTCTGTGGGGAGTTTGAGTCTCCCATCCCCCGCCTATCCCAGGAAGGGAGCCTGTGACCCACCAGACCCGTTGCACATTACCAAGGGGTCTCATGGAGAGGAGGGACCCCAAGTCTCAAAAACACCAGAGCCCAGGTCCCGGAGACACAGCAGGTGTGGCAAACCAGTTGGTCAACACGGAAACAATCTTTTGGGTCTAGGGTTTTATCTTCTCCGCATTTCTCTATGCCCATGAAGTTACACATTCCTCCTGCTGCTGAAGGTCAAGGCTTTTTTTTTTCCCCCAGAATAAAAAACTCTTTTATTGAACTGGGAGAAGGATAAACATGGGGAGTCTTTATCTGATGGGGTGTCCAGACTCAGGGAGGCCTGGCCTGGGGGCGGCGGAGCAAGAGGCGGCAGCGAGGTTGGTGCCCTGGAGCTGGGGCTGTGCGCACTTGAGGGATGGCTACACGGCCGGGCATGGGGCCTTGGAGCACAGTGCAGGCCATGCAAGGCTTGAGCGAGCACAGCTCCGCGGGGCTGCAGCGGGGAGACAGAGAAACTGAGGCAGGTGCAGGGGCAGCAGTGAAGACATCCTGTCCTCGGACCAATCAGGGGGTCTCAGGAGGTTGACCTGAAGGGCGCCGAGGACAGTCAGACCCCCGATTCTTCCCCGCAGGACGAGGCCAGTGGAGAGCAGGAGGGGGGCTGAAGATGGACAGACATCCAGCTCTACCCCGGGGGTCGGGGGAGGAACAGGCTGGGCAAAAAGAGGACTTACCCTGGCATCCAGTTAAATGGTTAACAGAGAGGTGGGGGGGCGCCCCTCTGGACACCCCATTTGCAGCCAGAAGGGCAGCTGGGGGACTCGAGGTTGATCCACCTCTCATTCTCAACCTTGGGACACAGGATCTTCCGAGGCCAGGAAGATGCTCTATCTTCCACCCCCAGGACAAGATTAAGGGTCCCCGAATCTGGACAAACACCTCATTCTCAGACACCTCCAGACTAGACAGGCGCAGCATTTTCTCTCACATCCAGAAAAATCAAGTCTGGGTGCACCTCCCCCCCCCCCCCCCAAGGTCTCTCATTCTCTGAGACGGTAAGGACTGTGACCAGGAAAGCAGGTCCTGAGCCATGCCTGTAAAGCACGGGCTCCAAGTCGGAGCCCACCCCATCGAGCAAGCGGTGCGCCAGGCTCAGCGCCGCAGCTGAGTGCCAGTCCGGCTCCCATCCTGCTGCCTTGGCCTCCAGCAGAGATAGCTCCAGAAAGTAGGTGGCAAAGAGCCCCAAAGGTCAAGGCTTTAAAGCCTGACACATCAAGAGGAAGGCTGCAGCTTCTGTACTTTCTGCCCCAGGTGGCAGGCTTTGCCTCACAGAGGCGACTGCACAATTAATTGCCTTCGTCCCAATCAGCCTCTCCTACAAGACCCAGCTCACTCCCCTGTCTGGTCCAAGCCCACCCCTGGGTCTCCTTTCTGATTCCTTTTTTCAGTGTATTTTCTTAACAGCCCATTTCATCAGGGTTAGTCTGCTATCTTCTCCCGTTTCACATCTGCACGTCTGGCCTCTCCAGCTAGGATAGGTTCTTCCATGTCCGGGCAGCAGAAAGAGCACAGAGCTGAGGTTCACAGCAGCCTTGGGTTCTAGCTCCAGACTCACCGTTAAACACAGACCTCATCACACCTTCTCGGGGCCTCGGTTTCTTCATGTGTAAGATGAAGCCATGCAGGGAACAGCACTGTCCTCCTCCTCCTCCCTCCATGGCAGACATACTACAGAAGGAAGCCCTCTTTCCCACAGATCCAGGCCTCCCGGCCCTTCTGCACACAGTTCTCTGCGTGGCCACACCTGCTCCATCTGTACCTCAGCGTGAGCTCGTCCGCCACTCCCTGGGCTAGATGGTTTCCAAGGACGCTGTAAATACAGTGGGCCCCACAACAGAGCACCCAGAGAAGATTATGCAAAAAGTGGGAACAGGAGATCCTCCCTGACAGTGTTTGGACTCTGAAGTGGCCACCTCTGGTGGGAATAATGGACTCTGAAGTTCTCCAGATGAAGGCCCTTACAAGGCGGTCTCATCTCCAGCTCAGCTCTGCCTCCACTGTGTTCGAAGGAACCTTAACGCCAAGCTCCTCCAGCAGGGGTGAGGTCGGCTATCTCTCCACCCGCCTTGGGGCACAGGGCCGAGCCCAATTCATGCTTCGACCTAAGGAAATCATCCAGCAGTTGAGAGAGAGGGCAGGGAAGAGATACAGCCGCCAAGGTCTCGGAGAGATAACATGTCAGCATGAGAAGGGCGTGAGGCATGAGTGGAAGCCCCTTGGGGTCACACAGACTGTCTGGTCTCCTACAGAAAACCCAGGGGGAGACCACAGCCATTCCGACATGAGGCACAGACTTGCCCACACAAAGTTTAAATCCTGATTTATCAGGACACATGGCCTCTTCTGACTGTACCTCTTTCAATACCCGTGCCATAGAAGGGAAAGGAGGCGGCCACACCTGTCCCTTACCCCCGAGCCCTCAGGGAGAGAATGAAGCCCTCACACCTGAACTCCCTGCCCTCCACCCTCCCAGGCTGGGGGCATTCTCCTTCATCCCAGCTTCTAGTACTACTGTCAACAGCCTCGAAGGGCAGGTTGAGATCGGCTGAGGGACCCCCAGGATCTGGCTCCCACGCTTCACTGCCCCTCCTTTGGCAGCACCTGACACGCTCCCAAGCCCCAGGGCCTTCTTGCCAAACCTCGCAAAAAGCTTAAAAGCCCACAGCTGCCTGCAGGAGCCCGCTTCTCCTCACCATCAGCCCAGAGTACCGCAGCTCTGGAGCACTACAGCTGGGAGCAGTCAGGTGGACAGGAAGCCTCATCTCCCAAGGGGTCTGTCTGAAGCCCAGGCCTGCCTGCTCCAGTGGGGGGTCCTGCGGCGAAGGGCCCCAGGCAAGACTGGCTTTGATGATCAAGCCCTTCCCCCCACAACGCCTAGGAAAGGGAAGGCCCTCCCTCATTCTGCTTGTGCACTCAAGTGTTAAGGAGCAGGAGGAAGAGGGGGTGGGGGAGAAGGCCAGGAGCCAGGGTCATTTGGCCTCCTCAAAGGTCCGCCAGTAACTTATTAAGCTTCCCCATCCTTATTCGCACTGAGGATCCCCACGGAAGTATCAGTTTACTCTGCAAAACCAGTTCCTGCTGCTTAAAGACCGAGCTTGGTGAATGGCAGTGGGAAACCGGACACCCCTGGGAACAACACTGTTCTGGGGGAAATGAAGCGCTGGGAAAAGACACAGCACTCCCACAGGTTATAAACCATTTTACTGTCAGCTGCACACTCCGACAGGGAGCTGGGGCCACCAAAGGAGAGGATGTACCACCAAAATGTGATCACCTCAAACTCTAGTAGGAGACCCATCTTTCTCACAGTGAGACAGTGAAACACATTTACTTGTGTGTGTCAACCTTTCCAGTAACAGGTGACACCGTGAAGCCCGCAGAAAGGCTGCGTCTCTCCATTTCCAATTTGAAGACCAATTCTGCACCCCATGTGAGGGAAGGCCTTCTGGAGCACCACGCGTGGGGACCACGGTGCACTGGTGCATCCTGGGGAGACGTTCCAGGAGGACCACACCTGGGGACCATGATGCACTGGTGCATCCTGGGGAGACGTGCCGGGAGCACCACACCTGGGGATCATGGTGCTCTAGTGCATCCAGTAAGACTAAGGTGAGAGAATCAGTGCATCGAAATCCAAACCCAGAGGATCATCCAAATATTCTCAGGAGGAAAACACCCTGCCTTTCACTACTCTGCTGTGAACTAAGCGCTAGCACATGGGAGAGAGGGCAGCTCGCTATTCCTCCACCACACACCTTGGAACCCCTTCAGCCACACTCTCCTGCGCTTCGGCTGCTCCACTGGCCGGCTGAGGAATCAGGCTCATCAGTGTGGTGCTAACAAGTCACACAGGGAATCTGGGCTCTGCGATCCTCACTTCCCTTCCTGCCTGGTCACAGCCCACGTGCATCCAGGCCCGCTGTGTCCTCAGTCACCAGAGAACCCAGAGGAGGACATGCAGCTGAATCTAGTGACGCCTCACACCCTGCTCCCCAAACCCACAGCACAGGGGCCACCACCCACCCAGCATCAAAGGGCAATACGGTGCCCACTCTCCAAACTTTTCCTTTGTTCTCTTTCAAAGTTACTGCTCCCCATGAAACACTGCAGTGTGATCACTGAGATCCCCGAGAGCCTTTTCCAGTGAACCACATGGTAAGACCAGCACCCACAAATTCTCCCTTTCTGACAGACAAGGCCCACCAGGAGCACAGTGCCCCAGGCTGGTATTGCTTTGAGGTTTAGGTTCAAGGGTCTGCAAGATGCCAAAGCATCAGAACTCCAGGTGAAAAGTGGTTTGTCGGCCAGGGTTTATCTATAGGATTCTGGATACTTCTAACAATCTAAGAAAACAAGAAGCCTACCAACGAATGTCACCCAACCAGAGCCCCAACATGCCTTCCCCCATCTCTCCCATATGCGGCATTCTCCTGCCCAAACAAGGAACCTTAACACAAGAAATGCCCCCGTGGCTGCACTCGCCACCACGCCCTCCCCATCAGGCCTGTGGCCCAGACCACCACCAGCTCTGAAAGCCAGCAGTCTCCTGGCAGCATTATGAAGTTGGGAGCCTCCCGCAGCCTCAATAAGAAAGGGAGCCAGTGCATGGGGACCAGCAAGGTGTCAGGCATCTTTCAACTTGCCCAGCCCTCCAAGGTGGGGGGCTTCCATCCCTACATGGCCCCCTAGGAAACCTGTGCTAGGAGATGGGCTTCAGGTCACCAGGTGGTGGATGGCTTTGAAGCCAGAAGGTGGTACCATTCCTGGGAAGTTCAGGGTGTGCCCAAGGGGGTCTGGATATTCTGGAGTATTAAAAGCCCATTTTTGTCATAGGGCACAGGGCTTGCTGCTTATGACACAACTCTACCCACCTTCCCCATCGCCTAGAAAACTGATCCACGTGCATTTTTATTTCAGAGGCCATGAAGCACGGAAGACAACACCGTACCAGGAGCAGAAAGATCAGGTTTCCGATGTCAGGTCTGACACCCACGAGCTGTCTGTAACCCTGAGTAAGCCACTTAGGAACAGAAACGAAGCCAAGGCCTCATCTCCTCATCTGTAAAATGGGGGTCATAATACCTGAACCACCCACCTCATACTTTTTATAGATCTTCTGATGACTGTTCTCTCTCTATCCTACGATGAACCTACAATTAAAGTGAATGCAGCCAGCACACTCCTGCCAGAACCAACAGGATTTGTGTATATTTGCACATGCATGCACACACACACACATCCTCATCATGATCACATCTTGATTGCTCATTGCCCTGGTGGCTGACAGTCTGTCCTAGAGGCCAATCTGTTTTCTGCCCATGCAGCCTGCGTGGCACATCATGGTGTGGGGCGTGACTGTTCAGACCAAAGGGAACCCTCACCAATTCCCCAGTAGGCTGGCACCCTTTCTCCTCACACCCAGCACTGGAATGACCTGAGGGATCCAGAGGGCCAGTCTAGCCCCTCAGACCACCTCAGGGGCCTTAGATCTCTACCTACAGCACCTCTGCCAGAGAAGGGAGCCAGACCCCAATGCAATAGACTGGGCTGGGCACCCTCTACCATCAGATGCAAGGACGGTGATTGCCACTTCTATACTAAGTGCCAGGCACTCTTCTGAGTATTTATTATTTATATTCTTTTTTGGAGAGAGAGAAAGACAATGTGAGCACAAGCAGGAGAGGGGCAGTGGGAAAGGGAGACATAATTTTTTTTTCTTTTTTTTAGTTTCATATCTTGAGAGAGTAGGGGAGGGGCAGAGAGATAATTCCAAACAGGCTCCATGCTGTCAGCATGAAGCCCAGTGCGGGGCTTGAACTAACCAACAACGAGATCACGACCTGAGCTGAAGTCGGACGCTTAACTGACAGAGCCACCCAGGCGCCCTGGGAGGGACAGAATCTCAAGCAGGCTCCACGCCCAGTACAGAGCCTGACATGGAGCTCAATCTCACCACGTTGAGATCATGACCTGAGCCGAAATCAAGCTCAGGTCATAACTGAGTGAGCGCCCCCTGAGTGTTTTAAATATACTGACTTATTTTTCCTCAGTCCAATCTTGTTAGGATTCTCAGTTAACAAATGAGGAAACTGAGGCATGAACACGCAGAGCAACAAGCCCAAGCTGATATCAGCTTTTAGTGCAACCATTCACATCAAATCAAAATGTGCAGCCTCGAACACAAGGGCCTGTGCTGGAAAAGAAAATAAACTACATGGTTGGAAACAGAAAAGGTTTACGCAAAGATTATTTAACTTGCTTGTGAAGTCTGCCATCAGAGAGTTTCAGCTCCGAAGCTGGTGAAGGTGCTGCCTTGGCCTGGTTACATTACTGAACCTCTCAGCCCCTCAGGTCCTGCATCTGCAGAACCAGGGGTACCGTGAGAGCAGTGGGCACACAGTAGGCACTCAGCAGAGGGAGGGTCTTCTGAGAGGAAGCCAGCTGGAGCTGAGTAGTAGTGACTGGGGGGCAGTGAGCACCCAGGATTTTCTGCAAAAGCCTTTTTAGAGGAGAAGGAGCTAGATGGGAGGAAAGCATCCGCCACCCTTTGGACGGAATAACCCCTTTAGATGGTTAAAGCTCAAAGAGGGATAATCACACCATGTGGCCACCAAAACAGAAACAATACACTTGCCTAAGAACAACCTCCAAGGTCTCTACCAACAGCAGGTCGGCGCTCTAAGACAAGCCAGTTCTGGTTCGAAGGACCCTGTGTTGAGAAGGTAAGCCCCTGGAGGCTATGCACAGTCTCCTGCTTTAAGAGCTCAGTGCTTTCCTGAGAGCCTCGCTGGGGAGAATGGGGAGGAGACAGAGGGGGGAGGAGACAGAGGGGGGAGGAGACAGAGGGGGGAGGAGACAGAGGGGGGAGGAGACAGAGGGGGGAGGAGACAGAGGGGGGAGGAGACAGAGGGGGGAGGAGACAGAGGGGGGAGGAGACAGAGGGGGGAGGAGACAGAGGGGGGAGGAGACAGAGGGGGGAGGAGACAGAGGGGGGGAGGAGACAGAGGGGGGGAGACGGGGGGGGGGGGGAGACGGGGGGGGAGACAGAGGGGGGGGAGACAGAGGGGGGGGAGACAGAGGGGGGAGGAGACAGAGGGGGGAGGAGACAGAGGGGGGAGGAGACAGAGGGGGGAGGAGACAGATGGGGGAGGAGACAGATGGGGGAGGAGACAGATGGGGGAGGAGACAGAGGAGGCAGTCAGCCAGCCTGGGAGGCCTGGCCAAGTGGCTCAGGCCATGTTTCCAGCTCCACTGTGTCCTCTCCCAGAAACCCACCCAGGCCAAGCCTCCTGAGCAGCACACAGTGTAGGAATCACTCTCTAGACAAAACCACCCTGGCACAGGGCTGACAGCTGCCGCACGCATGGGAGAGAGCTCACTTTCTGGCTCCCCCAAAGTTCCAAAGCCAGGTGCAAACAAGCCATCCTGCCCTGTCTTGTTAGGCTGGAGAAAGGCACTGGGGAGCACACTCAGGCCTTCTCAGGTCGATCTGTCTACACCAAGTATACAGGCTCCCCAGTGCTGCTCCAGCAACTTTCCACAGCCTCACCAAGATCCCGGGCTGATGCCTGACGGGGAAACAGGGATAGGAGATGAGACAGCAATCTTGGGAGAAGGGAGCCAAGAGGGACTCAGCTGCCCGCTGCCTCCGAATCACAGAAGGGACAAAAGGAAACCACTCAAAGGCCCTGTGTTTGTTTCCCATTTGCTAAACGAGGAGCAGGCGGAACAGGATTAGTGGTTCTCAGCCTGGCTGCGCATCACAATCATCTGATTACAAGCATCCAAGACAGCTTTTAAACAACACTGACGACCAAGCCCACCCAGGCCAGTTAAAAGCCAAATCTCCCCGGGGGCACCTGGGTGGCTCAGTTGGTTAGGTTAGGCGTCTGACTTCAGCTCAGGTCATTAACTCACAGTCTGTGAGTTCGAGCCCCGCGTCGGGCTCTGTGCTGCCAGCTCAGAGCCTGGAGCCTGCTTCAGATTCTGTGTCTCCCTCTCTCTGCTCATCATCTGTCTCTGTCTCAAAAATAAATAATTAAAAAAAAAAAAAAGCCAAATCTCTCACTTTGTGGAGGGGCGGGGAACACGTGCAGCATGTTAGGTATTCTGGGGTGAGACCACCACCACCACACTGGGTCTCTCATTTCCCTCCTGGCTTTAACCCTCTACCAGCCACACCCCAGCAGGGCTTGTTCTGAAACACCCCTCTGTCACAGTCTCCTGAGCCTTAACACCACAGAGGGACATTTATCAGGCCCCAGGCATGTCCCAGCCGTGCCTCTGGCTAGCATGAGAGAGGATCGGGGTGGTAAATGAGCCCCAGTCACCGTATGACCAGATTTCTGTAACGTCACATGAGAGCTGGGTTCCAGCTCTGCTGTTAACTCGCTGCATAGCCCCAGCCGAGCCCCTCTCCCACCGCCCCCCGTTCCCCCACCCTGACCCCCTTGCTTGTGTAGAATGAGGGTAGCTCTGGGCTTCAGCCCAGCTTTCCAGAGCACTGATGCTTCCTCTAAACCTTGGGCTTCCTACACTCGGAGGTCCAGGCAGGAACCAGGTGGCACTTGCCCCAGCAACACCCCAGGCTAAGGCATCTGTCCCAGTCCACCATGGGGACTCGAGATCCCAGCTGAGGACTTGAGCCGTTCCTGGGTGACACAAGCTATGGCAAGAGCACACTATGAGTGTGTCTGCTGCTCAGGACAGCACTCAGATGCTCACAATAAGCTCTCAAACGGATCTGTAAACAAGAAATACACATGGCAAGCTGTCAGCCACTTGGGAAGCACAGAAAATGACTAAAAAAGGATTGGAACACTCTAACACATGACGTTGCAACCAAATAAAGACCGAGGTCTGTTCTCACAGCAGGCTGTGCCTCAGAAGCATGCTTGGGGAGAGAGATGCTAACTCCTCCCCTTTGGGGCCTGTGTGACGGACTTCCTCGGGTATTAATAACCACCAGCTGTCCCCACAAAAGCCAGAGACTCCCTTCTTAGCAAAGAGATTTTGGCTGGGAAGGATGGTGAACTATGAGCCCCTCTGATGTGCTGAGATGGCAGGAAGGCAGGGAGACATCTGCCTTCTGTCCTTTAATGTGAAGTTTTACTCAGATGGCCATCGTTTACGTGGTAACAACAGAAGACAGAAAAGCAAGCATCCAGGTACCTCGCTCTGCAGAGCAGGCCAAGGTCTCCTTCATGGGGTGCGGAGACGGCTCACTTCCAGATGGAAAAGGACCCCTCCCTCCAGCATGTGCCCACCAGCCCAAGGCAGGACATTAGTCTGGATGCCAGACCAGCAGCAGATCCAAGAAAAACCGAGGTGCACAGGGAGCATTCCTGTCCTCCACAGGGAAGAGGGTCAGATTAGTTCATACTAAGGCCTCAGCAGCTAACAGCCGAGCGGGGCCTTTATAGGTCATGTAGGGGTAGGTAAGGGGAGAAGAAAAATGGCTCCATCCACTCTCCCTCCAAGTCCAGACACTAAAATGGGAATTGGAGGGGTTGTGTGTTCTCACCTCTGCTACCACCATGCCCCTCACTGCCTCCCAACTTCTCTTCTGGACAGATGTGATTCCAATTCAAAAATGAAGTCACTGACCTAGACCCAGAAGACCTCAAGGGGAAAGGGATGCTTCTGTGTCTGACAATTTAATCCTGGCTTGATTTAAGCAGGAACTTTTAAAAAGTCCTCATATCTTAGGACTATCCATCATCAGCAGGAGTATCCTGGCTGCCAGGACTCAAGATTAATTGCTTTGATGTGGAAAAATCCCTACAATGACTCCAGGTGAAAAGGTTATTCCTTTACAATAAACAAGAAGAAAAAAAAGATGGCGGGGGGGGGGGGGCGCGGTGCGGGGGAAGGAAAGGAAAATAAAAGAAATGCTGACTGACCCTGTTCAAGTAGCCCCCCACTGTCATTAAGCCATCGAAACGGGGCAGAGACACAGCACTTTTAAGCTGGGGCTGGGGTCTCAAGCCCTTTATGATTAACATCACGTATGTTCTTATTAGACACTCTCCTCATTCCTCCAGAAAATAGGAGACCAGCATCTGGCACAGAGCCATATGTTCCACAAAAACCTCCTATCATCCTCTCCATTTATGTTTTTAGCATCTCTACCTCATTACCATACTCATTACCATACCATAGAGGGTGGGGACCCATCTAACTCAGCGCAACACCCAAAGCATGCCATGAGCTGTGTGTTAAATGCAGAAATCATGCAAGCTGGCTATCTCACAGGTATCAACACCAAATAAAGCCCCTCAACCGCAGAAACCTGTGGGGCTGTGAGGTTTCGTGGGGCACACACCAGTTCAATCTCTTTGTTTGCTAACTGGCTGTTTCAAATCCACACTGCCAGACCCTAAGAGGTAAAGCCCACAGCTACCCTCGCAGCACCCTTTGAAAAGTGTCACTGAAGCCACCTTCCAGGAACCAGATGCAAAAAGCCAACAGCTGGTCTCACTTTACTGTGGGGATTCCCAGAGCCGAAAACAAAACAAAAAATCGAAACAATGATTCTCCCAAGGACCGGAGAGAGGAGAGAACAGGGGCCTCCAGAAGGAAAGGGTAACGGGTTCAGTCCTTTTTTGGGGTAAGACTATGGTAGAACACACAACCTAAAACCAAGTAAAATACACATTAACATTTACCATCTTAACCAATTTTAAGCGTACGGGTCAGTACCATTACCGCATTCACACCGTTGCACTTACCACCATCCTAACGGTTTCTAGGTCTATGAATCTGACTGTTCCAGGTCCCTGATTGTAAGTGGAATCATGCAGTATTCGTCTTTTTGTGACTGGCTTATTTCACTTAGCCTAATGTCCTCCAGGTTCACCCATGTTGTAGAAGGTGTCAGAATTTCCTTCCTTTTTAAGGCTAATATTCCATTGTGTGTACGCACACCATATTTTGTTACCCATCCACCCACTTGGGTTATTACTTCTACACCTTGGCTATTGTGAATAATGCTGCTGTGAACGTGGGTGGTGTTCCTTGCCTTTTAAGTCAAAGAGGATTTCGAAAACCAGGCAGCCTCCTTAAAGACTAAAAGTTCAATTTTCTTTTTTTTTTAATTTTTTTTTAAATGTTTATTTTTTTTTCTTTTTTTCTTTTTTTTTTAATTTTTTTTTTTTTCAACGTTTTTTATTTATTTTTGGGACAGAGAGAGACAGAGCATGAACGGGGGAGGGGCAGAGAGAGAGGGAGACACAGAATCGGAAACAGGCTCCAGGCTCCGAGCCATCAGCCCAGAGCCTGACGCGGGGCTCGAACTCACGGACCGCGAGATCGTGACCTGGCTGAAGTCGGACGCTTAACCGACTGCGCCACCCAGGCGCCCCTAAATGTTTATTTATTTTTGAGAGAGACAGAAACAGAATGCGAGTGGGTTAGAGGGAGAGAGAGAGGGAGACACAGAATCAGAATCAGGCTCCAGGCTCTGAGCTGTCAGCACAGAGCCTGAGGTGGGACTCGAATTCACAAGCCTTGAGATCACAACCTAAGCCAAAGTCGGACGCTCAACCGACTGAGCCACCCAGGCACCCCTAAAAGTTCAATTTTCCTGAGCATACCATATTTTTTTGGTTTGGTTTTTTTTGGTAATTACCTCATACTTTCTAAGCTCTTCCCATCCAAATGTGAACATACACTCGCATTTCAGAGTCACATCATGAATTCACCTCCCAGCTCCATCTGGCTGCTCCAGGCCTTCTGGGGACTCTCAGGGTGGCAGCTATCATCAGGACCACCATAATAGCTGCTCCCAGTTGACCCTGTTCCTGCCAACCTGATCTTCCCCAGTGGTTCAAGCTCTCCTTTCCAGAGACTATACCTGGGAGCTCACACACACCTGGGAATTTAAATGACCTATGGACTTTGGCACGACCATCCCTTCTCACCACGTGCCCCCCTCCCAAAAGAACCCAACCCAACTAGACCCTTTGGAGGAGGAGGATGGTTATGGAAATGGAAGTCCCATGTCCTGACCTTGACCTCCCAGAGCAGGGAAGGAACCTCAGTCATTCAGAACTAGAGGAAGACACTTTCGAAAGGAAAAAAGAAAAGAGGAAACCTTCACTGGTGACGATTCCAATTACTCTCTGTTTAAAAAGGCTGTGAAAGGGTTCATCAAAGAGGCTTTGCCTTTATTTATTTATTCATTTTTAATATATGAAATTTATCGTCAAATTGGCTTCCATACAACACCCAGTGCTCATCCCAAAAGATGCCCTCTTCAATACCCATCACCCACCTTCCCCTCCCTCCCACCCCACATCAACCGTCAGTTTGTTCTCAATTTTTAACAGTCTTATGCTTTGTCTCTCTCCCACTCTGACCTCTTTTTTTTGTTTGTTTTTTTTTTTAAGAAATCAATTTCTCCCAGTTGTTGGGTTTTTTTTTTAATTTTTTTTTCAACGTTTTTTATTTATTTTTGGGACAGAGACAGACAGAGCATGAACAGGGGAGGGGCAGAGAGAGAGGGAGACACAGAATCGGAAACAGGCTCCAGGCTCCGAGCCGTCAGCCCAGAGCCTGACGCGGGGCTCGAACTCACGGACCGCGAGATCGTGACCTGGCTGAAGTCGGACGCTTAACCGACTGCGCCACCCAGGCGCCCCAATTTCTCCCAGTTTTTGAACACCGGATGGATAAAGACCCAGTTTCAATGCAGGCGATGCACCACAGCAGGGACAGTGGAGTCTAGTTTGTCACCTAAAGCTGCCTGCAGCAGTACTCAGGCTGGTCCTGGACCCTCTGGGGCAGGCGCACTGCTTCTTTCAGACACCAAGTGGCCGGGCGGCCCATCAGTCGGCATTTACTGCCCCCAGTCCCTGGTAAGTCCAAGGCTGCCAGTTCCTGCCCTGAGAAAAAAGCTGGAAACGGGTGCAGGACCTAGAAAAGCAGGTAGGAGCTGAAATGGCAGGGCTCAGGAAGACAAATAAACCTACGTTCACAGAGGAAGACCAAGGTAAGGTGCTCTGACAGGAAAAAGTACTAAGACAAGACACAGGAGTGGAGGGGGAGGCAGGCGGGCACAGAGTGGGGCAAAGACATAAGTACTACAGCCTGGTAACAGGCACAGTCTGCCAGCACCAGCCTCCAGCTCTGCAGCAGGTGCCACGCGGGAGTGCAAGCACTCTGACCCAGGGAGTCAAGTACAATTATTCCCCTTAGACAAAGGAGGAAATGGTTTAGAGGGGTCAGGTCGCTTGCGCCAGGGGAGGAAAGACCCTGCTGTCTACTGTCTACAGAACATTTGGGAGGACACTGTCCAGGAAGGACACTGTCCAGAGCACCACCCCCCACCCCCAGGCCCCAGCACATGGGCTGGGGGCAAACGAGGTGAAGGCAGCCTGAGAGTTTACCTCCCAAAGGAAGAAACCAGGATGATGACAGATGATGGAAAGAGAAGCAGGTCAGATCTAAGCACTTCTTCCTCCCAGGCGACCTATACTTCAGTCTCCATCTGCCTTCCTCGGAAAGTGGGGGCAAGCCATTTTGGATTAACTACCCTAGGCAGCTAAAGAAACCACCCACTCTTCATTTTTCTGGCATCTCAACCTTGGGACATGTACAGCTGCGACTTAGTCCCTTTCCATCTGAAAAGTCCAATTTTGTAAGCTCTATGCTATAAAATTCCAACATTCAGAATTCTCACCGTAAAAAGGAGAGAGTGGCTAGAAGACCAACTTGGCACAAGAAGTGACAACCTGCTTCAAAGTTTCTGATACTTTTTTTAAATTTTTTTTTTTACTGTTTTTTCTTGACAGAGAGACAAAGACAAAGCAGGAGCAGGGGAGGGGCAGAGAGAGAGGGAGACACAGAATCTGAAACAGGCTTCAGGCTCTGAGCTGTCAGCACAGAGCTCAAGGCAGAACTTGAACTTAAGGGCTGTGAGATCACGACCTGAGCTGAAGTCAGATGCCTAACTGAGCCACCCAGGCACCCCCAGAGTTTGATACTTTAAGCAGCCACAATTCCACATTTTAAAGGAAAGTAAACTGTTCTGACTGGTTACAAGAGCAGGAGGAAAAGCCTGTTTGGTTGCTGTGGTTTGGAAAGAAGGCATTCATTTTTAAAGTTTTAAAGCCATTAAGCCTAAACATTACTAACCTCAGGGGAGCCAAACTGGCTAGACAAAGTTGAAAACAATCAATGTTAATTTCCACCCCCCAGGGACTGGGCCTCCCTAGTACCTGACAGATGGCATCTCCATCAACAAAGCAAACACCACATGAAAGCTTGCAGGTTGGTGTGAAAGCAGCGGGGGTCCCCTCTAAGAGTGGGATTCAAAGGCTCCAGCCACCCCACCCCATTTCGATCTCATTTGCCCCCAGTGACCTCCTCAACAGTCAGGTCCCCAGTCCCTGATGTGTGTCAGGCACTCAAGGGACACACAGAATGAAAAAAGCAAGGCCCTGGGGCATCTGGGTGACTCAGTCGTTAAGTGGTTAAGCTCCTCTGACTTTGGCTCAGGTCATGATCTCATGGTTCAGTTCGTGAGTTTGAGCCCCTCGAGCCTCTCCCTCGGATTCTGTGTCTCTCTCTCCCTCTGCCCCTCCCCTGCTTGTGCTCACTTGCTCTCTCTCAAAAATTAACATTAAATGTACATATATGCACATATATGTACACACACACGGACCTGTCTTCCAATTAGTCTAGAAAGAAGCAACAGGTCAGGGAACTCTGTAGGACTATTTTCGCCTAGAGATAGGATCCTGGGTCCAAGCCCAGCACAGTAATGAACTCCCTGAATGCCAGGACTTACTTTCTGAATTTACTTACTCCAGACTCACTCCAGAGTGAGTCGTTGTCTGTTCTGTTGTTTCGTATCTTGTCTCTAACACACGCTGAAATGTTTCCATGCTGATGGGGTGAGACACAAAGATGTAGTGCCTACTTTTAAGGTGTTTCACTGCTGGTGGCAAATAAAATCATGAGATAATATGTGTAATAGGCCTAAGACACTCCACACCATGAGCACACAGTAAACTTTTTAAAAAGCTCATATAGGAGAAAAATATGTACGGCAAATCAAGCACATACGTGCATGCTCATTGGACTAACCCAAACCAATCACAGTGAACCTCTTGGAAGGGCCCGTCCATAAGCCACCCACTAAGAAATCAACGAAGCACGCCCAGAGGGGCAGACCTGCCCACGATACCCTCTGCTCCACCAGTGTGCATCTTATCCTCACGGCTGGCAGGGAACCTGCACAAGGCCCTCATTCAACCCTCCTCATAGTCTCTGAGGCAGGCGCTATTCATATCCTCGTTTTCAGATAAACACTCTCAGAGATGAAGCTGCCCGAGGTCACCAATCTGAGCGGTGAGCTTGCAGGATCCCGCGCCTCTGCAGACAGAGGCTTACAGTTCCTTTTTGTGCTGTGTTTGGCCCCTTCATACTGACCAAATGCCAGGTCAGCCTGGGAGAGGAGCCACTGCCATGAGCATTCACAGACTCAAGAAACTTGGCACTATTTCACCTGAGCCTCATGACAACCTGCAATATGGTATTACCCACACTTTACAGGGGAGGTTCAATGATCCAGCCTAAGTCACATCGGTAGGAACAGGGACACACAAGTTTCTAGACCCTTGAAAGAATAACATGACCCAACCTGACAAAGCAGTGGAGTTTGCCCTTACTTCTGCCCCCGCCCCCCAGCTTCCATCTGGTTCTTCCCCCTCTGGCTTCACCTTCCTGGCCTTCGCCCCCACAGAGCTCGCTCATCCATTCCACGGGCGAGTGGCTAACATCCTGCCCCCAGCTGAGAAAGCAAACCCGACTACCCCCTCCCAGCCAACGGAAGTGTGCCACCGTACGACATTTCTGGACACCCTGCTTTCAAGCTCCACTTTCCTTTCCAACTGATACGAACTCTTGAACTGGGCCAGAAGTGGCAACAGTTTTACTAGCAGTTGCTCGTAAACTTTCAACAGAGCAACTGGCAGTTGTATCATATGAGGACAGTAAAATTAATTAATACACATCAGGGATGGTTGTGTTTGGTAGCTTCAATAAAATAATCAATGAGATAAGTCATCAGAAGCAGCTCAATCCGTCAGGCCTATGTCAGCAGGCTTTTTCTCTCCTTTTCCCTATCGGCATCATGTAATCACCCCCTTTTCTTCTTTCTCATAAAAACCCCTTACTTTCCCCACACAGTAACCCCACTCTCTGGTTACTCGGTCATGTTTGGTGCTCCCTGAATTGCGATTCTGAGACCCTGAGTGAAGGGCTTGTTCTTTTCAGTTTTGCCTCCTTTTCTAGGTGGACAGAAGCAATGGGAGGCTCCCCCGATCCCCCCGAAGCTGTGTTTGCCCCATCAGTATAGGGTATAGGGTCAAAGCATGGCCCTATACTTCGAACACCTCCCTCCCCCCTTTAACCTCTTGAGAAACCTAAATCCCAAGCCAGTGGAAACCTTGCAGGGTGTAGCTGGCACAGCCCTTCCAAAACCTCCACCTTCCATGAACATACCACCAACAAACTCAGAACTGGGGGCCTCTTCAACACCTCCATCAACCTTGCTGAACCCACCGATTTAAGAGTACTTCCTCATCCTCCTTGGTCTTCCTCCTCAATACCAGAAAAACGACTGCAATTCTATCTTAAGATTAAGGACCAAGGCCCTGAATCTGTGGCCAAGTAGGAGAAAAACTCTGCCTTTCCAGAAAGAAAGGCTGAATAAGGAAAACTGCTATTAGCCCTGGACGTGAGCCACGCGGGCGGCTTTACGGAGGGGCGAAGCCTGCCTGGGCAAGTTCTTCAGGGACTCCTCCTGACAAAGGAGTTGTAACGTCCCACATGCTGATCTCGGCACCAAACACCAAAACCCAAGGCAAGGGAGAGACCCTTCTTTTTTTCTCAAACCTTGAGAAATCCACTTCCCTCCTTTTCGTCACAAAGGGCATCGGTGCCTCTAACCGCTTCCTACGTCTCTGGTGCCTAGTGCACTACGAAAGTTGTTTCTACCTCCTTCATTCACCCAGCAGTGCTGGATTCTCAACACTCTCGGCTCCGCTCTGAATGTGTGAGCAACAAAGGACGCCAACTCGCTCCACCTACAAGCCGCATGGCCCATCCTCGGCATCGGAGAGCTTCGCGGCCTGGCTTAGCCAATATTCTGCTGGAAGCACAAACTCAAACCACCTGCCCGGTGGTGGGGTGACCCCCCCCCCCCCGCCCCCAGCCAAGCTTCCACCCCCCCCCCCCGCTCCATTCTGTGCCCAGACCTTGGGGGAAGGGCTCACAAAAAGACCCTTCTTAAACGAATGGCCACTGGCTATGAGAAAACTTGAGCTAAAAGTGGAGAAGGAAATTCGTGGCGAGAGAACATGTATCAGAAACAGGATTCAGGAAAGAAGGGCCGTTCAGAAGGAGAGGAGCCGGGACAAAGTTCGGATTCGCAGAAGCAGAGGTTTGAGTGGGTCCCTTGGGCCAATCCTGTACCAGGTTTTTGGGCTCCGTGCTGTGAACAGCCCAAAGCCAGCTGGCAACCCAAGGGGCCTTGGGTGGCACCCTCAGCACCTGGGAGGGAAGGCGTGGCAGCTCAGGGACAGGAGGCAAAGCCCCAACAGTTCAAGGTCTGGAATCAAGGCCAGGAGGGGGAGCCCACGCAGACCAGAAAGGATGGTGTCTATACACATACTCCCCCGCCTCCTCTGTCTTTGTGTGTGTGTGTCTCTCTCTCTCCCCTCCTCGCCTTCAGCCTCCATGGCCTGGCCAAATTCCAGCTCCACTAATTACATCAGACCCACCTTTCACCCCTCCCCACCCTCTGCAATTAACCCCGATTCTCTGCTTCCTGCTGCTCTGGGGGTGCAGGATGAAGTCTGAGGCCAGCTGTTCCCTCCATCCCACCCACCGCCCAACCCCGGAACTGCTGGCCTCATAAGGTGCCTGAAGCAATCCAGTCCCTTCCTCTGGGGCTCCAGGCTGGTGTGAAATCTAGTTTTCAACACGGGAGAGCCTCAGGAAGCAGCGCTCCCAGCCTGGCCCACCACGCGAAGCTTCTGAACTCAGGATCCACCTCACTCTGGTGTCAGTACAGATCCTGGTGGCCCTGCCAACCTTTATAAAACAGACTCTCTACCTACAGCAAGCTATCTCCCTACACAATGGACTACAGAAGGCTTCTTAGAAAGACATTTCAGGGGCGCCTGGGTGGCTCAGTCGGTTAAGCGTCTGACTTCGGCTCAGGTCACGATCTCGCGGTCCGCGGGTTCGAGCCCCGCGTCAGGCTCTGGGCTGATGGCTCAGAGCCTGGACCCTGCTTCAGATTTTGTGTTTCCCTCTCTCGCTGCCCCTCCCCCGTTCATGCTGTGTCTCTCTCTGTCCCAAAAATAAATAAACGTTAAAAAAAAAAAAAAAAAAGAAAGGCATTTCACCAAGCAACCAACGACCAAGAAACCCTGCAGCTCTCCGGGGCTGTTTCCATATCTTATTTGCTGAGCCTCCCTTCTCTAATCTGTAAAATGGGGACAGCAATTTCCTCCCCACTATGCCAGGGCCTGGCTCATAGGAAGCACGGTTATCTTCTTCTAGCCTTCTGACGGGGGTAAAAACTAAGTCTCGAAGTTCCTGCTTGCTATTTCATATGCCTCAACAGCATTTCTTCTAAAACAAAAAAGGAGAAAAAAACAAATAAATCAAGTTCAACTGACACTTAGTCTCCCATTTTGCAGAAACAAAACCTGCCTCTTGGTAGATTTGGGACTGCAAAGCACATGACCCTGGGTCTTCAGCCCCACCTGCCCCACCCTGGTCAGCAGGACAGGAAGGGTCACAGGTCAGGAGTAAATACCTTCTGTTTTGTGTAGAAAAACAGAGTTCTAGTGGCCCTGAAAGCTGCCCCCCTCCAGCTGACTCAGAGTCACGGCCACTCCATCGGGCGGGTCCTGAACCCCAGGACCCTGGTGGGAGTGAGGGTCAGATCTGCTGCAGCTCTCAGTGGTCCTGGGTCTGGTAATGCATTTTGCCCTCCCCTCAGAAGCTCGCTCCAGGTGGGGCACCAAGCACGCTGCTATCCATAGCCCCATATGGGCAACACCCCACGGAGTCTCTCAGAATTCGTCCCCTCGCCCCTGCCTTGGTCCAGACCCCCATGATCTGCCCTGACTCCCCACTCCCTCTGACACCAATCTGTTCTTCATGCTGGTGCCAGCATTGCCTTTTTTAAACTTTCCCTTTTAAAAACTCTCCAAAGATCCCCAAGTCCTTTAGGACGAAGTTCAAATTCATTAGCATGGCATCCACTTCCCTGAAACCTCCTCATCTTTCCAGGCTCCCCCCATCACCACCCGCAAAGACACCCAACCTCTAGCCACCTTGAAGTGATTCAATCAGTCCTCAGACTGTCTTATGTCTCCACAGCTTTGCAGGTGCTTTTCCTCTCCCAGGACACCCCCTTCCACGCACCCCATTTTCAGCCAGCCTAGCTCCCTGCCAATCCTCCAAGACTCAGGACAAGTGTCACGCCCTACAGAAAGCTCCCCATGAGCTTTGCCCTTTCCCAGGCTGGGGAACTCCCTCCTGTGCCCTGTGGCCTCTCTTCCGCCCACTGGAGGTGGGCACCTCAGGTCTGGAGAAAGGCTTTAACAACAAGAGAGAGAAAGGAACCAGGCAACCCCTGGCGAGTGACACCCTCCCCTCTGGGCCCCCAGGGCTTCCTCAGCCCACATTTCATCACTGCACTAGAGACAATGAGGGACAGGAAGTGAGATGAAGGAAAGAGGAAAGGAGGGGTCCGTGCAGACCACCGCCCCTCTCAGGCTCACTTCCCAACACAGCCTGGAAGGTTCCCTCTTGCACTTTAAACTGACCGCGAATAGTCACAGGGAAGGAGGCAAGCTCCCGGGTCAAGCCCATTAACAGAAAAAGAGCTCCTACTCCTGACTGGGGACAGGACACAGGGGCCTCTCTAATGCAGGCCTCCCAGGCCTGGGGCTGCACCGCACAGCTCACGACCACATTCGGTCACCACACCACAATTGCCGGAAGGCTGTCCTGCTGGAGATTCCAGACCAGCATCCAGTAATACTCCAACACAAGGAAACGTGCCCAGGCACACAGTAAAAATCTCAGACCTTCATCCACACGGCAGAGACACAGAAATCTTCATTATTCATTCAGCAGCGATATGAAACACTGCACATCTTAATACGCAAAGGGCGCCAATGGGCAATCCGGCCAGAAAAACAAGGCAATTCTGGCAGTGAGCAACCGGGGTCCTCAAAGTATTCATGCCCTCTGACCCAGCAATTCCATACCAGGAATTTATCCCAAGGAAATGAAAACATTTGTTGAAAGGCTCAAGTACCCAGTATGTTCATGGTTGTATTGTTTATAATTCTGAGACAGAAATAACTCCGTACCAGCGACAATGGTGGAGCCATCAAGTGCCATGTAGACATTAAAATTCATGTAATGAAAGAACATTTAGTGACGTGGGAAAATGCTCATTGCACAGTAAGTGAAAAGAAAGGTTACAAATAGCATAGAGGATATAATCCACACTGTGAAACCCATGTACACACAGACACAGAGATGGAAGGCATAAACACCAAAACGTTAACCACAGCAGCTCTAAGTGGCATGATCATGGGTGAACCTACTTTTCCTGATTTCTCCCCATCTGCGATCAGAAATTTTTATAATAAAAAATGTTACTTTTAACGTCTTCAAAACGTAAATATAAGCTACGAAATCAAGAACATCCCCCCTCCAGAGCGCCTGGGTGGCTCAGTTAAGCGCCCGACTTCGGCTCGGGTCATGATCTCACGGTTCATGAGTTCAGGCCCCACATGGGGCTCTATGCTGACAGCTCAGAGCCTGGAGCCTGCTTGAGATTCTGTGTCTCCTTCGCTCTCTTCCCCTCCCCCACTTGTGTTCTGTCTCTCAAAAATAAATAAATGTAAAAAAAAGAAAAAAAAAATTTTTTTTAAAAGAATATCCCCCCTCGTCTCCTGTGAAGCCTCACAGCCCCCCTCTATAAAATCAAAAGTGGAGAAGATAAGTACTCCCCCGCAAATCTGATACAATGTATTTTTCACAAAGCAAATTCTGCCGGTACTAGTACTGTAGAAAAGGCCTGTGTGGACCATAAGCTCCCCTGAGCACTGTCCCTAGCCATCAAAGCAGGTCACACCCACCTAAGGAGGCTTTGCTTGAACTAAACACTAAATGCTACAGACCACATGAATTCTCGAGAGGGACCTATGAAGTTTACTATGTTCCCACCAATGATTATCAAACGTACATTTCCTTCTATTCTTACTTTTGATAAAAGTCTTTCCTTTCTCCAACTGAGGGAACACACTTCTAGAGATACTTCTAATTTTAACTAGCCAGCCCATGCTTATCAAATACAACCACTACAGGAAACAGACAGATAGCAAAAACTGGCTGAGTGGGGAAAAGGTACAGACAGTACATGAAGTTTTATCTAAAGGTACCACAAAAAACAACATATATGCACACATACACATAAACATATATACACACAAGAGTGTAAAGCCATGAACTGGACACCCACCAAATTAACAATGGGGTCGTCTCCAGGGAGGGAGGGAAGGAGAACTGGACTCACTAGAGGCATCCTAGGGACTTCTATCAGAGAAATGTAGGGGGGGGGGGCGGGGAACCTAAAGCAGATATGAACAATACTCACACGTTCACATTTTTAACAGAGACACAAGGGTGCATTATGACCATCTGTACTACTTTTGTTTTTCAAGGCAATAAAGGAAAGAGACTACAAAAGATAAAAGGCAACCCCAGATTCTTTACTCTGCTTTTCTTCTGAGATAAAGAACAATATTCTGGGTTGGTTCTGGTCTTCTGAGCATGGCGAGAGACGAGAGCTCAGAAGAGCCAAGTTCAAGGAACTCCTAAAACAGAGCTTCCTTGAGGTGACCTGTCAGATGTCTCCGGCCACTGCGTGACTGTGGAATCTGAGGCCCATGAGGGCCCATCCACTTCTTGACAGATGAGAACTCAGGCGGCCCAGAGATGGAACGCAGACTATTACGGCACATGATCAGTTAAGGTGAGAAGCTCAAAGAAACTCCGCAAATTTCTCATTTCAGGGTAAGTTCTGCAGGTGGGTCCCTACATCCACCTGAGGGTCCCGATTTCAGGACAGAGATCTGTATGTGTACCTGACAACAAAGATCAACACACAGTGAATTTATCCAAGCCTCTGTTTGAAATGCTTCCCAGCAGCATAAAGCCAAAAAAAGCCTCAGAAACTTCACATGACAAATAGGCCCTGACTGTCAGGAGGCAGAACAAGGGGGCAGGTATCCAGGGCAGGTAATGGCAATGGGACACTCACGCACAAACCCCAACGAACAAACACAGCCACTGCCGCACCAGGGATTTCTGCTTATACTAGCCATATTTTCCTACTGGCTCCACTATCAAATGAACATGCATTTAACATAAACACTCAAGAATCTGAATATAAAAAAGAACCATTCTATAAATCCAAACTTTAACTTAAAAAAGACTCAGATGAAGAAGGGCTTGGTTGTTGAGCATTGAAACAAGCATCACATGATGCCGGGCTCAAAGCTGGCCAGCCAGGTGGCCGGAAGCAGCGTGCAGTTCGGGTCTAAGCTTGCCTTTCCTCCAAGACTCAGCACATGTCCTGTCTGCGGAGACTCATCCTGGAGCAGGTACCTCCACCTTGGGACTGCTAGCCTTTTCTTCTGCAAAAGCCAGAGACTGAACCAGGCACTCTCTTCTCTGCCTCACTGTCCCAGGACACATGAGATGTGCCTCTGTACGTGATGGACAGAAGTCACCTGGGGACACCTGGCTGAAGATGCCTCTTCTGGACATCACTAGAAACGCTCTAACCCTTGGTTCCCACGAGAATGTGCATCAGAATCACCTGGAGGGCTTGTTAAGACAGACTGTGGGGCTGGGGAGGTCTGCAGAAGGGCCTGAGGATCCCCACTTCTACTAAGTTCCTAGGCCATGTCAATGCCATTGGCCTGGGGACCACACTTTGAGAAAGCCCAGTGATTCCCAATTCTGCTGGAAGGATGGCAAGACTAACAGCTGGAGAACTTCTAAAATGCAGAATCTAGGCCCCAACAGCAAAGAAGTCCAAGCGGCAGGTCAGAAGGCAGCCTGAGATCTGGCTGACACACCAATGGTCAGACTGAAGACTGGCCATGCTTATTTTTACCCACCGTCTATGTTCTGCCCCAGCAAAAGGTCTCCGAAGGTTTTCAGAGCCAAAACTTGAGTTTCCTTGTGACAGAAGCCCACGCTATTCGAGAGGTCCCCATCTTTTCTAACTGTCCCTGTCCCATGGTGCCTCTGAAAAGAAGGGGACCGCCAAAGGCAGAACCACTGCTTGGCAAACAACACTCAAGGCTGGCTTCTGTGACCTCAATGTCTCAGAAAAGCCACAGGCAAGACTCAATGTCTCAAGTCTACTGAAAAGCCACAGCCAAGTGGGAGTCCCACTCCCTTGGGGGCAGTCTCTCACCCTTCTAGGCCACCCTTGTAACAATAAGGAATGACATTTGTCTTGCTTCATCCTGAGCCCTCACAACCTGCCAGGCCACTTTCACAAAGGGACTCGGGCAGTACTTCTCTTGGAAACTTTTCTTGAGTGACCTTTTATAATAATAACCAATTATGTCTACACTTGAATGTCAGGTGGAAGGAAAAAAGGCAGGATATGCAATTGTATATATGGCATGACCACAACCATGTAAAACAAAAACTATTCATGCAAACACTGGAAGGAAACAGTAAAAACGTTAACAGGGATTGTCTTTAGGTGGTGGGATTGTGGGTGTTCTTTTCTTCTTGCTACTTATTTTCCAAGTTGTTTACAAAGAGCACATATTACTTACAGAACTAGAGCTTAATTTTACAATAAATCGGAAGGAAAAAATATACACAACTGCCCACATCTAACGTGTGCCAGCCCAGAGAGCAAATGGCCTGCTAGTCTTCTCCACATAAGCAGGACTGTGGCTCTGAGGCCTTGAACAAGTGCCTTCAGCAAATATTCACTCTGGACTGGGCTGCTAATGCACACCAGCATTGCCCTCGAAGGGTTAACAGTGCAGAAGCAGAACAAGGATGCAGGGTCCTCCCTTCTACCTCTGAGACTTCCTGGGCCCTGAGCACGGACTAGACATCTTTTCCTTCCAGTTTCTCACCTTCTGGAACTTGACACAGAGCAGCAATCCGCCTCCAAACGGACACTGTCTCAAATAAGCATCAAACTCCCTTCGGCTGGACTGTCAGGAGCCACTGCTCACCATCAGCATGTGACCTCCTGGACCAGCAAGAGCAGAGGACAGCCCCTGCACGGCCATCACCTCCACTTGAGAGCTTCATCACTGCCACCAACCAGGGAGAGGGTACCACCTCCCTGCCATACCTCGGGCCTGAGACACACCTGTCAGCTTATCGACAGGGCTGTTAGTCCTGGCCAGCCTTGCACACCGGTTCTGAATTTCGGGATCTCTTATGTTCATATCCTCTCCAGTTCTGATTCATCTAAACCTTAGTGAAACAAACCTTCATTTGAGCAGCTGCAGAAAATGTGGACCCTGACAGATCGAGGACAGGCCTGTCTCGTTTCTCCATGTCTTCCTCTACCTCTACACCCCTCCCCTTTCTCTCTTTCCCATGACCTTCCAACTTGGAAACTCAATCACCTACCAAGACTCCACTCAGGTGCCCCCTCCTCCAAGAAGCCTTCCTCCTCTCCAACCCTGCAGCATGGGTTAGAGATCTTGTCTCTCCCAACTATCTGCACCATCCACTTCTGGCACTTAGCACACACCATTGAAGGCACCTGCAGACAGGGATCAAGCCCTGAGTACATGCTGAACAGCCCCTTCCACGCCCAGACTCAAGTTCACTGGCAGGCCAATCACCTTCACCCAACTTCCCCTGCCTGTGGCCGTCTCCAGGGGAACACTCGCTGAGTATTTCCTGCCTGCCTGCAGCATGCCCGGCCCCGAGTGTGGCACCCCTCAGATGAGGAAACAAACCCACTTCACCCCACAGATCCAGCTGGCTCAGGCCCTCTCCTCAGCACAGCTGGCATCTACCTGGGACTAATAGCGCAGGGCTGGACCTAAGTCTCCCAGAAGCTGCTCAGAGAGTCCAAGGTGCTGGTCCATGGAATGAGCTCAGGTGGCTTGTGGAATTGGCTGCTCAGGGAAAGTGTCCTAGCACCGAAGCCTTCTCTCACACACCCCGATCTCAATGAGAGGGTGGAAACAATCATCTCGGAAAACCCCGGACACAGTCCACTCCCTCCCTCTCCCATCTGTTCCCAAATTTGTACTGAATCAGAAGAAGGGCCCCTGCAGCCACCACAGCCCTCAGCAGGAGCTGGCCCTGCATGAGGCCTCAGCTCACCTCAGAGCCAGCAACCACTGCACCACACAGGACAGAGAGGGAGCCCACCTCATGTCTGCAGGGATCTCTCCACTCTGAAAGATGCCCCTGAACCCCAGCACCAAGACGGAGTTACAGTCTAGAAAGTGGATGCTAGGAACAGGTCTCAGAGGCAGAGTCTGCCCAAGCAGTCAGGGAAGCCCCAGCATGAATTCTGGAAAAGATTTGTTCTTGAGCAGTCGTTCTCAAATGGTGTTCCCTGGGGTCCTGGGAACCCACAGAGATCCCCAGAGGGAGAGAGGGGAGCTGAGTAGAGACCACTAGGACCCGTCAAGTCAATCAGAGTCACTAGGGCTTCACTTGGGGCTTCAGGAAAAATGCACAGAGGGAAGAATTCTTGTTTCACTGCTATGAAGTTGGAAAACCAGGGTTCTGAGACACACAGTTTAAATCCATTTACAAGCAATATCAAAGACTCTCACCTGACCTTCCCAAGGCTGGGATGGGGATTTTAACAGGCCTTCCCCGGCAGGCCCCCTTGCCCAACCCATCACCTATCTGCCAGATACAGGGAGACCCGAACAAACGGACACTCCACACCATGAATCCCTGTCTGCAAGCTGGGGGCTCAAGCATAACCCTTCTGTGGTCCCCCCCTCCCCACCCCGACCCTTGCAGTTGCTCCTGAACAAACACTCACTGAGCTGTGGGTGACACCACGTCAGGGTGCCCCCGCCCCGCCCCCCGGAGCCAGTCTCTGTTCAGCTGCATGCTTGAGGCTGCGGCTATGAATGGAGGGCCATCTCTGGGAACCCCCACCACACCACATACGATGCTGGGCACACAGCTCAAAGGACGTTCACCAGACAAAGTAATCCAACATCAGACCCTTCTCATGACACCCCCAAAAAATACAAAAGTGAAAACACACCAAGCGTTAGCGAGTAGATGCCTAACCATGAACACCATTTCCTCTCAGCTTCCTGTGGGGAAACCGCCTGAGTGACGAGACTGCCAGATGCACAGCAGAACCCTGGGGGGGACAGAGCTCCCGGCCCTTACCTGGTAGTAGGTCTTAATGTTTCTCACCAAGATGGTTAAGTTCTGAATGCGGAGATTCACGTCGTTGTTAACGTGCTTGTTGATGCGCTGATTTGTTGGTCTGGGGTCACTAGAGAAGGAAGAGGAGAATGGAAACTGCGTATCGCATCATCTGCCACGCACCCCCATTCCCAGGCAAGAGTGAACCTCCCGTCCTCCCCTCCAGCCTCGGTTACTATGCAGCTATGACTGTGGATTGAGTCAAATCCTTATTCTGCTACTGCCAATCCCCAGATCTTGGGCAGGGGCACCCCATCACCTCCCTGCTTCCCCATCTCGCAGCACCTAGCCCATCACAGGCCCGGAGTCAATGCTATTTCTCCTTATTCTGCTACTGCCAAGTCCCAGACCTTGGTGGGGGGAGGAGGGGGCGGGGGGGGGGGGGGGCAGGCATCACCTCCCTGCTTCCCCATCCCCCGGCTGGAGTCAATGCTATTTCCATCCCTACTGCTAGCAACACCCATAATCCACCACCAAATGCCAGTGCAGACCCAAAAGGTTATACTGTATAAAAACCAATAACCCATCCCAAGATTTCAAGATTAAAAAGGTTAAGGGGCGCCTGGGTGGTTCAGTCAGTTAAGCGTCCAACTCTCGGCTTTGGCTCAGGTCATGATCTCACGGTTTCATGACTTCCAGCCCTGTGTCAGGCTCTGCATTGACAGTGGGGAGCCTGCTTGGGATTCCCTCTCTCTCTACCCGCCCCCCACGCTGTCTCTGTCTCTCAAAATAAACAGACTTAAACAAAAAAAATAAAATGTTCAAGTCTGAACAGACCAAAATATACTAAATACCAAGAAAGGAAAGGAAAGAAATGTTGTTTTCTGACAATAAATCAAAATTATTAAAGTTCCATCTCCCCCTCCCCCACCCCGTCAACCAGATTGGTCTAGGCTGGTCCTGCCGGTGATTGACATTTCAGGGACACAACTCTACCCCCGAAAAACCCGAGTCTGTGACAGGGCATGACGTACACATACCCTATGAGAAAGGCTAAGAGCAGAGATATAAATAATTCATGTGGGAAACCCCCAAAGCGTCATTTATTTTCCAATCTCAGGCAAAAGTCAGGTCCAGCTGCGATGAAACTAGAAATCTGAATCAAGTGATTTATCATTCCTCTCATCTACGTCCAGAACATTTTTCAAAAATGTTTCTTATGTGAAGAGAACAGAGTCAGGAAAAGAAATTCAGCTTCCGCCTCCCCAGGTAGCACGCGATGCTTTCCACAACAAAGCCCTCCCTCCCAGGTGCCTGTCCCATCCTCCACAAAGAGAGCTAACTGAAATGAGGGCTGTTTTCAGGGCTTCATCATCTGTCATCCTGGCTCTGTGATAAGGGTGCTGAACCTCCCCGGGGTGGTGTGAAGGCAGAGTCAGCCTCTTCCTCAGTAATCGGCCCACAAGGAGACAGGAGCACAGGAATGGGGGGGGGGGGGGGGGGGGGGGGGGAGAGTTAAGGAAATCAACCTCAATGCCACTCGACTCATCCCAAAGCCAACTAACACAAAACTGACCAAAAAAAATTTACAAATAGAAATCTTTTCAAATGTCATTGGAAGTATAATCTTTTTCTTAATAACATGAACTGTTTGGAATTCAGCTGTTAAACATTTGACATATACACCACGAGTCCCTACCCTGTTTCATGTGTACGCAAACCCCTTTACGCATTACATGTTGTCAGCCATGGATTTTGTTTGAACACCCTGTATCCCCTAAAATAATCACATGGGTACCTTGGGTCAACCAGGGAATCTCTTTTCAACTGTCATATGATAACATGTCTTATTGTCCCCACAGGGTAATGGAGCCTGGCCAAGCCATTTGCACGTTAGGTTTCTCTTGGAGCCATTCATTACTGAGAAAACAAAGGTTAACAGTTCAGTGGAAATTAATTTAGGAATAGAGGCGGCATTCAGAACTTAAACCACAAAGGCATTGTTAGCTACAGAAGTATACCTGACATTACAAATAATTTATCTCAAAGGCTCACTTCTCCTTTGCTTAGGTATCTCAAGAGATGAGAAACAAGTTCATAATGTGACTAAAGTACTTCTTAAATCTGAACTTAGAGAACACGCAGGACTTTTTCTGTTTTGCTACTGTGGTCCCAGCTTTGAGTCAGAGGGCCTCGGCACGCGTGGTGGAATACACATTCACTGCGTGAGCAAAGGCACAACGCACAAGGGATGCGGGGGCGGTGGGGACCTGGGTGCCCCTCAGATAACAGCAGGGAAGCCTCTGACCATCTCGGCTTTTGTTCTCCCAGTTCAGCTAAGAGAAACAACACTACAAAAGAGCCTCATTCGATGCTTACCATATGAGTAATTAGACTCATTATCATGATCATTAGTACTCCCATCTTCTAACTGAGGCTCTCAGGGTAGAGAGGTTATGAGGAAACAACTGGAAACAAAAGTCAACTAGGGTTAAGTAAGGCTCATCCTCACTCTCCCAGCACTGAGTAACCTCCACCTTTCTATGCTGCAGGAAATGGGTCAGAAGACACAGACTCCAGTCCGGGGTGCAGGACTGGCCAAGGTTCTCTGGGCCCCAGGGTGCTCATCTGCAAAATGACTGCAGGATCCTTCCAACCCTAGACTGTCATTCTGTGAAGGCCAGGTCGCACTGGCCATACTTGGTCATAGATCCCAGAAAGAGGACATCATATAACCATTGCACCAACTGCACATCCCCAAAAGCCATCATTAACAACAAGATCTTCTTTCCACAATATCAAGATGTCAGAGGGCAGGAGAGAGGCACTGGGAGTGCAAACATCTGGTAGTGTGTCCCATCTCAGAGAGTTCCAAGTCCAAAGTGTGGGGCCCCCAGGGCCTCCTTCTCATAAAAACTTCTAACTAGAAAAAAGGAAATCAACTTGCCCTAGAATTTTAAAGAGAGTTATGATTTAGGTTTATAGCAATCTTGCCCCCCTCCTTTTTGAAAGCCAGCCCCAACTTTGGTTATATTCCAAAGGCTTCCAAAATTTAAACCTGAGTCAAGAGGGGCGCCTGGGTGGCGCAGTCGGTTGAGCGTCCGACTTCAGCCAGGTCACGATCTCGCGGTCCGTGAGTTCGAGCCCCGCGTCGGGCTCTGGGCTGATGGCTCGGAGCCTGGAGCCTGTTTCCGATTCTGTGTCTCCCTCTCTCTCTGCCCCTCCCCCGTTCATGCTCTGTCTCTCTCTGTCCCAAAAATAAATAAAAAAAAAAAACATTAAAAAAAAAAAAAAAAAAAAAAAAATAAACCTGAGTCAAGAAATGTATTGACACAGAACAGATGTCCACAATATATCACAGGTGGGAAAAAAAAAAAAAGGATGTTAAAAAAACAACAGCATGAGCCCAAGTTTGCATAAAAATACAGTAAGGAACATATACCTATTTACTATAGACATTCAGAAGACACAGATTAGCATTGCTACCTCTTTGTGGCAAAATTATAGGTAATTTTATTTTGCTCACCATTTCTTATTCTCCTGCAATGAATGTAAACTTTTGGTGTAATTAAATATATATTTTTTTGCTGTCAACTTGAGAGACAGCAAGCAAGTGCGTGAGGCACAGAGACAGAGAGGGAGAGAGAGAATCCCAAGCAGGTTCTGCACTGTCAATGCAGAGCCTGACCCAGGGCTTAAACCCAGAAACCATGAGATCATGACCTGAGCTAGAGAGTCAGATGCTTAACTGACTGAGGTGCCCCCTTGGTGTTATTTTTAAGGACTCAAAGCCCCCATGTCATACTCTGTAGCCAAAAAAGGAAATCACTTAAGTTCACAAGTAAAAATTTTTGCGCCAACACTTTCCTGCCAACACAAACTCATTCAACAACAAATATTTGCCCTTATATCCTCAGCTTTCACAGATACTGAATAGGAATAGAACTCCTCTTCCAGCACACTAGGGGAAAAAAAATTATCCTTCAAATGCCTTTTAGAAACTTAGGCCTGAGGAGGTTTCTAACCCCTGAAAAAGATCCTGAATTTTGCAGTGAGCACCAGGGGTAAAGAAGGGAGTCTGAATAAAGCAAATAGTGCTGGACTTCCCACAGGCCTTGCAAGGGCACAGGCTCTCAGTCCCAATCCCAAATTCCCAACTGCACTCAACAGCCACACCCTCAAATCAGAAGGTGTCTGCTCTCAGAAGTACAGATGCACGCTGGAGCAGGCACAGGGGTGCACGCACGAACGTGGCCCAGGTCTCACTCCCAACAATGATGGATGTTTCTTGGGCATTTTCTATACACATCATCTTATTCAGTCCTCCCAAGTTTATAAAATACAATCCCCTTATTACTGATAGCGAAGTTGAGGCTTAGAGAATGTAAGTAATTTGCCCAAGGTGGCTGAACTAGTAAGTGGCAGAGAAGGGAACGTGAACTTGGTCCCTGAAAACATCAGGCAGACAAGTGCTTAAATACTTTTGCTACAGTAGAATCAGAAATCTTGTTTTCCCTTGGGTACCAGCAGATCACCCAGAAAGACTGCATTTACAGAGGCACTATTCAGCAGGGTGCCCCATGCATCTTGTTCCAAGCCACTCAATGCCTTTCACTCAAGAATTCTCCTAGACCTGGGCCTCCCCTGAAAGCTGAGCCCACAGGGCTTTCCTGCTTCCAGGCACTGATGTCACCGTGAGGCCAGGGCCAAGAGACTACTACTGTGGCCTTCTTCAGTTGCCAGAGACAAAGCCTAGGTGCAGCCACGTGACCCCCGCCGGCATCCATATGGCTCTGAAGTGTTAGGTAACATGCCTCTTATCTGAGCTCCAGCAACCCACTGAGCACACTGCTCTCTACAATTTTCCCAGGTCCTACCAACTTGGGGAGAATTTACCAAAATAGGCAAGTAGCACACAGTTGGAGCTATCAGCATAGGAGATAAGGCAGAATCGCCTTATCACTTACCTGCTAGATAGCCTGACATTTCTCCATTTGGCACAAGTGAACACCAAGGCTTACAGACAGTGTCAAATATGGGGCTTGGACTCGGGTCCCAGCATCCAGCTGTGCCCTAGCGCTTGCTGAGAGAGGACCAAGGCTAAGAGCTACGCAGTAATATAGGAGACTAACAACGTAGGAGAAGGTATACTGGAAAAACTCCTAAGGGGCACCTCAAATCCGTTCTGGATTAAGATGGCACATATATAATTGATATTAATACCTGTTAAGTGGCAAGCACTGCGCTAATCGCTAACACATCATCCCTTTTAATCCTCACAACCATCGCTTAAAGGAGGCAATTTACTTCCCATTCTACAGATGAGTAAACTGAAGTGTTGAGCGGTGTGTGCCCAGCCTCACTTGGCGAGTGTAAGCTGACCTAGGGTTCAAACCCTGGCTGGCTACCTAGGCTGTCAACACCAGGGCTGGAACACTTTTTTTTTTTTCAGTTGAGGTAATTACATACAGCGAAATGCACAGATCGTAAGTTACAGCTTGATGAGTTCTGAAAAAGGAAATGTCCTTCATTTCATGATCAATGTCCTGATCAATGTACAGATCAGTATTACCGTCCCTAAAAGTTCACCTGTGTTTCCTTTCCAGACGATCCCCACCCACCTCCAGGTGCAAACATTCTGATTGCTATCACCTGGAACAGGGTCATTCTGTAAACGGTGTGCTGCTGAAGCCATTCACTCCTTGATTTCCTTGTTCAGAAAGCCATCCAAACAGCTTCCTGGTGTCCTTTCCTCTGTTCCTGACCCTGACCAGAAGGCACCAGAAACACTGCTTGAGGCCATAAGAGCTGCCAGGACTTATCAGCTCCCATTTCTAGAATGATTATCTTCGCATATCACAGAGGAGAGACCATGTAAAATTGTCAAGGGAAGTGGAGAAGCCCTTCAAACTGAATTTAGCCACGGGGCCAAGTGTGAACAAGTGATGAGCTGGCATTTCTCAAAGGAATGGTCCAACAGGCTCTCCTGATTTACAAGCAAGTGGTAAACGCTTCAGGAATTCCAAAGGTCAGGGAAGAAAGAGAAACAGTCCCAGGGCTTTTGTTCTCCCCTCCGCCTGGGTGTAAAAACTGAATGAAAAGGCTGGGGATACTGCTGTTTTTAATTAAACAGTCTTGGGCTTGGATAAGGACACACTGGTCACCGGACCAATGGAATCCAGTAACTTTTGGGGTCCACCAAAATGGGGGTAGAGTTGCCAGAACTTAAATATGACGCTTGACAACCCCAGGAAAACTCGTTTTCATCAATGTTCTCAGACAAGAGCTGCCAAAGTGGCGACAGATTTGTCTTTTTAGAATCTAACCAAACACAAGATTGGTAAGATTAAGAAACAGGCAAACTGAAGTGTCTCTCACACAACATGACACCCAATGACTTACTAAAAGAAGGAGTGTTGCCAGGGAATTTTAAAAAACAGGCCTTTTTAGGTAGATCTATTTAAATCACTTTCTGAATATGCCCAAGCTAAGTGCTCCTCCTGTGTGGGCCGCAAAGCTGATTCTCATTAGCTAATGGCTTCATGTTCAAGTATGACAACTTGCTTAGTTGCAGGTGAGTAGGTGAGCACAAGGGGCCGATCCACAGAGAACATTAGAATGTTTTATTTTGCTTCCAGCGCTTGTGAATCATACTGACACTCAGTTCCAATGTGTTCCCTGCACTTTCTGGGTTAAAAACAGAACGCAGTGGAGAGCCAACACCTACGTGTGGCAGGCTGTCAATCAAACGGGCTCTGCAGAATTCAGCAACAGGAAAGGATGTGGTCAGACATATATGCTAACAAGTGTAACTTCCACCAAGACCCTGTTTAAGCTGCGAGTGCTTCAAGACAAACAGAACCACAGCACTGAGACTCCCAGGGCCTCTCTTAACACAGTGACTTCAAATCCAATACAGGGGAAAGGCCTTAACCAATTGCACTTGCTTCGGGGCAACTGAAAACAAGATGAAATGGAAAGCTCAGAAACACAGGCATCCCAACCTACAGTGGAACTTTATAGTCCGTCACAGATGCTCTGGGTCCACCCTAGACACTTCCTGTAACCAGACTCTCCGTTACAGTTCCTTGCCCCCAAAAAGGGTTTTGTTTTTTTTTATTTCAGAGTTCAAACCTCAAGTATCTGAGTTTGAAGTCAATTGTGCTATCTAGACCAAGAGGATGATAGTCGTTCAATTTCAAATTTGCCAAACAAGCTGCCAACCTGCTGTCCTGGAATTCTCCATATCCCCAGGGGAAAGAAGTCACCTTCATACTATACTGCAATACCAGGGACCCTGCCTGCAAAGAACCCTCCTGTTTCAACTTCATGTTCCATTTCTACAACCTTAAACGTTCTGAAGCATCAATTTTTCCTTTCTCCTTGTAGATAACTTACATTTGCAACATGATTTGGTTCAAAAAGATGCCATCCGCTAAATCCATGTACATTGTCAGGTTGTCCTGGTTGCCGCTTCCAAATGAGCCAAAAGTTTTCACCTGCCGGGAAAGGGGCATAGAGAGAAAGACAGGAAAAGTCACCCCCAAGCGCACAGTCTAAAGCTCTCTCGGGTAAAGGCGAGCAGGGACGGTGTAGGAAAAGGGGGTCACCCACACCCACTCACCCTTCAGCAAGCACCAAGCCCACCCTTTTCTAGGGCCTCTACCCGCTCCTCGTGCCAGGCAACAGAAGCCAGAGAGGAGGAAAACTTCCTCACCGCTTTTCTCCAGCGTTCCAGGGCGGAGGGGGAAGAAAAAAAAAACAACCCAAAAGGGAGTTTTCAATAAATTTCTCACGTCTCAAATCTACTGGAAAGGACTGCGCCGACCCCAGCCTGTAAACGTTCTCACTCGGAAACCCCCAATCGCCACCGCCATCCACCCGGCCTCAGGGATTCAGAAACTACACGAGGATATTTTTGGAGAGTGGGTCCTTTACTCGAGTGATCAAGCCCAGGTGACTACTCAGACCTTGTCCACTCCAGGGACACAGCCCAGCGCCCGAGTGGGAACAGGTGTACCCGCTCAGACCCCGGTCGGAACAGGCGCAACGGCTCCCAAGTTGGAAATGCATCCAGACCCCGGGGCTCAGACCCCGACCCTGGCCAGGAGCACTTACTGAGTCCCTCGCGTTCCGAAAGCTACCCCGTACCCCGGGAAGAGAGAACGTACCGCTACCGCCGGTGCACCAACAATAAGGCAAGGAGCTAGTTGGGAGCACTCACCCAGGTCACCAGCGGGCTCTGCAGGAAGAGCTCCATGAGCTCCGAGACGGTCACGTCCATGCTGAGGCTGTGCCCGCCGGCTCCACGCCCCGGTCCCCCGCGCCGCGGCACAAAGCGGCTCTGGCAGCAATCGGCGGGCGCGGGGCTGCGGCGGCTCGCGCCCGGGAGACAAAGGCGGGGCGCGAGCCCACGTTCCGCGGCTACGGCGGCCCCGCGCCCCGCCCGGGGCTGGGGGAAGGGGAGGGCCCGCCACTCGGGGAGGAACAATGCGGGCGGCAGCCCCGCCCCTCAGCAGCCCCTGGCAGCCGGCGCGCCGCCTCGCGGTGCCGGAGCCGGGATCCCGGACGCTGGCGCTGCTGCGCTGGGAGCAGGGAGGGGGCGAAGGCCCGCACGTGTGCGGGGGGAGGGGGCGTCCGCGCGGTAGGCGGGGCTGCCCCCACGTGGGGCCGCAGCCACGCACCCACGCTGAGCGCAGCAGCCTCCGCGCTCGGGGCCCCAGCACGTGGCGCCTCCCTGCGCGCGTGCGCCTGCGGCGGGCCCGAACTCCCAGCGCGGGCCAGAGCGCGCGGGCGCTGGCGCCCCCGTGCCTACCCGGGAGGCGCGCCGGAGACTCGGGCGCCCTGCTTCCGAGGGTCGTCCCCGGCCCACCGCACGCTAGGGGCACAGCAGAGCCAGATCCCGAGACCGCCGGCCCCGGGCAGGTGCAGCCCTTCGGCCACGCGGAGTTCCAGCCGCCCAGGTGGCCGCCAGAGGCCCCGCCCCGGCCTGTGGCAGAAGAGCGGAGCCCGCCCCCCCTCACGTGCTGGCGTCGGTCTCGCGTGCAGATGGGGCGCGAGCCCGGAGGTCACAGGAGGAAACTTAGTGTTGAGTTTAGACCGTAAGAACGCGACCTCTTGCGTCCCGCCACGCCACCTCCCGGTCTGCCTCCCTTTTAAAAGTTCCAGTAGGTGAACGGTGATGCTTCTTGGGCCCGCCCCTCTGTGATCCCGACCCTCAAAACTACCGCCTCTTTGCCGTAGAGGAGCCAAATATCGGATTCCAAATTGGAGGACGTAGCAGCAGTTTAGTGGAGGAAGACAGGAGAAAGGAAAAGGGCCCAACTGGATGGAAAGCAAGCCCTGGGACCTGACCAGTCTGCTGAGACAAATGCCGTGGACCCAAGTTCCTGTCTGCCACCTCACCTTGGGCTGGTAATAATTTCACACTACGATTCAGTTCATTGTTCAAAGCACTTTATGCGATTTAATCTAATCCTCACGCGTTGTCCAGGTGAGCCAACCGGTGTGGAGTTGACCTGAAGCGCCTAGTGTATTTCTTTTCAAGTATACAGTAGGCATCAAATAGCTGGGTTGGTAGTCAGTTCGAAGTTGGCTGCCAGGTGTTGAGCCTGCGGCATCTGCCGGTGAAGTGTGGTATTGCAGCCGAGTTCTCTCATCTTGGGCTGGTGAGGGGGTGACATAGCGGCCCCAAGAGCCAAGTGGGTGATTAAGAGTTCCTAAAGAGAAATGTGGAAGTCAGGGTAACTGAGGAAACAACTGGGACACTGCGAAGGAACTAAAATTTCTAACCCAAGTAGTTTTCCCATGCACCAGAAATTTATTAATTCCCTAGTTGCCCTTAATTGTAAAATCGGTTGGAAAACGGGTGTAGCATGTATCTACATCCATCTTTGCTTGGAAGGTCTTTGTTCTGTAAAGTAGTGAATGCCTGAAGGACCAGAGTGTTTTCCACATTGCCCCCAAGTCTTCTGGAGACACAAGGAGGGATCTTTAAAGTTATTTGATAAGCATACTGTTTCGTGCTAAGAAACACATTGAACTAATGAATGTTTTGTGACCGTGGGGATGAGACATTTCTCATCATGATGAGAGAATTAGTCCCTGGGGACATTGGTAATCCCTGGGCCACAGGTCGGAAATTTCTGATTTGGGGTCAATTAGCTGCCATGTTGGTTCATGATCATTGATGTATCCATCATTCATTGCCTAGACCTTAACCTCACTCTATTCAGAGACTGCTCAGCATTCTTGTTTCCTGAGAGGCAGGGGGTCAGGTAATCCAGAAGGTGCCCAGGTTACAGGGTTGAAAGTCTTTGAAAGGCTGGACCACCTGTACAAGGTACTTCCTAGAAGCCTTTTAATTTCTTAAAAGAACGTTTTCCCCTATGTGACTTTAAAATATAATTTTGAGGGCCCAGGTGGTGCATGTGAAAGGATTTATGAAGAGCCATAATGACAGTCTCTTCCTGATCTTTTGCAGAGGGTTCTATCACCACTTTAATAAGAATTCTTTCATTGGGGTATCTGGATGGTTCAGTTGGTTAAGCATCGGGCTTTGGACTTGCTCAGGTCATGATCTTGGATTTGCGAGTTCAGTCCTTGCATGGGGCTCTTTGCTGTCAGCGCGCAGCCCACTATGGATCCTCTGTCCCACTCCCCCTCCCTGTCGTACTGTGCACGTGCTCCCTCTCTCATAAATAAACATTAAAAAAAAAGAATACTCTTAAATAAGAATTGTTTCCCTGAAGTCTCTGTTCGATTGGAGCATAGCTTCAGGGAGCCTACACACGGACCATCTGCTAACCACTAAGCAGAGCCTCTCCATCCCCACCTGAACACCCTTTGGCTTTCACTCCATCTGTCTGAGACTTCACTCTTTAATTTTTTTTCTTGCTTGTTTCTGTATAAAAAGTAATTTCTCTGCTTTAGACATTGCTTCTTAGGACTATTTTACTTATGTTCTTCATTCTGAAAAGGAATCTTCCTTCCCTTCTTGGAAAATGCTGGCTCAGCACTGTCAGCTAATGGCATATCTAGGTTACCTGATAGCTTAAATTATTTGTGCAACTTGGGGGTGGGGGTCAGGAATGGCTCTTTGTTAATGTGTCTTCGTATTTGGTTTTTGTTGGAATGAGTATTTCATAATTTAAAAATATTATTTTTATGTCAAAACAGACCTAACCTAAAACTCACCATCTTAACCACTGTGTTCGGTTTATCAAAATTGAATACATTTGCATTGTTGTGAGGCCATCACTACCATTCATCACCATCACTCTTTTCCTTTTATAAATCTGAAACTCTATACCTATCAGTCGCTCTCCATTCTCTCCTCCCCCAGCCCCTGGCAGCCCCCATTCTACTTTCTGTCTTTATCACGTTGACTATTCAAAGTACCTCATATAAGTGGAATCATACGGTATTTATTTTTTTGTGACTGGCTTATTTCCTTTAACGTAATGTCCTCAAGATTCATCGATGTCATACCATATTTCAGAAGGTCCTTCTTTTTCAAAACGATTATTCCGTGGTATGTATACATCACATTTTGTTATCCACTTATTGGTCAATAGACACTTAGATTGCTTCTTTGTCTTAACTATTGTGAATAATGCTGCCCTAAATACAAGTGTGCAAAATACCTCCTCGGGACCCTGCTCTCAATTCTTTTTTGAGTATATACCCAGAAGTGGGATTGCTGGATCCTATGGTAATGCTATTTTTAGTTTTGGGGGAACCTCGCTCCTGATTGCCACAGTGACTCTACCATCTTCCATTCCACCAGCAGAACACAAGCATTCTGATTTCTCCATATCCCCACCAACACCTGTTTCTGGGGTTTTTGTTTGTTTGGTTGGTTGGCTGGTTTTTTGTAGGAGCCATCCTAATGGATGTGAGTGGGATCTCCCTGTAGTTTTGATTTGCATTTCCCTGATGATTAATGTTGAGCATCTTTTCATATACTTACTGGCCATTCGTATATCCCCTTCGAAGAAATGCCTACTTTTGAATGTCTGTGGTTGTTGCTGCATTTAAGGAATCCTGTATATATTCTGAACATGAATCCCTTATCAGATAAATGATCTGCAAATATTTTCTCTCATTCCATGGGTTGCCTTTTTGCTCTCTGGATAGTGTCTCTTGATGTACAAATTTTAAATTTTCACAAAGTCCAGCTTGCCTTTTTTTTCTTTTGTTGCCTGTGGCATCATATCCAAGAATTTATTGCCAAATCCAATATCCTGAAGCTTTTGTCCTATGTTTACTTCCAAGTTTTATTGTTTTAGGTACTTGATTCATGTTGAGTTGATGTTTGTATGTGGGGTTAGTCAGGAGTCCAATTTCATTCTTCTGCCTGTGGATAATCCAGTTTCCCCAGCATCATCTGTTGAAAATACTATCCTTTCCCCATGAATGGTCATGGCACCCTCATAAAAAGTCATTTGACTGTATACACAAGGGTTTATTTCTGGATTTTTCATTCCATTGGTCAAGATGCCTTTCTTTATACAAATACCACAGTGTTTTGATTACTGTAGCTTTATAGTAGGCTTTAAAATTTTTCTTTTTCCGATTTGATATAAAATTGAACTACAGCAGTGGTTAAGGTATAGAGCAAATGATTTAACTAATACATTGTAAAATGGTTACCACAAGTAGTTAGCACCCAACACTTCATATGCAGTGTTAACTAGAATCACCATGTTGTGCATTAGTACTGATTTGTCTTATAACTAGAAGTTTGTACCTTTTGACCACCTTTATCCAGTTTTCCCCTCCCCCTTAGCTTCTGCCTCTGGGAACCACATTTTCTATTCTACAAAATGTGTGGGGTTTTTCTTGTTTGTTTTGTTTGTAGATTCCATGTATAAGTGAGAGCAAATGGTATTTGTCTTTCTCTGACTTATTTCATTTAGCATTATGCCCTCAAGGTCCAACCATGTTATTGCAAATGGCAACATCTCATTCTTTTATGACTAATATTCCACTGTATATATGTACCACAACTTCTTTATCCATTCGTCCATCAGTAGACACCTAGGTTGTTTTTATGTCTAGGTTATTGTAAATAATGCTGCTATGAACATGGGTATGCAGATATCTTTTTGAGTTAGTGTTTTTGGGTTTGTTTTTTTTGGGTTTTTTTTTGATAAATACCCAGAAATGAAATTGCTGGATCATATTGTAGTTCTATTTTTAATTTTTTGAAGAACCTCCATACTGTTTTCTGAGTGGCTGTACAATTTACATTTCCACCAACAGTGCACGAGGGTTCCCTTTTCTCCACATCTTTGCCAGCATTTGTTATCTCCCATCTGGCCATTCTGACTGGCATGAGATAATATATCATTGTGGTTTTGATTTGCATTTCCCTAATGATTAGTGATATTGAGTATCTGTTCATGTACCTATTGGCCTTTCATTTGTCTTTGGAAAAATATCTATTCATATCCTTTGCCCGTTTTTAAATTGGATTATTTGTTCTTTTGCTATTGCATCATATGAGTTCATTATATATTTTTAATTTTAAACCCTTAGCAGATACATGGTTTGCAAACATTTTCTGTGGGTTGCCTTTTCATTTTGATCATTTCTTTTGCTGTGCGGAAGCTTTTTAGTTTGATGTAGTCCCTCGTGTTTATCTCTGATTTTGTTGTTTGTGCTTTAGGTGTCCTGTCCAAAAATATCAATGCCAAAACCCATGGAAAAGGTCTTTTTTCCTATATTTTCTTCTAGGATTTTTATGGTTTCCGGTCTTACATTTGAATTTTTAATCTGAGTTAAATTTTGTGAGTGGTATAAGTAAGATAGGGGTTGAGTTTCATTTTTTTTTTTTTTTTTTACGAATATCTAATATTTATGGCACCATTTCTTGAAGAGACTGTCTTTTCTCCATTGAGTATTCTTGGCTCCCTTGTCAAATATTAGTTGACCGTATTTGCATGGGTTTATTTCTGGGGTCTCAGTTCTGTTCCTTTCGTCTGTGTTTATGCCATATAGCGTTTTGATTATTATATTTTTATAGCATAGCTTAACATCAGGAAGTGATTGTGCTGCCTCCTGCTGTGTTCTTTCCCAGGATTGCTTTGGTTATTCAGGGTCTTTTGTGGTTCCACATAAATTTTAGGATTTTTTTTTTTTACTTAAAAAATGCTACTGGAACTTAATAGGGATTGCATTAAATCTATAGATATATTTGGGTAGTGTAAGCACTTTAACAATATTAGTTCTTCCAATCCAAATTACATTTATTTGTGTCTTCAGTTGTATTCATTGTGTTATAGTCTTCAGTGTAGAGATCTTTCACCTTCTTGGCTAAACTATTCCTAAGTATTTTTTGTTTGTTTTTGATGCTATTGTAAATGGGATTTTTTTTTTCAGATAGTTCATCATTAGTGTATAGAAATGCTACTAATTTTTGTGTGTTAATTTTGTATCCTACAACTTCATTGAATTTGATATGACAGGGTTTTTTGGTGGAATCGTTAGGATTTTTTATGTATAAATTCCTGTCATCTGCGAATAGAGAAAATTTCACTTATTTATTTCCATTTCTGATGCCTTATATTTTTCTTGCCTGATTACTCTGGCTAGGACTTCCAGTACTGGATTGAATAGGAGTAGTGAGAGTGGCACCCTTGTCTTGTTTCCGATCTTGGAGCAAAGGCTTTTAACCTTTCACCATCGAGTATGTTGTTAGCGGTGGGCTTGTCTTATGTGGCTTTTATTGAGGTTCATTCCTTCTGTGCCTAATTTATAAAGAGATTTTATCATGAATGGATGTTGAATTTTGTCAAATGGTTTTTCTGTGTCTGTTGAAATGATCCATGGGATTTTTTTCCCTTGCATTCAATAAGATGTATCACACTGATTTGTACATATTAAATCATCCTGGCATCCCAGCGATAAATCCCATCTGATCATGGTGAATGATCTTTTTAATGTGCTGCTGAATTCAATTTGCTAGTATTTTGCTGAGAATTTTTTATATCTCAGTTCATCAGGGATATTCGCCTATAGTTTTCCTTTCTGGTAGTATGCTTTTTGGCTTTGATACCAAGGTAATGCCAACCGTGTAAAATGGGTTCAGGAATGTTCCCTCCTCGTCTGTGTTTTTTATTCCTTGTGGGGTTTTTTGAGATATAATTAACATTATATTAGTTTCAGATATACGGCATAATTATTCAGTGTTTGTGTGTGTTGTAAAGTGATGACCACATGTAAGTCTAGTTAACATCTGCCACTGTATGTAGTTACAAATTTGTGTTCTTGTAAGAATTTTTAACATTTACTCTGTTAGCAACTGTCAAACATGCAGTAGAGTATTATTATCTATAGTTACCAAGCTGTACATTACATTCCCCTGACTTATTTTACAAAAGGAAATTTGTACCTTTTGACTCCCTTCACCCATTTCACTCACCCCCCTCAACCCACAGCCCCACTGCCAACCAGCAATCTGTTCTCTGTATCTGTGAGTTTGGTTTTTTTGTTTTTGTTTTTTTACTTATTTTTTTTTTTAGTTTGTTTATTTTGAGAGAGAGAGAGAGCACATGCAAGCATATAGATGGAGGGGGGACCTGAGGAGGAGGGGGAGAGAGAGAGAATCCCAAGCAGACACCAGGCTGTGAGTGCGGAGCCCAGTGCGGTGCTGGACCCCACGAATCGAGCCATGAGATCATGACCTGAGCTGAAATCAAGAG